>NC_051318.1:34969089-35273328 GCF_015220235.1 Choloepus didactylus
GGAAAAGGGGTGAAATTACAACTGTCAGAGGGACAGTATACTACATATTCATAATTTTCTCAACCACAAGCAGCCATCCTGACTGAAAGTAAAAAGTGTTTATTAAGTGAGACCTGCATGTTATACGGAATTATTTTTGAGTTATTTGACATCTCAATCATCAAGCTTACCCAGGATTTCCTGGAATTGGCCAAAGCAGCAGAAGCAACTTCTTCTTCTTCCTCCATTTCTTCTTCCTCTTCTTCTCCTCCTTTGCCTTCCTCCTCCTCTTCCTCCCAAGAAACATTCAGACGAAGTTTTAAGCACTGGGAATATAGCAATTAACAAGATGGGAAGGTCTCTGGACTCACAGAGCTTCCATTCTAATCTGGGAGAGACAAACAAATAAAAAGTGAAATAATAATTGCAAGACGTTTACACACTTTGAAGGAGGTAATATGGCAGAGAGTGGTTGGGTGTAGGGGCAGGCTACTTTACCCGGGGTGGTCATGTAGACCTGTCTGAGGAGGTGATATTTGACCTATGACCTTGCATCTGAAAAATAAAGAAAAATCAGCATTGGGAAGATCCAAAAGAATAAGAAGAGCTGACTGAGGGCACAAAGGCCAAGGAACTGGAACTGATGTAGTCAATGAGGGGGTCGCTGGGCCAGAGCCACACCCTGCCCAGGCAAAGCATGACCTTCTCCATCCACTTTTTGCTCTTCCTCTCCTTGATGTCCCCCACTTCCCCAGGCACTAGGCACTGTTGGATTTTTCTTGTGAGATAGTAACCTGAGTGTGGCAGCATCTGGACCTAGCTCTTCAGTCTCATCTGGGTCCACTTGCATGCTCAAGACTGCTGCCCACGGGAACCTGCTTTCACCTCATGTACACATTGGAAACAACACCATTTACATTAAGCTTCTAGGGACTGGTAGGTTTCATGGGCTCCTATGCCTCTTGCCCAATGCCTTCATTCAAAGAAATAGTCAGGGCTGGCATGTTATGTTTTGTTGACCGGAAGATAGCAATATTTTTTTGATTCTCAGAATCTAGATCTGCTCTGACCCAGGAAGAGGGGCAGAGCTATGAGCCAATCCTCTTGTAGGAAGTTGTTCTAATAATACAGAGGACAATGAAAAGCAGTTATCTTTCAATTAAGAGAATATCTTATAAAAGTTTAGAAGTTTCCAGCATTCAAATTAAATGAAAAGGAGGATAGGGCCTATATTTTCCATTTTCTGTACTAATACATTAGTGACACACTCAGCATGGGTGTTAGAGAGAAACAAATGGGCAGGGGCTGAGTCAATGCAATGGGCTACTTGGACACAAGCCTGGTTTAGGCAAGTGATGGATCCAGGGGAAGTAGGGCGTGGGGGGCTTTTTGCCCTCCTTGGCCCCAAATGAAGCACCAGCAGAAACTATTACTGCACAACTCAATTTCATATTCTTCTTAGTGAGGTGAACAACTTTCTTCACACTTGTGCTAATTATGCTATGTTTTGAGAAATTGTTCCAGTTTTTCTTTGGTTTGGCTTGGTTTTATTGTGAAGGCAGAACCCCAAGTGAATCATTATGGCCTAGTGATGACTTACAAGTGATGGTGTTCTGCTACCCAGGGGGTGATTCCCACATTCCGCGTGAAGTTCCTGCTGAGGCTGCTGCGTGGGAGGCTGGAGGTGGACCTTGACAAGGACAAACTTTTGTTTAAGCACATGTGCTATGAGATGGAGAGGCTGCATAATGGTGGCGATGTCACTTTCCATGATGTTCTGAGGTAAGAGGGGTTTTTTTTCACAACAGAGCTGAACTAAGTCCAGAAACAAAGCTGTGATCATGAAAGGCTTTGTGAAATACAATTAACAAGTATATGAATGAATGCCACATCCACCGTGGTTTTAAACCAGGGACACACTGCTCAGGTGTGAGGTGACCTTTCTCACTATCCTGAAATGCCAGCTTCCCAAGTTTGGGCAACACAGAAGGGGTGAGGAGCAGGGGCACGACATTCCCAGAAATGCTGCTTACTGAGTAGAGGTCCTGAATGGTGGTGTTGGGAGGGACCTTGGAGAATTCTACCCCTTCATTATACAGATGAATTTTCCACAATTATGTGGCCTCTGTGACAAAGCAGGAGCTAGAACCCAGGTCTTCTCACTCTGAGGCATCAGAGAAGAATTTGCCTGTCCTGCTCTGTGAAATTTGGCCCCTGTTGGTTAAGAACCACATTTTCCAGACATTTCAGTAGCACCCAGACCCAGAAAAGGGGGCAAAGACCAAGGCTCTGCCTTTCCTCTGTCTAAAGTGGTTCTTAAATAAGGAGTCCATCGATAAAATTCAGGGGTCCATGGGCTTGGAAGGGAAAACAATCACATCTTTATGTTCACAAATCGTTCACTGAAATGCAGCATTTCCTTCAACAAATCACAGTAGTATTAACAGTACCTGTGTCTTTGTCACCAATAGAAATCATAGATATTCTCAGATCACATTTCTATCTTGGTTGATACTTTAAAATATCATTTATGCTCACCAGTACTTTAGAGCTACAGTTATCATTTGACCTCAGCTAGATAATATTTAATGCTATAACAAGGAAGCACATGTGTTGCTACATCACAACCTTTATAAAGAAAATAACTTGAGAATTACATTCTTACATAATTGATTTCCTTTGTAATAATGTGTATTTTATGTTATGCATTTAAAACATTCTTCTAAGGAATGTTCCATAGGCTCCATATACCATGAAAAAAGTTAAGAACCCCCGACAAGTGGTAGCTATTTTAATCATATTGCAAACACTGGACAAGTTCTGTGTTGGGCATCATGTCACAAATTTCAGGAGCATTCGGGTGTATAGAAATACTCTTGTGCTTGTTGGCTCCCTCCTTATTCCTCTATCCCAGTATAAATAAAAACAGTTAAGTAATGACAAGATTCTTGGTGAGTTAGGGAAGAGAGGAAAAGCAAACATATTTTTGCCTCTGAGGTAGGAAGAGGTTTAGTCAAGAAGAGAAGGCCAGTGTATCAGTGCTGCTATTTGACCATATTGCACAAAGTGCTAAATTGGAAGTGAGTATTCAACCCTGACTTTGTATCCATCCAAAATTTATGAGGAAGATATCAGGGGAACAAATTAGATACATTGACAGGGAAACGGGGTGAGGATATATGCATGACCCACAGTCAGGCATATAAACAATCACCATTTGGATCTAAATGTGAAGAAAGTGTGGAAGGAGCAGTTTTCCTTCTGTAGGGAGAGGTCCAGAGTCTGTCCTTAAATAGCTATCAATGAAGAGCAAGACCTAGCCTGGATCTTTTATTTTACAAACACTTATTGTTATAAGTGACAATTAACTCATTTAATCATTTAAATGATTATATATTAACTCTCAAAAATTAATTCATTTAATTGGTTAGATGCCGTGACCATTCCTACTTTACAGATGAGCAATAAGAGACATGGAGAGGTCATATAACTTGCTCAAGGTCGCACTGCTAGTAAGGGGTGGCATCAAAACGCTACACTTGCTGGACTGAGTGATGTCCTTTCCTGAATTTTAAAGCCCAAAATCCCAGATGAATCAGACCAATGATTGCCATTATATTTCCCCCATCAGTATGCTTTCATACCGATCAGTTGACATCCGGAAAAGTTTGCAGTTGGAGGAGCTCCTTGCAAGGGAGCAACTGGAGTACACCATAGAGGAGGAAGTAGCCAAGCAGACCATTCGCATGTGGCTGAAAAAGTGCTTAAAACGCATCAGAGCCGTGAGTAGAACAAGAAGTATATCAGGGTGTTTGGGGTTTTTTTCACTCTCTCTTTTGAAGAGGGATGGATGAAAGAAAAGAGCTTTATGAATAACAATGGGGTTAGATCCTTGTGTGATTAGCCTGGCATCCCTTTCTCAACTGTCTCAATCTCATCTACTTATGATCAGATGATGATTCAAACCTTAACGCTAATCCAAATTCAAGCCTTAACCTCTTTAGCAGAGCCTATAAGAAGTTTCACTTGAACCACATTTTTATAATGTGAGATGAATTTTTTTAAAAAAGATTTATTAATATTAAAATATTTATGATCCTCATTTAGTAAACTCAACTGTTTAAAATTCCAAAATCTATATACATTGATTAGGAACAGAAATTACAAAACCACTTTTTAATTGCTCCTAAAAGTTCCAACACACTATTGATAATGTTGTTTGGTCTTTAATTAAAGACCACCTCCTGGGAGTTTAATGATCTTGCTTGTTACTTCTTGAACTATAAGTTTATAAGATCCTTTAACTCATAAATCAATGAACATATACTGTGTTGGCATATAGTATTTACAATGGACATGTCTATCAAATAATTACTTTTATGAATGCTTTTGATCTGTGCATCAAATACACAGGAAAAAAATCAAACATCATTAAACATTTATATGTTACAGAGGTTTTTCATCTGTTCCTCAAAACAACATCCACTGTAGAAATATGTCTCTCTGTTGGAGGAGAAAAGAACCCAGAGGAATGAAACACTCCAACTTCGTATAGCAAGGCCAGCACCCCCCATGGCTCAGTCACAGCTGGCCCCCCGTAACTCTGCCAGCTCCGAGGAGCAAATCCCAGTCCCCACGGGCCCTGAGCAGACGTGACTGTCATGGCCTCAGTCTGTGCCGAGAAGATGGTCTGCTAGGTTAGCCGTACCCATCCTGAACGAGACCAGAGCAAATGTTTCACTCCTCCACCCAAGGCTGTCTGTCTCTTCTAACTTGCAGGAAAGGGGCACTCTACATTGGCTTTATAAGAGTATTATAATCAGAAGAGAAAAAAATAAAATGTTCACCTTAGTGATTAAAAATTCTATTTAAATAAAACACAAGCTAGTATCAATGAACATAAAGATTCTAATTGTTAGGCAAATGAAAACGGAAGGGAAAAGGAATTCATGAGTCTCTAGGTCCTCTTATAGCAGTCTAATACTTCTCAGTGAAATTAGTTAAGGATCCTTATTAAGAAGTCCCTACGATGTCACCAAGCATGCAGGCTTTTCAGACAGGAGAGAAGAAAATCTGATTTGAGCAGCAGAGGGGCAGGGGGTGTTGGACTTATGTTCCCGTTACTCAGAGAGCTATCACATTCCACAGAAGCAGCAGCAGTCCTGCAGCATCATCCACAGCCTGAGGGAGAGTCAACAGCAAGAGCTGAGCCGGTTTCTGAATCCCCCCAGCATCGAGACCACCCAGCCCAGTGAGGACATGAACGCCAACAGTCAGGAGAACAACATGCAGCCCGAGGTACGGTCTTCATCCAAACTAGTTTCTGGGACTTTTTTTTTTTAATAAAAAATAAATAGGTGGTGGTCAACATTGCACACAAGATGGCAATCCTTCTAACAGGGACTTCTAAATTGAAAACAACAACAATGGGAATGTGGGAACAAGTGGATCCAGATTATGTGTCTCTGCCATCCAGGAATCAGCTTAGGTTGTTTCAAAAGATGCTGATTTGTATGGACACTAAGTAAATGTCAATGCCTCGGACTTCATAATTCTGTTGATTTTGGTCTAAAGAGTTAGCATCAAGTCTATAAGGCTTAATTTGAGTCCGGAAATACTACATGATAAGGAGAGCACCATTTGCATGAAACATCTGCCCTAAATGTTTTCTTCCCCTGGCCAAGTCCTAGAAATTTGTGCTAAACCCAATGAAAATGTTTATAGTTGGCTTTCGGCCTCCTTAATTAGTTGGATTCATTGAGGACTCATCCTTCCTTAGCTGGGCATCAGAACAGCATATGACATTCAGGAAGGATTAGCTTGAGGACCTTCTATTTACTAGGGCACAGCTTATTTTCATTTCTTAACTCAATCTGCATGTCTATTTAAAAAAAATACAGAAAGTCCTCAGAGGCCTGGAGAGCCTTGGGCTGTGAGGAACAGCTGGCAGGGAAGTCCTGCTCTTCTATGAGAGTACAATTATTATCGGAGGTTAACAACGTGAAGCCAGCTCAGCGTTCTGAGACGAGCCCCCTGGTAGCTGGAAGTGTCATGGTGTATAGCAACCCAGATGGGTGCCAGGGGTAAACACTGAAGCCTCCAGCTCCGTTGGCCCAGCAGGACCCTCCAAGAGGGCCTCTTGTTCCACAGCCCAGTTTGGGGTGGATTTCACATTGTTGGTTCCCCATCCTATAAGAATCAGCTGCCACCAACTGCAGGGGCTTGTGCAGGGAGTCAACAAAGGGAAGAAGGGGATGCTCTGCAATGGCCCTGCCCCTGCCTGCCCTGAGGATGGCTGGAAATGGCACGTGTTTAGGAGCCAGGATAAGGTAAGGCTAGCCGGTTAGAGAGCGCTGATGGGGCAGGGGAAAAGGATGATGGCAGAAGGTCTCTGTTTTTAGGTAAAACAGCTAACAAGGTAACCAAGAGTCAGAGATGTGAAGACCACAGCATGTGGGCTGGGGAAGGGGCAGATGACAGGTGAAGCAGAAAATGGGTAAAATGTGTGTCCTAGCACTTCTCTTTGACTTTAGCCTTACATTGTTATCAGTTTCTCCCTCCTCCAGGGCCCATCAGAGAGTTTCGTCTGCTAAGAACTCTTTTCCTGAAGCTTTAGGTACTGATTTCCAGGTTGACAAAAATATAGCGCTCCCAAACCAGGAAGTTCAGTCCCCACCACCCCAGCTCCCTTCCTCCAATGCCACCACCCTTGCCCCAGTATCCAGTCAGGGCACAAGAGGTAAAGGACAATTTCCTTTGTGTGGCAGGAAAGTGGCAGTGGGGGCTACTGAGGAATGCCAAAAAGGTACTATCTGGAAGGTCGCCTCCCTTTTTTCACAATGTACAGTGGTGGCTCTTTCTTTCCTTGCCTCTTTTTCCCCACTTTCACTTTTTCCCTCCCCACTGTGGACACTATGTATTCTTATTCTTCCCACTTATTTTCCTGCCATGTTTTCTTCCTGTCTTAAAAAGAGGGTCCAGCCCAGCACAGAGAGGAGAACACAACATCAAGAAAAAACCATAACTGTTTAATTCTTCTTCCAGCAGACAAGCAGCCAGCAGCAGCTCCTGAGCCCCACCCTGTCGGACAGAGGGGGCAGTCGGCAAGACTCAGCGGACGCAGGGAAGCCCCAGAGGAAGTTTGGGCAGTGGCGCTTGCCCTCAGGTATGTACAGCGAGACATCTCTCCACTGGGCATTTTGAAAGTATTTACTCTCTATTTGTGTTTGGGGCTTTAAATTTCAAAATGTGAGTCTGTATCTAAAGTTTTTTACGTACAGTGAAACAGTGAACACTGTACCCCTTCATCGAAAACATTCCCCTTAAAAATAACTGGCCTTAATATCATCATATTGGCCCTCATTTTCAGCTTTCATATTTGAGAAGGCAGAACCCATGACCAAAGTGAGAAATGGTAGCCAAGATCTAAAGAGAAAAGAGGAAGAGAGTCTGTGCATAACCAAGGCATTCTCAAACACAGCAAAATTTATTTTAGAGGGAGCGGGCAGATATAATCCTGCTGAAAAAGCCAAAGAAGTTCTCAAAGGAGGTGCAGGCCGCTGCTTTATCTCAGCTCACACCCTGTGTGTGCCTTGTAGCTGGGTGGGTCCCCATCATCATGTAATCGGCTCTACCTCCTTAACAGCATCAAAACATCAATATGCATTTATATAGTACTTCCATGATGCCAGTCACTGTGCTAAGCACATTACATGTGTCCCCTCATCTAATCCTCACAGTCATATTATTTTCCACGTTCTACTGATTCAGTGTGGGAATTGTCTTCTAGAGAACATGGGTATTTAGAGAGCCAGAATACTCCCATTAAAGACACTCAAGAGTAGAGGGAGAGCAGTGCTCTCCCCAACCCGGTGTCCTCCCTACATGGTTTTCCTATAGATAACTGAGCCCACCATAAAAGAGGGACTTCAAACTGCTGTTTAACTGTGCTCCTGTTTCAGCTCATTCAAAGTCAGAAAATGAATGACATTGCAAATTCTTCTGTCCCACGTCTATTCCACAAAGCAAAAGAGAGCAAAACTCAGATTTGAAGGCTATAGTTGTCTTGTGGACTCAACACCACAGGAAAATATCCCTTTTCACATCCAGGAATGTATTATTCAGGAATCAAAGAGAACCTAGTATCAACCTGGTTAAATCAAAGCAGGGAGCAACGGGAAAGAAGATTGAATAGGTAGTAGGGCCAGGCCATGAAAATCCTTAAATTATAGGCCGAGTAGTTTTAACTATATCCTGTAGGCGATTAGGAGCCAATAAATGTGTTTGAGCAAAATATGACATTTGGAAACTGTATTTCAGGAAGATTGAATTGGCAGCAGTGTGGGAGTAAATTGTCTATGGCACAGCTTAGAGGAAGGATTATGAGTCGGAGAATGTTATAGTAGTCTGGGAAAAGGAGGTGAACAGAGCTGGTGGCAACAGTCAAGAAACTAAAGGGGACAGGTTAAAAGAAATGGCCTGGGGGGAAAGACTCAACAGCACTGGCTATTCACCTAAATGGATAAAAGAGAGCACGCTGTCAAAGGTGACTCCAGTGATCCAAGCCTAGGCGCCCCGGTGTCAGAAATGGTGACAACTAAAGGGAAATACTACTGGGGACACGATGAGTTTGAAGAGACAAAGGGGGAAGAAAAAGAGCATTTTCTGGGGACACTAACAACGTACCAGGTGTCGTGCTCTGCATTTGCTTAAGTTGTCTCATTTAATCAGCTTAATCCTCACAGTAGCCCAGTGAGGAAAATTGTATTCACTCCATTTTATGATCAAGGAAACCCAGGTTCAGAAAAGTGAACTCATCCATTGCCGTGTATCATCTACAGATCACAGAGCTGGGCCCAAAACCATCACTGTGGAGTTCCACAGCCATGAGTGTGTTAATGAAGTCTTCAGAACACACCGCTTTACTCAGATACATGGATGAGAAAGAGAAGATTCCTATCTAGGAATCACTCCTTTTCTGCCTGTGCTACACCTAAATTTATTTTCACAAAAAAAATTCAAATTTATCTTCCTTGAATATTCTTGCCCACATCTTTCCTTCCAGGCCTCTCTATATTCCATTCTATCCCTTACCATCTATTCTGCTATTACTGCTTTTACCTTGTTTTTTTTTTCCTGTATATGCACATAGTAATGAACACCAACTCACATTCACATTTCTAAGACATTTATATTTACCAAAATTGGAACTTCTAGTGTTTTTCTAGTTTTTGTGATAATCTCAGAGTGAAGGGGATGAGCACCATTTTTTTCCAAATGGTATCACTAATTGTCCATGTGCATGATTTCGAACATCCATTATGAATACAAAGTATCCAGTGCTGAAAAAGGTTTCATATTTAACAACTATAGGCAGGACTCACTAGCCACAAGTTTTACTAATTGGAATATCCTGGTTTTTCAGGAAAGATTTATAGGAGGGTGAAGCAACACAAATTTGCTCATAAGACTCTTTTCAATTCCACAGCACCAAAACCAATAAGCCATTCAGTATCCTCCGTCAACTTACGGTTTGGGGGGCGGACAACAATGAAATCTGTAGTGTGCAAAATGAACCCCATGACTGATGCAACTTCCTGTGGTTCCGAAGTTAAGAAGTGGTGGACTCGACAGCTGACCGTGGAGAGCGACGAAAGTGGAGATGACCTTCTGGATATTTAGGTGGAATCCAATGCAGACGAAAATCTAATGATGAAAACTCTTTTCTGATCATTTCCTTGATTGTCTAGTGAAAAATTTGTAATTTATATATCATTTAATTCAACGTTTCACTTTGAATTGATTTTTGTCCTGCCATAGGAAGGCATATAAAAACTGGTGTGTCAAAGCTGTGTATATAATGGTTTATTATCATGTGTTCAAGAAAATTTGTATAATGGCAGTATTGATAACATTAGAAGCTATATCAACAGCAGATGTAGATCATTTAAAAATTTCATATATTCCATTTCTATAAACTAAGGTGTATTATTCATATGTGCTCTTATGTATTATCACCCCTCCTCCAAAAGTGTGACACCCATAGTGGCTATTCATAGTACAGAGCTATAGCTTTAGTTTGTGTTTTTCCCAGTTCAACTAGAAATACTTCTATTGGGAGAATTTAATATTTATGATTGATCTGAAAAGGTCAGCACTGAGCTCATGCTAACATGATAGCAGTTTTACAAACTACAGATACCGAATTTTAAAAAGTGTATTCTTTTTCTTATGTTATTTTTTTTAAATATGCACAAGATATTTAGTGAACAGAACAAGTCTATTTCTGGCCTTAGTCCCCCTAATGAAACTATTGCTTGCTTCCAAGAGAGTTATGTTTTCAGGTACTAGGCGAAGAATTTGCCCCAAGGAGCTAACTAGCTAAAAACAAACCTGTAGATGGGTCACTTGGAGACATGGTTATGCAAAAGTGTTGAGTTTCTTTGAAAGCCTTTTAAATAACTGAGTTTAGCATCAACAGTAAACTCTACATGATTCAATTTATGAAAAAATAATCTCTGTGTGTATGATGTTATCACTGGCCTCACTTCTTACCCAGGTAATGTTCGTTTGGTCATAATCAGCAGAGGGATTGTCAATTGATTCCTACACACCATTGCTATGTTTAATTCAAAGTGACTCTCCTGCTACCAGAATTTCCTATGGAAATAATGGTACCCTGCAAAATCTCACTCTGAACTCAGTTTAGGTATCTTTCAACATAAACTGTATATGTTTTACGCATCAGTGGTCCACATCCTCTGGGAAAATGAGAAATGTAAAATGATTATAGTAATGTTGGGCCTCTTATGCTGGATCAACAAAGTGGAAGTGAGTTTGGACCTTCAAATACATTTTATTCTTGGTTGGAGATTTGCTGTTTAGATTATTTTAAAATTGAGAGATTATCTCAGAATCCTTTGCCTCCAGGATACTTTATGATCTCTTTTCACTATTTAAAATTCTTAAAATAGCCAAATTCACCATTCTTTCTGTATAACAAATGTGACATTGTGGTGACATTCAATTGTTTATAGGATTAATTGTGACTATGAGATAATGGGAAATTAAAGTCAGTGTGGCTGAAAGGATTTTATTTGCTTTTATGTTCATTTGGAGTTTATCTTTTGTACATAAGAAAATTAAATAAATATTGAATTTGTAAAAGAATTTAAGCTGAGTTGCCAATAATTTTAAACCCTTTTCTTGTGTGTGTGGGCTCAGGGTGGGGCCATTAGGTAGCTGACACTTTGCAAATCCTGTATTTGAATATTCAGTCCATAATTAGTTGGCAAAAGCTCTGTCCCTGATATTCATTTCAGCTCAGTTCCCTGAGCCAGAATGTTCCTTTCACATTTGTGCCATTAAGGCTGAGTGAATACCCGGAGCCTTCCAAACCTACAATGAAGCAGAAAAGGCGCTTACATGTCCAGGGCATGGGCCTGTACTAGTGCTGCATAAAAACAAGGTTTTTTTTATTTGGCTCATTACACTTGAGTAATACAGCTTCATTCTCACAAAACTGCTGAGCCCTTCCTAACATGTCTGCAATTGATGTTCACCAGTTCATCATTGTTGTTCATTCTGCAATGAAGCTAGGGGTGGAATAGCAATGCATTTAAAGCCATACCACCTTACATTTCCAGTTAAGTGAAACAGCCAAAAACATGCCCCTGGGATTCACCTCTACTCTTTTCCTAAAGCAGGTAGAGCAGACAGCAAGCCAGAGAAGATAAGTGCCACCTACTCTTAGGTTTTACCTGGAAGTACATAGAAATATAAACAATCCTGTAAACATATGGGAAAACTTAGGCCACAAGGTTCCCTGGTCCTTAGGGAGAACTGACAGTGATCCTAATCCCGTCAGCATGCCACCCACTGCCTTTAATTAAAGGCACGCCATTGGTTTCAAGGGCACCAGAAAGTGTTAAGGGGTAGAAGACTTGACACAGAGCCCCCAGAGAGAACAGACCACACATGCATTGCCCATATGGCAATTCAAGAGGATTCAAAGGGAACAGAATGGACAGACTAGCCCTGCTGAGGCCATTCACTTTCTTTTTAATGTTGTTCCAGACCAACACCCATCGGCAGTGACTGCCGTTTGTGCCCTGCCCAGGCTGAATAAGACAACGCATGTAGAAGAAAAACCAGAGTTATAGAGCCTTAAACAAAAGCAGTTGCCAAGCCAGCTGAAGGATTGTGTTTGCCTAGTCCTTTGTAGGAAGTGGCATGCTATAGACAAGCGGTTTTCAGTATGGTGTTTAGCAGTGGCTCTATTTCAAACCAGTCCTTCAAGGAATCCCCAAATACTAACCAGGCAGAAGCAGGGCAGCCCTAGTTGGAGTTGGAGTGAAGATGAGAATCCACTCATTTGGCATCTTCTCGACCCCAATCCCCATGTCAGTCCCCTGCCCCCGCAAAGGTGGGCCTGACCATCCTAAAGCTCCAAAAGAGCTCAATTTGGAAAATGTTGGTATAGATCGAATGATGATCATGAGCTTTGAGGTTTGACAGAATTTTTTCAAGTCCTGGATTTATCTTTTACTTTCTCTATAATCTTTAATGAGTTCTGAGGCAAAACTCAGTTTCTCACTTTTTAAAAAAGGAAGGAAAGGGAGAATTCATTCACTCCATTCACACAATCTACTACTTAGATGTGCTCAGTCTGATCTGACACACAACTAACCCTAAATCACTAACTAGCTATCTAACCACCCCACCAGAATCCCCTGTTGACTAAATTGTTAGGCTTCTGTTTCCTTGACTATCCTTGCAATCAGGTTCGGAAACTACCTCAGGCCAAGATTTTAACGATTTGATTTGGGGGTAGTATTTCTGAGAAAATAGTGCTACTCTTTTTTTAAAGTAGTTCAACCTCCTCAGGAAGTATTTTTTTAAAATGCCTTTTCTTTACCACCCCAACGGTTCACCAAAATAATTACTTGCACGAGCCCTGTACCTTCTTACAACTTCCCCTTCTATATTCAGGGAGCTTCTTCACAGGTGGCCACTGGATAAAGACAGAGATTTTTAAAAGAAAGTGTACGGCAACCTTAATGCTCAATTTATTTTGTGAGTCTTCCCAGTCCCTTAGATGAGTTCAAGCTGAAGGAATGTTGGCTTCCGTGGCCCACACCAGGGATGGGAGAAACAAAAATGCAGATGGCAAGTCAAATGCCACGATTACTCTCGCTGGGAAGGGGCTACAAAAAGAGAGCTTACAGTTCCCTCTGCATTCTCAATTGGGTGGGCTGAGGAATCTTTCAGGTTTCTGACAATTTTGAGAGTCCATGGAATGCAGTCTTGAGCTTGTGGGTTTCGTGCCTGCATTCTGCCCACACCTTTACTCAAACAAGGGAGTGTCCACAGAAGTTACTCTCCACAATACAAACCGGTGGAGCCTGACATGGCTGGAAAGGAGAGCCCCAGAAGCCCCAGATAATGTTGCTTGGGATAAGGTACCTTGTTTCCTACCATCTCATCAAAGCAGCTCTCCCCTCACATCTCCCCATCAGACATCTCCTATTAACTCAAAGAAGCAGACATCCCTCTTCCTGTCTCATGCCAACCCTTCCACCTGTAAATCTAGGTTCCGGTCCTTCCCACGTCCTGATGAAAACTATGCCCACAATGTTCTAACCCTCCTCAGGGCCTTTAATTTCTTCTTCTTCCTTTGGAGTCCTTTCCTTTCTAGAGACGCAGCCTCTGCCCACTCCATCCTCAATCACACGGCTCCCCTTTTGCTCACTCCACTTCAGCCTCCCTGGATGCCTTTTATTCTTCTCCTACTTTAAGCTCCTTCTCACCTCAGGGACCTCTTGCCTGGATACCTTCCTACTCCCCCACCTTCAGGACTTAGCACAATTTTTTTCTTTTTCCTCAGAGCAGTTTCCCCTATCTACAAAGTCTCATTGCTCCCTATGTATCTTTGTATTCCTTACCACTGTTACAATTATAAAATCACTCATTTAAGTTTTCTCCTTTGACTACTGCCTTCAATGGACCCTAACAGCCAGCAAGTCCAGGAGCACAGGGACTATGTCTGTCTTATTTGCCAGTCCTGGCACATGGTATATGCTCAAAAAGTATTTCCTAGAAGAATAAATGGATGGATGCATGAGGATGAAAAATCTTAGGTGTCCTTTCAAACTGACTCTCTCCCCTTGTGTCTTTATAGTCAATACCCTTAAATGCTGTTCTCACCCACCCCCCATCCCATTGCCTCATGTTATCTTCTCCTCACAGCTCACGTGCCTGGGTAGCTTCTGAATCTTCCATGCTACTACAATTGCTGTTTCAGTTTGCAAGGGCTTCTATAACAAAATACCATACACTGGTTGGCTTAAACAATGGGAATTTATTGGCTCACAATCTGGAGGCTAAAAGTCCAGAATCAAGTTGGCAGGTCGTGCTTCTTGAAAGTCTGTGGCGTTCTGGTGGTGGCTCGCTGGTAGTCAATCTCTGCCTCCATCATCTGGCAATCTATCTCCTCCTGCACCTTGTACTTCCATGTCCAAATTTTCTTTGCTTATAAGCATTCCAGGCATAATGAATTAAAGCCCACCCTGATTCACTTAGACCTCATCTCAACAGGATCTTTGCAGACTCTGTTCACAAATGAGTTCTCACACACACAGCCAGGGGTTAGGGCTAGAACATGTCTTAGTGGGGGACATTATTCAATCTACCAAAACTGTTCACTCAACAGTTGGAAAGGGGTTTTGTTTTGTTTTCAGTCTTTACCACCTCTCTGTTGGCCTTCTCTTTCAAATTCTACTTTAGGATTCTCTGACATTGAAGCCTCCTTCTTCCTCCAGTTTTTTTTTTGTTTTGTTTTGTTTTTTATCTTCATTTTATTGAGATATATTCACATACCACGCAGTCATACAAAACAAATCGTACTTTCGCTTGTTTACAGTACCATTACATAGTTGTACATTCATCACCTAAATCAATCCCTGACACCTTCATTAGCACACACACAAAAATAACAAGAATAATAATTAGAGTGAAAAAGAGCAATTGAAGTAAAAAAGAACACTGGGTACCTTTGTCTGTTTGTTTCCTTCCCCTATTTTTCTACTCATCCATCCATAAACTAGACAAAGTGAAGTGTGGTCCTTATGGCTTTCCCAATCCCATTGTCACCCCTCATAAGCTACCTTTTTATACAACTGTCTTCGAGATTCATGGGTTCTGGGTTGTAGTTTGATAGTTTCAGGTATCCACCACCAGCTACCCCAATTCTTTGGAACCTAAAAAGGGTTGTCTAAAGTGTGCATAAGAGTGTCCACCAGAGTGACCTCTCGGCTCCTTTTGGAATCTCTCTGCCACTGAAGCTTATTTCATTTCCTTTCACATCCCCCTTTTGGTCAAGAAGATGTTCTCCGTCCCACGATGCCGGGTCTACATTCCCCCCCGGGAGTCATATTCCACGTTGCCAGGGAGATTCACTCCCCTGGGTGTCTGATCCCACGTAGGGGGGAGGGCAGTGATTTCACCTTTCAAGTTGGCTTAGCCAGAGAGAGAGGGCCACATCTGAGCAACAAAGAGGCATTCGGGAGGAGGCTCTTAGGCACAAATATAGGGAGGCCTAACCTCTCATTTGCAGCAACCGTCTTCCCAAGGGTAAAACTTATGGTAGAGGGCTCAACCCATCAAACCACCAGTCCCCTATGTCTGTGGTCATGTTAGCAATCATCGAGGTGGGGTAGGCCAATACCCCTGCATTCTCCACAGGCTCCTCAAGGGGGCACTACATCTTTTTTTTTTCCTTGTTTTTCTTTTTTTTTTTTTAACTTTCCCTTCTTTTTTAAATCAACTGTATGAAAAAAAAGTTAAAAAGAAAACAAACATACAATAAAAGAACATTTCAAAGAGACCATAACAAGGGAGTAAGAAAAAGACAACTAACCTAAGATGACTGCTTAACTTCCAACATGTTCCTACTTTACCCCAAGAAAGTTACCTAATACAGCAACATTTCTGTGAGCATGTTCCTACTATATCCATCAGAAATTAACAGACCATAGTCATTCCTGGGCATCCCCAGAACGTTAAATAGCTTATCTGTTCTTCTTGGATTATTGTTCCCCCTTCCTTAATTGCTCTCTATTGCTAGTTCCACTACATTCTACATTATAAACCATTTGTTTTACATTTTTCAAAGTTCACATTAGTGGTAGCATATAATATTTCTCTTTTTGTGCCTGGCTTATTTCGCTCAGCATTATGTCTTCAAGGTTCATCCATGTTGTCATATGTTTCACGAGATCGTTCCTTCATACGGCCGTGTAGTATTCCATCGTGTGTATATACCATATTTTATTTATCCACTCATCTTTTGAAGGACATTTGGGTTGCTTCCATCTCTTGGCAATTGTGAATAATGCTGCTATGAACATTGGCGTGCAGATATCTGTTCGTGTCACTGCTTTCCGACCTTCCAGGTATATACTGAGAAGTGCAATCGCTGGATCGAATGGTAACTCTATATCTAGTTTTCTAAGGAACTGCCAGACTGACTTCCAGAGTGGCTGAACCATTATACAGTCCCACCAACAATGAATAAGAGTTCCAATTTCTCCACATCCCCTCCAGCATTTGTAGTTTCCTGTTTGTTTCATGGCAGCCATTCTAACCGGTGTTAGATGGTATCTCATTGTGGTCTTAATTTGCATCTCTCTAATAGCTGGTGAAGCTGAACATTTTTTCATGTGTTTCTTGGCCATTTGTATTTCCTCTTCAGAGAACTGTCTTTTCATATCTTTTGCCCATTTTATAATTGGACTGTCTGTACTATTGTCATTGAGTTGTAGGATTTCTTTATATATGCAAGATATCAGTCTTTTGTCAGATACATGGTTTCCAAAAATTTTTTCCCATTGAGTTGGCTGCCTCTTTACCTTTTTGAGAAATTCCTTTGAGGTGCAGAAACTTCTAAGCTTGAGGAGTTCCCATTTATCTATTTTCTCTTTTGTTGCTTGTGCTTTGGGTGTAAAGTCTAGGAAGTGGCCGCCTAATACAAGGTCTTAAAGATGTTTTCCTACATTATCTTCTAGGAGTTTTATAGTACTTTCTTTTATATTGAGATCTTTGGTCCATTTTGAGTTAATTTTTGTGTAGGGGGTGAAGTAGGGGTCCTCTTTCATTCTTTTGGATATGGATATCCAACTCTCCCAGCCCCATTTGTTGAAAAGACCATTATGACTCAGTTCAGTGACTTTGGGGGCCTTATCAAAGATCAGTCGGCCATAGATCTGAGGGTCTATCTCTGAATTCTCAATTCGATTCCATTCATCTATATGTCTGTCCTTGTGCCATTACCATGCTGTTTTGGCAACTGTGGCTTTATAATAAGCTTCAAAGTCAGGGAGTATAAGTCCTCCCACTTCGTTTTTCTTTTTTAGAGTGTCTTTAGCAATTCAAGGCATCTTCCCTTTCCAAATAAATTTGATAACTAGCTTTTCCAAGTCTGCAAAGTAGGTTGTTGGAATTTTGATTGGGATTGCATTGAATCTGTAGATGAGTTTGGGTAAAACTGACATCTTAATGACATTTAGTCTTCCTATCCATGAACATGGAATATTTTTCCATCTTTTAAGGTCCCCTTCTATTTCTTTTAGTAGAGTTATGTAGTTTTCTTTGTATAGGTCTTTTACATCTTTGGTTAAGTTGATTCCTAGGTACTTGATTTTTTTAGTTGCTATTGAAAATGGTATCTTTTTCTTGAGTGTCTCTTCAGTTTGTTCATTTCTAGCATATAGAAACATTACTGACTTATGTTCATTAATCTTGTATCCCGCTACTTTGCTAAATTTGTTTATTAGCTCTAGTAGCTGTATCGTCGATTTCTCAGGGTTTTCCAGATATAAGATCATATCATCTGCATACAATGACAGTTTTACTTCTTCTTTTCCAATTTGGATGCCTTTTATTTCTTTGTCTTGCCGGATTGCCCTGGCTAGCACTTCCAGCACAATGTTGAATAACAGTGGTGACAGCGGGCATCCTTGTCTTGTTCCTGATCTTAGAGGGAAGGCTTTCAGTCTCTCACAATTGAGTACTATGCTGGCTGTGGGTTTTTCATATATGCTCTTTATCATGTTGAGGAAGTTTCCTTCAATTCCTACTTTTTGAAGTGTTTTTATCAAAAACGGATGTTGGATTTTGTCAAATGCTTTTTCAGCATCTATTGAGATGATCAATTGATTTTTCCCTTCTGACTTGTTAATGTGTTGTAATACATTGATTGATTTTCTTATGTTGAACCATCCTTGCATGCCTGGAATGAACCCCACTTGGTCATGGTGTATGATTTTTTTGATGTGTCTTTGGATTCGATTTGCAAGTATTTTGTTGAGGATTTTTGCATCTATATTCATTAGGGAGATTGGCTGGTAGTTTTCCTTTTTTGTAGCATCTTTGCCTGGTTTTGGTATTAGATTGATGTTAGCTTCATAAAATGAGTTAGGTAGCGTTCCATTTTCTTCAATGTTTTGAAAGAATTTGAGTAAGATTGGTGTCAGTTCTTTCTGGAAAGTTCGGTAGAATTCCCCTGTGAAGCCATCTGGCCCTGGGCATTTATTTGTGGGAAGATTTTTGATGACTGATTGGATCTCTTTGCTTGTGATGGGTTGGTTGAGGTCTTCTATTTCTTCTCTGGTCAGTCTAGGTTGTTCATATGTTTCCAGGAAATTGTCCATTTCTTCTACATTATCCAGTTTGTTGCCATACAGTTGTTCATAATATCCTCTTATAATTTTTTTAATTTCTTCAGGATCTGCAGTTTTGTCACCTTTTTCATTCATTATTTTGTTTATATGGGTCTTCTCTCTTTTTGATTTTGTCAGTCTAGCCAGGGGCTTGTCAATCTTGTTGATCTTCTCAAAGAACCAACTTTTGGTGATATTTACCCTCTCTATTGTTTTTTTGTTCTCTATGTCATTTATTTCTGCTTTAATCCTTGTTATTTCTTTTCTTGTACTTGGTTTAGGATTGGTTTGCTGTTCATTTTCTAGCTTCTTCAGTTGATCCATTAGTTCTTTGATTTTGGCTCTTTCTTCCTTTTTAATATATGCGTTAAGTGCTATAAATTTCCCCCTCAGCACTGCTTTTGCTGCATCCCATAGGTTTTGGTATGTAGTGTTCTCATTTTCATTCGTCTCTATATATTTAGCAATTTCTCTTGCTATTTCTTCTTTAACCCACTGATTGTTTAGGAGTGTGTTGTTTAACCTCCAGGTATTTGTGAATTTTCTAAGTCTCTGATGGTTATTGACTTCTAATTGTATTCCATTGTGGTCAGAGAACGTGCTTTGAATAATTTCAATCTTTTTAAATTTATTGAGGCTTGTTTTATGTCCCAGCATATGATCTATTCTGGAGAAAGTTCCGTGAGCACTAGAAAAGTATGTGTATCCTGGTGATTTGGGATGTAATGTCCTGTATATGTCTCTTAAATCTAATTCATTTATCAGATTGTTTAGGTTTTCAATTTCCTTATTGGTCTTCTGTCTGGTTGATCTATCTATAGGAGAGAGTGATGTGTTGAAGTCTCCCACAATTATTGTGGAAACATCAATTGCTTCCTTTAGTTTTGCCAGTGTTTCTCTCATGTATTTTGTGGCACCTTGATTGGGTGCGTAGACATTTACGATTGTTATTTCTTCTTGCTGAATTGCCCCTTTTATTAGTATGTAGTGGCCTTCTTTGTCTCTCAAAACATCCCTGCATTTGAAGTCTATTTTATCTGAGATTAAAATTGCTACACCTGCTTTCTTTTGGCTGTAGCTTGCATGAAATATTTTTTTCCATCCTTTCACTTTCAGTTTCTTTGTGTCCCTGCATCTAAGATGAGTCTCTTGTATGCAACATATTGATGGCTGATTTTTTTTGATCCATTCTGCGAATCTATATCTTTTAATTGGGGAGTTTAATCCATTTACATTCAACATTATAACCGTGAAGGCATTTCTTGAATCAGTCATCTTATCCTTTGGTTTATGTTTGTCATATTTTTCCCCTCTGTCTATTAATATCTTTTATTGTACCCATACTGAATCTCTTTACTACTGAACCTTTCTCCAAGTCTCTCTGTCCTTTCTTTGTTTCTCTGTCTGTAGGGCTCCCTTTAGTATCTCCAGTAGGGCAGGTCTCTTGTTAGCAAATTCTCTCAGCATTTGTTTGTCTGTGAAAAATTTAAGCTCTCCCTCAAATTTGAAGGAGAGCTTTGCTGGATAAAGTATTCTTGGCTGGAAATTTTTCTCACTGAGAATTTTAAATATATCGTGCCACTGCCTTCTCGCCTCCATGGTGGCTGCTGAGTAGCCACTACTTAGTCTTATGCTGTTTCCTTTGTATGTGGTGAATTGCTTTTCTCTTGCTGCTTTCAGAACTTGCTCCTTCTCTTCTGTGTTTGACAGTGTGATCAGTATATGTCTTGGAGTGGGTTTATTTGGATTTATTCTATTTGGAGTTCGCTGAGCATTTATGATTTGTGTATTTATGTTGTTTAGAAGATTTGGGAAGTTTTCCCCAACAATTTCTTTGAATACTCTTCCTAGACCTTTACCCTTTTCTTCCCCTTCTGGGACACCAATGAGTCTTATATTCGGACGTTTCATATTATCTATCATATCCCTGAGGTCCATTTCGAGTTTTTCAATTTTTTTCCCCATTCTTTCTTTTATGCTTTCATTTTCCATTCTGTCATCTTCCAGGTCACTGATTCGTTGTTCAACTTCCTCTAGTCTTGTACTATGAGTGTCCAGAATCTTTTTAATTTGGTCAACAGTTTCTTTAATTTCCATAAGATCATCCATTTTTTTTATTTAGTCTTGCAATGTCTTCTTTATGCTCTTCTAGGGTCTTCTTGATTTCCTTTGTATCCCGTACTATGGTCTCATTGTTCATCTTTAGTTCTTTGAGTAGCTGCTCTAGGTGCTGTGTCTCTTCTGGTCTTTTGATTTGGGTGCTTGGGCTTGGGTTATCCATATCGTCTGGTTTTTTCATATGCTTTATAATTTTCTGTTGTTTTTGGCCTCGTGGCATTTGCTGAACTTGATAGGGTTCTTTTAGGATTTGTAGACCAATTGAAGTCCTTATCTCTACTTTATCAGATCTACAGCTTTGTGGAGTACACTTTAACTAACCAGCAGGTGGTGTCCACGAGCCACCTGTTCTCCACAAGCCAGTTCTCCCCTGCTTAGCCTTTTTGGTGAGTGGGGGAGTGAGTCTTGTGGGGTCCAATTGGTGTACCAAGCTTGCGTGTGTAGTTGGTGTTGCCCGCCCTGTATATGGGGCGTGTTTCTGGGCAGTCAGGGAGGGTGGGTGGCCCTAACAATCAAATCTCCCTGGAGATCCTAGAGTTCTAAGCTGCTGCAATAGTCTAATCCTTCAGTGCAGTCCTGCCACAGTTTGTCTCTGCCACTGACCCACAAGTCCTTGGTATTGGCGTATGGCTCCTGAGACTTGCAAGTGGGCCCCTCTTCCAGGCTGTGCACCCTGGGTTCTCTGTTGAGGGATGACTGTGCTATGTCACAGGTGAGTGCCGTCCTCCCAGGGCAGTTCTGGGCTGCTGGGCTCTGTAGGGAGGCTCCCAGTCTGCTGAAATGATGGCTGAATGGGGCTTTGTTAATTCACACTGCTCCACCTTCCCAACTCTGGGACAATCAGCTGAGGTTGCAGGGAAGGCTAATGTCCACGCCCAGTTTTGTGGTGTGTGCCTGTTATTTGAAGCACTTCCGTCACACTGGGTTGTCTGGGGCAGCTCTGGGCTATGGGGCTGGCGATGGGCAGGAGTGTTTCCTGTCCACCAGGATGATGGCTGTGAGCGGACACCCCCCTTTTCTTGGGAAGTTGTGGTGTTTAGTGAATTTTCTCAGCCACTGGATTATTGCCTTTTGTCTCAGAACTCTCTTAGTTCTGCTCTTGACTTGACCTGCCCAGATTGCAAGTGTTTGAAGCTTTCTGTATTGGGCTTCTTAGAATAATTGTTTTAGAAAAAGAAAAAAGGATTAAAAAAAAAAAAAAAAGGGCCCTCCTCAGAGATCTAATGGGTTATTGAAATGCTAAGAGACAAAGCAACCAGGGCCATTAAGGAAAGGTCCACAGGGCAGAGAGATCAGCTTTTCTTCGGGATTTGCATATGCGCCTCAGGGCCTGAGCTCTGCCCTTCCCCTTTCTATGTTCACCAGAACTCCAAAAATCCTCCGCTTTTATTTTGGAGTTTTTCGTGTTGTTTTTTTTCTATGCCTGTCTCCTCTCTGCTGGGCTGGCTGCTCTCAGATTCTCTGGTGTCTGGTCTCAGTCTATCTATGGTTGGAGTTTGGATCAGTAGAATGAGTTTCTGATAAGGGCTGCCACTGCAGTTCTCCCTTCTCCTTCCCGGAGCTGACAGCCCCTCCTCCCACGGGACTGAGCCTGGCAGGGAGGTGCGCGGGTCCCCTGGCCGCAAAAACCTACAGATTTTGCTTATCTCAGCAGTTCCATGTTTTCATGAGTGTTGTATGAAGTATGCCCAAAGTCAGATTGCTCTGTGGTGTCCAGTCCATGCAGTTCCTGGCTTTCTACCTACTTTCCTGGAGGAGTAACTAAAACATACAGCTCACCAGTCCGCCATCTTGCCCTGCCTCCCCCCTCCAGTTTTATCTTTACTAGGTCCTCCTTCTCCCTCATAATCATAAGTTTCCCCCTAGGCTAAACACCTCCCCCCATTTCCTTTCCCATTTCTAGAAACACATTCATATCTATTTCTGACTTCTACTTTGACTAATCTTGAAGCTTCCCAAACCCTCATCTCTAGTGCCCAGGAAACTACTAACTTAAAAAGATAACAACTCTCTAATGTGTACTTTCATAATTTCTCTCTTTTTTATCTCAATGGTTTTCTATATATTCATTCAGCCCCTTCTCCTTCTCTTATGTCATGTCTCAGAGGAAGGATCCTGCTTCTTTTCCAAGTCTAACTTCACCTGAGTCATCAAATCCATTTAATTCAATCCATCACAATTTTTACTGTGCGTCTGCTATGTACAAGTCATTGTGCTGTACGTTGTGAAGAATTCAGAGATGAATAAGATACCAACATTGCCCTTTGCTTAAAATCTTAAGATATAGTAGGGTTGATAAGACAGATGCCTATATCTCTGTGGTACAACACAACTGTTACATACGCCATAAGAAAGATGTAGTGGAGATCAGGGGAGATTTTTTAGATTGTACCACTTGAACTAGACATTAAAGAAAGGAAAATTGGATTTGAATAGTCCTAAGTAGATAGGCAGGAGGCAGAATGATGGCTAGAACAATAGGAGAAAAAGTGTGGAAGAGAGAATCAGCTGATGTATTCAACAAATTCCAAGTCTTCTAAATAGGCAGGTGTTTTAGTTTACTGGCTGCTGAAAGCAGATACCATGAAATGGTTTTGGCTTAAACAATGAGAATTTATTAGCTTACAAGCTTACAGTTCTGAGGCCATGAAAATATTCAAATCAAGGCATCATCAAGGCAGTGCTTTCCTCCCGAAGACTGGCTGCTGGTGATCCTTGGCTCCTCTGCCACAGGGCAAGGTATGTGGCAGTGTCTGCTGGACTCTCCCTTCTCTTCTGGGTTTCACTGCTTTCAGCCTCTTGCTTCCTATGGCTTTCTCTCTCTTTGTCTGAATTTCATTCTCTTATAAAGGAATACAGTAAGAGGATTAAGACCCATCCTGAATGAGGTAGATAAAAACTCAACTGAAGAAGCCTCATCAAAAGATCCTGTTAACAATGGGTTTACACCCACAGGAATGGATTAACTTTTAAAAATGCCTTTCTGTAGTACATAGTTTCAAACTACCACAGCAAGTAAAGAGAAGACTGGAATAGTATGTTTGATCAAGAACATGAAGAACCTTCATTACCACACCACTTGGTCTGGACTGTAATCAGTAAACAGGGGGAGTCTTTGAAGGTGGGAAAGGAGTGAAATTGTGGCAATATGGCAGGACCCAGATTGGAGGAAGTAGTGTCTAAAATGGACTAGAGAAGGAAGAGAAGCAACAAGGATGAACATGTACATCCTGTAATACTCTGAGAGAAACCTGGAAATTTAATGTGGTGGCAGAGGAACGGAACAAGGGTAGAGCTACGATAGGGTGCCTCTTAAGAAGATAGGGACCCCATAAGTATGGGCACATTCATCTGGTATGAACCGACTTGCTCTTTCAGATAACCCTGCTCTTTGACCATCTTTTCTTGGACCACAAAAATAAGCTGACCATTTTCTCACAGAAGAACCTTCTACTCTCAGCATTCTCCCACAGGCCTTCTAACTATAACTTTCATTTAATTTACCTTTTTTCTTTTATTCCCAATTCCCTAGGTCATTTGTTAATTTTCACATTATAAATTCTGGGGGGTACTACCCCTGGTTCTTGTTAGTTTAACAAAGTTTACTGGTGGATGGAGAAAGTGTAGCTTCTCCAGGCTTGGCCTGCTCTTAGCCCCAATCCACCTACAGAACACTGCTTCTCTCCTTGACTTTGGGTTCACATTTTGGGATGTGGGCATTGAACTGTTCAAATTTCGTTTGCAAGGAGGGGGTACAGAAGAAGAAATTAGGTATTCAGGGAAGAGAAGTAACTGAGGCATTAAGAAACAAAAGTGTCTCCTCTAGTTTCCTGCAAAGACATATATTCTCCCTTTATTTACTGATCACACCAAGAATGAATCAGGAACTTGTGGGAAATCATATCAGTTAATTTCTCCTGTCTAGAATCATGGTGGACAGTATATAACAACCACACACATATACTCCCTGACCCTCTGACCCGGCTGGTCCCTGGTCACAGGCAGTCCTTCTAAACCATCTAAGCTCCTTATCAGTCCCCAGCTCTCTTACCAACCATGCTCAAGACCAAAGCTTCCTATTAAAAATATCCTCTGGGCAGAAAAGTACTTTCAGTTCACTACTCCCTTTCCAATTTGAACTTTCTATCTGCCTTCCACCCCCCTTGGCTTCATATACAGATGTGCCCTCTCTTCCTACTCCTTCACACAGATGATCAATATGAATGAATTCTCCCATTTTTGATAGAGCATCTTCTCCTTATATCATCCACTCCATTCTTCACTTGACAACCTGAGGATAAATGACATCCATTCCTTGCTTTCTGCTCTGGCATTTCCCTTTTGTCAGGGAGAGAGATCAGAAATGTCCAGTGGGATTTCAGTGGGCAAAAATTAAAACTGAAGAAATTTCCTTTTCTGTGATGATACTCTGAGAATTAAATTCACAGTCAAGAAACAAGCTAGTTTTCCAAAATAATTTGAGACAGATTATTCTCAAATTAGAAAGGACTATGTGGTTTCTGCCCATAGTAATTTGTCAATGAAAAAGTATAAATAACATGAAATAAAATGTGATTACCTGAGACTGGCTATTGTCTGATGACTGGTTCATTTAATTATTTATCCACTGAACATTATTAGGTCAGACACTGTTTTGCCTTGGGTGTGTACAGATGTGAACTTTACTCACATAGTGCTTGCCTTCTATTGGAGGAGGGGAAAAAAACACACAAACACATAAATGTATAGTATGGCAGATGGTTTTAAGTGTAATGAAAAAAATTAAATAGAGTAAGAGTGATAGGAATTACTATTTGATATAAGATAATCATTAAAGGACACACACACAAGTTACCATTTGAGCAGAGACCCAAAATTGAGTGCGGCAGCCCTGAGGATGTGCCTCTCAGGTTTTCATTCAATAGACAGTCTGCCTCAAAGAGTGCACTTAGCTGACAGCTCTAACTGCAGTTGCCTTCAGGATCTGCCTTAGATTTTGAGCTGGGACTGTGTGCTTCCTGGACAGTCCTTGGCCAGTGATTGAGCATGACAGTGGTACAAGGACCTGCCATTTCTGGCCAATGTAGGATTCCTCTATGGACAATATTTGTAGCTGAAGCTCCCGGCTGGGCTGACTAAGACTCTCTCAGGGCAGCACCCACCAGAATCTGAAGGTCTTCTTGCAATCCTCCCTTCTCCCCCTCACCTTTCCAGAGCTTTAGACTTGCATAGTAGTCTGAAACTTTCCTTGCCTATTTCTTCTTCCTCTTCCCTTCCTCTTTCTTAGGCCTTACCCATAATAAATCTACTGCTCTTTTAACACTGGCTTGGCATCTGTTTCCCAAAGGATCCAATCAACACCATGAGTGAGTCGGATATTAAGATACCTAGGGAAAGCACATTCCTGGTTGGCAGATGAACACGAGGTGTAAGGGATCTATGGCCTATGGTGGGTATGTGCTAGACATGCTAGAGAAATAGCAAGGAGGCCATACTGGATCAGTGCCCTGACAGTAAAAGGGAGAGATGAATGAGATGAAGTCAGAGAGGTAACAGGAAATTGTATTGTTCAAGGTCTTAAAGGCTGTGGTTGGCAGAATTCTAAAGATGTCATTCTAAAGATATCTGGTCATTCAATCAAAAATTAATCTAGGTACTGCTGTGAAGAAATTTTGTGGATATAATTTAGATTATAGGCTTAAACTAGAGAGTTACCCTGAATTATTTAGGTTAAGTCCAATCTGAAAGCAGAGTAGTTTCTCTGGCTGGAGCCAGAGATGTGGTGGGAGAGGAAGGAGGAGAGACTCAGAGTGTGAGAGGGACTCAACCTGCCGCTGCTGGAGAGACCATGTGGAGAGAATGAGGAGGAATGCAGACCACCTCTGGGAGCAAAGACTGGCCTCCAGCTACAGTCAGCAAGGAAATAGGGACCTCAGTGTTATAACCACAAGGAACTGCATTTGTCCAACAACCTGAATGGCCAAGGACGCCAATGAATCTCCAGGGATTCCAGAAGGGAATGCAGCCTTGCCAACCCCCTTGACTTCAGCCATGTGAGACCTGAAGCAGAGAAACCAACCAACCCCACTGGTCTTCTGACCTATAGAACAGTGAGATAATAAATTGGTGCTATTTCAAGTCATGAAATTTGCAATAATTTGTCACAGAAGCAATAGAAAGCTAATAAAAGGGTCATGGTACAATTATGTATTTTACTCTCAGTGTGATACAAAATGATTGGAGAAATTGAGCCAAGAAATGAAGGTCTCATGTACATTTTGAAAGAATCACTCTGGCTATGTATGGATACTAGTCTATAGGAGTAAGGGTGGGAGCCCAGTCAGAAGGTGTTGTAATAATCCAAGAAAAATAACAGTGGTTGTAACCAGTATGGTGATGGTGGAGGTGGTGAAAAGTGGCGGCATACTAGATCTATTTAAAAGGTAGAGCCAACAGCCAGCCTATAAGAGAATTCCTGCCATCTCCCATTGCTTCTCTTCTCCTCCCTCCCTCCCCCTGCTAGCAAGAGGGGGACAGGAGAAAATGCAGCTCAAAGAGAAGAAAATGAAAAGAAATCAGACTTGCTCTCACTCTATTCCTACTACAGGTGTATTAGTTTTCTATTGCTTCTGTAACAAATTAACACAATATTTTTGATGGCTTAAAACAACACAGATTTATTATCTTACAGTTCCGTGGGTCAGAAGTCTTACACAGTTCTCACTTGGTTAAAATCAAGGTGTTGACCTCTTAGGTTTTAATGTATTAGAATAGCTAGAAGTAAATACCTGAAACTGCCAAACTCCAACCGAGTGGTCTGGATGATTATATAATAATCCTGAAGATGATTATATAAAAATGTAGATTACAAGCGGTGACAGTGTGATTGTGAAAACCTTATGGATCACACTCCCTTTATCTAGTGTATGGATGGATGAGTAGAAAAATGGGGATAAAAACTAAATGACAGATAGGGTGGGATGGGGGGATGGTTTGGGTGTTCTTTTTTTACTTTTATTTTTTATTCTTATTCTGATTCTTTCTGATGTAAGGAAAATGTTCAGAAATAGATTTTGGTGATGAATGCATAACTATATGATCGTACTGTGAACAGTTGATTGTATAGCATGGATGATTGTATGGTATGTGAATATATTTCAATAAAACTGAATTTAAAAAAAAATCAAGGTGTTGACAAGGCTGTGTTCTTTCTGGAAGATCTAGGGGAGAATCTCTTTTTTGCCTTTTACAGTTTCTAGAGGCCACCCACACTCCTTGGCTTGTGGCCTCCTTCCTCCATTTTCAAGCCAGCACATGCCCTTCTCACACTGCATCACTCTGAGCTCCTCTTCTGCTTCCCTCTTCCACTTTTAAGAACCTGTTGGATTACATCAGGCTCAAATCCAGGAAAATTCCCCATCTCAAGGTCCTTAAATTAATCACATGTGCAAAGTCCCTTTTACCATAAAAGGTAACCCATTCACAGGTTCTGGGGATTGGACATGAACTTCTGGAGATGGGACATTCTGCCTACCACAGCAGATTCCCAGCTTGAAGCAGGCCTGAGCCAATGAAAGGAAGATCTGGCATTAAATAATCAAGTTCAAATTGGACCATTCCAATTTCTGAATTGAGGCTGTATTTACTATAGACAACTGGACATTTCTAATAATTAAGAATGAGAAGAAATTTTGTAGGCTGCAGGAGTTCATACCCAGGGCCAGGGAAGTTTACATCACTGAATAAATTTTAAAGAGATGATGGGAAACTAAAAGTAAAATCAGTTTTAACTACAGCTTTTCTTTGGGCTTTTTTTAACATACCATTACACGTATTAAATTGTAGGTATCGATCAGATTTCAAAGAGGAAAATGGAGGTTAAGTGGTTGGATAAACAGGCGGGGGATCAGCAGAGAGGAATCCAAATTTGGGAGCATCAGCATGAAAACTGTATGTAAAGCCATGAACTAGATGAGATCTGCTAAGAGTACAGATAGAGAGGTGGTCTGAGAGCCTGCTTTCCTGGCAGTACTGTATATTAGAGACTGCCTTTCAGAGGGCAGAAAATGGGTGCCCTGAGCCACCCCCCTGAGCCCCAACTGGGATGCTCAACTCTGACTTTTTTCCCTTCCCAGAAGACCCAAAATACACAGAATCTATGTTCCCAGAATTAAATAGGAAGGTCCATTGTTCTAATTTAGTATGTGGAAGAAACAGCCACCAAAGCACTGATAACTTTAAATCCCTGTGTGCAAACTCATAGCTGGAATCCTCCTTTCCCAATCAGCTCAGCTCCTCACTTCCATGTAGCCACTATCTGCAAAAGGCAGGCCTGTCTCCCTTTAAAATTACACACTGTATCTGATCCTAAAAATTAGTGGCTGAATTGAAACGCCAAAACAATTCCAATGCCACACTTACTTGAAGCTCTATGTCTTTCTCTTTCCTATATCAGACAATTTAATCTGGTTTAAGTTTTGTATTGTAGTCCCCGGGCTGAAAAGGCCTCACTGTCATCTAAACCGCAAGGCTTTTTATTATTTTTGCCCAATGCTGCGTATCACCCATTCAACTTTGACAATCGTCCTATAGTAAATATTTGCGTTCCATTTGAACTCTAGGGGGCTAACACACCGTCCATTGAATTAAGCCACGGATGGTTTGTTTAGAGGCAGATTTGAAGTTGTTTCTAATTCTCCTTTCCTGGGCAGTAGTTCAATGTCAATGTAAAATTTCAAGGCTTAGTTAAAGAATCAATGAACCTGGCAGAGAAATTATGTAGCTTCATTGTGTTCCTTTCTCAAAGCGATATTTGTCACTCCATTTCCTATCCGATGTGGATGGTGACCCAAAAATAATACTAAGTTGAAACACTTTTTTTGATGCATTGTTCCTAGCAGCGTTCCTAGTGCCTGACTAACAACTGGAATGTTTAACATTTAAATAAGATCAAACCCACCTGTAGGGGCAGAAATGGGCAAAGGTCCATGGGTTCGCTGCAAAAAAAAAAAAAAAAAAAAAAAAAAAAAAAAAAAAAAAAAAAGAAGATAGTTTTGTCTTCTTAGCCACATCAAACCTGTTTAAAATAATAAATTAGCAACTTGAACTAAGTCTGTTAGAACAGCAGAAAAACACTTTCCAAGAACATTTTCTGGAGCCAAGATCTCAATTTTTTACCCATAAATTACACCAAAGAAAGGTAGCTTTCGGCATACTTCCAGGAACTATTTAATTTTGACTTTGGAGATGTAAGTGTATAAGAGTAGGTAATATGCTTGGAGCATCAGCATTAAGTTGGAAACATTAAGATAAGGACAGAGAATAGGGGCACAGGGAAATAGGAACACAAATAGCCATCTAGCCCTCCATTTTTGGAAATAGGCCATGCCATCATATGCTTTCAGGGAATGAGGCTAGAGTGTTGGCCAGTGGTTCTGGCCAGAATAGGAGCACGTCATCTGGAATAAACAGGAGTATCATTTTATTACAGGCAGTCATTGGTTTGTACAAACTTAGATATGGGCACTTGTCAAGGTATCCAACCCATTATCTTTTTTCCACCAAAACAAGAAGCAATGAAGCTGATTTAATTCACTAAGCTTCTTGCATTTCTCCATAACACAGACTGGGAAAGGGAGGTTCCAGTGACTTGGTTTTTTCATGTGTGTATGGGTTGTCAAGGTGTTAATCCTAATGCACAGGGCTGTGCCCATGGGACTGAGGGAAACATGACTCCTCCACAAGGTACACTCTTGACCTACTGTTCCTAATTGGTCCCAGGTGCATCTGGGGCATCGTCTTAGGATATATTAGATTTGAGAAACTGTCTTCTCTTTCGAAGTCTTTAGCAACATCATGTAGGGACCTACCAAGGGAAACGCTGCAAGTACAACAACAAAAAAATCAACTAGGGAACATCAGGTTGGCAACTAGTTGATCAAGTATTTCCAATACCATCAGGAGAGTTGTTCCAGTGAACCAGTGCTCTCTTCTCCTGCCTTGGAACGCTCAGCAGAGGGCTTCCCCAGTACAGAGGGGGAGAAAGGCACCCTTCTGTTCCTGTTTGACCAAGAGATGGGGGCAGGCAAGGAGTCTGTGTTCTCCAGACACCCTTGATGGGGCTTGCTGATAACTGAAACATCCCTTAAGGATTCATTTCAAGTGCTGTGCCAGCCTCTTCTTACAAATTGTCTCTTCCTAACATTATACAGGGAAACACACTGCCCAGCTCTTAAAGCCTGCCTTTGTCTCCATGATGCCAGACAATCCCAATGCCTCTCATCCTTCTCCTACCCATCAATGTCTGCAGCAAATGACTATTCCTTGTTCTACCAACTTAGCTTCAGAGCCAAATCCATGGAAGGATTTCAAATCAGGTGCCATTTTTGATCCGGTGGTTTCCTTCACAGGGCATTTCAAGGCAATGGAAAGGGGCCTTGCTCATGGCCAGGTCCAAAGAAAATTGGGAATTTCTGCAAAGCTCTAATGCGCACAGCCTGAAGGTCCTGGCTGTGTTCTCACTCCCAACAGCCATCACGCGTCGATATGTCACACCACAGGCCCTGATTCTCCTATCCATAGGTCTCCCAGCCCAGGCAGGGTCTCCGTACCCTTCTGCAATTGCCTTACACCCTCGTCTAACTGTTAATTAGATGCCTCATCTCTTGGCGTGTGGATGGGCTTCAGCCATCTGCTTATTGATCATCTCCTTCTGAATATATTGGATTTTACGGAATCCTGCCTCAAAAGCAGGTTATACTGCAGGTGGCCCATTGTAAAGTTTCTCCAGAACAAGGCTGAGAGTGAATAATGTGTGGTGAGCTATAACCACACACATAAATCCACAAGCTACAGGAATATTGGCTGCAAAGCTCAAAGACCATCATCATTATAAAGTGATATAATAATACAATTCAAAACTTCTGAAACCCACTATAGTTGATATTGTAGGAAAGAAAAACATGTGAAATGGGGCTAGCAAACTATAGTTACTGAGTTCCCTACACAAGTACTACAGAGCTGATCCCCCAGTTTTTGGGTGATCCTGAAGCTGGCTCCCCCAATCTAGGTCATGTGTCCGAATCCTCCACTAGACTGGAAGGCCTCTGAAGGCAAGGATGCCCTGCCCGTCTCGGTGCCTCCAACATCTTTAAGCAGCATATTGGTGCAGGTGTGGTCCTCGATGCTGCTCTTCAAACTAAACAGAGTGAAGTGCTTTAGCTTATTTCTAACTCACCTCTGAATAGGAACATCTGAGATCTCTGGTAATCATCCCAAAGAACGTGACAGCCACTAGGATGACTTCTTTTTCCTTTCTGAATTCCTGTTCCACTCCTCCTTTTAACCCATTCCTTTGCTGGACAAAAACAAATCATTCCTGGGTTAAGGTAAAACACCAGCTTAAACAAAGTAAAGTAAACCTTCCCTGAGGCACAAAATGTCCTTTGGAGCTGCTCATCAGTTCTTTTCAAGGAGCTTCACCTCAAAGACTCCAACAGGGCTTAATGTAATAAGGACACCCAGAGAGAGTCACATCTGGAATAAGCAAGGCCTGGAGTTGGGGGCGCAATTCAGCCACCCACCCTGGGTTGGTGCAGCTGCCAGGCCTTGCAGGTGACCAGAGCTGGATGTCAGGAGGCCCCTGGGATCCTTAGCCTGTGACAAGTCAAATAAAAAGCAAATGTGGACTCAGGAGGGGCATGTTCCAAATGTATGGTCTGTACCATCTCAGAGGTCAAGCAGAAAGGAATTTTCTTTAGAGGGAGTGACAAGCAAGACTAGAAGAACTGGGTACGGGGGGCAGGATAGTGGTTGGCATCATCAGACGGTTGAGCCGGAAATGTCTTTCCTTTTGGTCAACTGAATCTTAGGAGAGTAGCAGTTAAATACAGGTTGTTCCACATTCTGAGCCTGGCTCAGGCTGAGGGTAGGTCACAGTTAAAAGGCCTAGGCAGAAGGAAAGCAGCTTAGCTCAAATTTGGTCAAATAAGGTTAGCAGGTATTTTGTCCAGATCGGTAGATGGGAACAAAAGTTCAGCTAATCATTTATGAGGCCAAGAATGGGAATTTGGAGGGTCTGCACCTGGCCTTGTCACAAAGGAGCTGTCGCCAAGTCTATCTAAGTCATATGGAGGAGGGTTGTTCTTTGCATTAAGCTGCTTCCTAGAACACAAAAGGGTGGGAGGATTTCTTGACAGTAGCTGTTTTCCAGGAGCACACGGCTCAGTCCTTACCCGGGCCATGTCACTTCTCAGTGTCTCTCTTCTTTCACCTATAAAATGAGGTTAGCAGTGATACCTGCTCTACCTGCCTGTCATTGGGATTGAGCTCATCAGAGACCATATCTGCAAAAGTATTTTATAGCCCACAAAGCACCATATTAATTACACCAGCTACTTTTATTATCACTGATAATGACTATTCAGCTCTATTGTTCACATGGGATTCAGAGATCACCTTCAGCTTTCACTATATTAATAAAATCTGCAAACTCCTTAAGGAGTTAGCTAGGTGTGAGGTAGGGGTGGGACAATTCTGATGGCCAGCACTATATCTCAAGATTAGGCATGATTTCCCTTCTGACCCCGTTTCCCAGTCTGCAAATTAGGGCTAAACAGGTTGCCCTGGGCATGTAACTGAGCCACAGAAAAGTACTTTGTCAGTCCGAGGAGCTACTGAGTTGCTTACAAATAATTGCAGAACTTCACAGAAGGCACCATCTAACACACAGAGATGCATAAAGCAAGACCCTGTGAGAGGTTTTATGTCCTTGGATACCAGATAACTTTTCCTTCAAAGGGTTTCCATTGCTCATGTCACAAATTCAGACCATAGTTGTTCAAAGGTAGGAGTTGGGAAGATCTAACAGCAGGTGCGACATCTGCATGGCCAGGAAAGAAGTGTGAATAATGCTTTGGTCAGCAAGCCAAATAAAAATGCCTGGGGAGCAAAGCTTTTTCAGAAACCCAAGGAAGAAAAATCAATGTCCCTGGAAGGGAAAGAGGGGGGAGATCTATAGGAAAGGGAAATGAGTGATATATAATGCAATTTCAAGAGTTTATTCCCCCTTTCAAGCAGTTGACTCAGTACAGAGACTAAACTAGAAAACCTCTAATTGGAAAAATAAAGGCTTAAACCACCTGGCTCTCAAAATTGACTGGCTGCCAATTCACCAGGGCCACTGCTGGTATCTGGGCCTGTTTTTTTTTTGTTTTGTTTTTTTTTTTTTTGAGTTTGTTTTAGTCTTTTCTGATTTATAAAAGTAGAGCTGATATGGATCTTCTAAACATGGGACATCAAGTTCAGATTTGGAATGAATGCTATGTCAGTTTATTAATTCTTCTCCCTGTTTTAAATAAAATCCAAATAAATACGAGTTTGTCATTCAACTTCATGAATGAGTGCAGGAAACAGCTTTTCAACAAGGTCTTAGGTACTCATTTGCAATCTTCAGAAACAATTTCTAGACTCTATAAATATTCTAGAGAGCATATCCATTTTATGCATCTGTGTAAGTAATTATGATCATGATACAGATAGCCTTCCCCAAATGATCAAATCAAGAACATTAATCTTACAACTATAAACAGTATCTCTGTTACATGACTGATGGTGGGGACCATGTTTTAATTATCTTTGCATGCCCACCACTAGACATGGATACATTCATTTCCAGATAATGAAATCAGCATCTTCACTTGTCATGTGGGCCAGTGACCACTTTGGCACAACAACTGTTTCTCCTTCAACATCCACATGGTTTTTACAACTTATCCTGCCTCAATAGATGATAGGATGAAAAAGACCAGATTCTTTAGAGCCAATATAAAGAGTGCAAAATGACTTTGCTTACTCCTCCAGCAATTTCTTACACTTGCCTAGATTTTCTGCCTCTGAAACCACAGCAGTCTATGGAAATGATAAACAAACAGTGATTTCTATCAAATATGCTAGAAATATTCTTTTAGGAAAGATTGTATTAGAAATGAAAGATTGAATATTGAATTTTTTACTAGCATTTACTGTTAAAATAAAACCTCATGAAGAATAAAGAGCTGTGTGGATCCTGGCTGTGTGGATGCTGTGAAAGAGTTCCATGTTTGTAATTTGTTCGGGTTTATCATTCCATGTCTTTTTCAAATCAACGTCAGAAGTCGGCTAAGGGAGCAATGACTTTCAGCTCTGATTTCGCTTCAATATGTTTGTTCACCAACCAGGAACCCTTGGCATTCATCTTTCTTTTGCATTCGTTTATCCTCCAAGATTTGAAGGCTTTTAATAGAATCTTCCTGAAAAAAGCTTAATTTTTAAAACATTTGTTTAAATCATAGACTATGTTCCAGATTGTAACTGAATTCTTTATATCTATAGATTATGACAGGGAAACAGGCCCAAATATTGTTGACTTTCTAGATGCTTTTTATTTGAACAAATGACAGGCCGTTCTTTAAGTATAAAACAACTGCCACATTGGCCTAGTAAGGATAGTTTGAAAAAAAATGATAAAACATTAAGGGATTCAAGGAGAGATGCTTTATATGCAAGCATCCTAGCAGACCATGCCAGGAAAAATCTAAACAGTAGTCTTCATCCAGACTTCAAAAATATATGAAAATGTATAAAGGGAAAACTCCAGGATTTGGAGTCAGGTGACCTGTTTTTCAGGCCTGAATTTAGTGTTTTGCACTTATAGGCTTGTTCATGATCCCACAGGCAGCATTAATTACACATTTTCCATCCCTAGTCTCATCATCCACAAAAAGGAATGTGTTCCACCTAAAGGCCTCTTATGAGGCCAGACAACACAAGAAATATGAAAACTCTTTGATAACTATAAATTTGTCTAACACATTGGTTTTTACCATTGACACAAGTTAGTAAAATAGTGTTAATATGAGCTTAATAATCAGATGAATCTAGATTCAAAATCTGGCTCTAATACTTTCTTGTGAGGTATGTGATTTTAGGCAATCTAGTAGACATAATTTTTAAATGGACCCCCAACATGTTGAGCCCTAATCCCTGGGACTGTGAATGTGATATAACGCACACATGGTCAAACAGTTTTTGCGCATGTTGTTAAGGTTACTAATGGATTGACTTTAAATTAATAAAAATAGAGACTAGATGCGTGAGCGTAATCGAATCACATGAGCCTTTAAAAGCAGAGAATTTCTCTGGCTAGTTGCAGAAGTGAGAGAGAAATTTAGCGCATGAGAAGAATTCAACGTATGATGGCTGGCTTTGAAGATGGAGAGAATCATGTAAAAAGGACGTGAGGATGGCTTCTAGGAGCTGACAGCAACCCCTGGCCAAGAGCCATCAAGAAAACAGGGACCTCAGTTCTAGAACTGCAAGGAACTGGATTATGCCAACAGTCTGAATGAACTTGGAAGCAGATTCTTCCCCAAAACCTCCAGATAAGAGCAGAGCCCTGGCAACATTTTGATTTGGGCCCATGAGACCCTAACCAGGTAATAGCTGAGCCCACCCAGATTTTGGACTACAGAACTGGGCAATAATGAGTACTGTTTTAAGCTGCTAAGTAGGTTAATTTGTTATGCAGCAGAACTAATACAGGCAAGTTTAAGAGAAAGTGAATTAAGTCGCTAGCTAAATGCCTGACACATAGTAGAAAAGGAGGAACTCAGTAAATGTCAACTCCTCTCCTTCCTATAGAGCCCCGCTTCTCAAACTTTAATGTGTATTTGATCACCTGGGGATCTTGTTAAAATGCAGCTTCGGATTCAGTAGGTCTAGAGGAGGGCTGAGAGCCTGAAATTTTGCTTTCTAATAAGCTCCCAGATGATGCTGATGCCACTAATGTGGGAACCACACTTTGAGTGCCTGGGAGCTCACTTATACCAGTGGACACCAACCCCAACTATACATGTAAATCTCTAGGGGGACTTTTAAAATGCTCCAAAGCCTGAACTCTACTTCTAAATTAATTAGTCTCAGGTAGAGCAGAGGCACCTATTTTGGTCTTGTTTTGTTTTTAAATTCTCAAAGTGAATCTTCTCTGCAACCATGGATAAGAAGCACCCATGTCCTCAGTCCTGTGCTACTCAAAGTGTGGTCGCTGGACCAGCAACACCAACTTCATCTGGGAGCATATTAGTTGGATACGTAAATCTGCCCCAGACAGATGAAATCAGAAAACCCAAGAATAGGGCCAAGAATCTGAGTTTTCACCAGCTCTCCACATGATTCAGATGTTCACTTGAGTGTGACAAGTACTACCTTAGACTAATTCTCTCATTTTACAGATGAAGAAATAAAACCCAGGGAGACTAAATGATTATCTAAGACAGAGGTTGGCACACTACAGCTTGTGAGCAAAATCTGTCAGCTGCCTGTTTTGTGAATAAAGTTTTATTGACACACTGCATGCAGTCATTTATATATTGCCAATGGCTGTTACAGTGGGCAGAGTTGATTAGTGGCAATAAAGACCAAATGGCCTACAAAGACAAAAATGCTACTCTCTGGTCCTTCACTAAAAAAGATTGTTTACACCTGCTCCAAGAAAATGGTTTAAGTTAATGAAAGAAAACAGAATACCAGCTGTTCTGCAGTAGCAAACTATGAGGATGCAGAACCTTTAGCTGAATAATCAACGATGTGCTCCAACTCACTGTTTTCAGGGTGCGAAGGGCTATGAAACCTGATCCTGATTATTGGTCTGGAGATAATAAGGGGTGGCAGGGACAGGTCTTGAAGAGGAGACGCACCCATCTTGTGAGAAACCTGCCCCCAGGTGAGGTCTTTGTAGATATGCAGTCTGCCCAGTGGCTGCAGGATATGGTTTCCTTAAAGACCTCTTAGAGGCCTCTGACTTTCACAGCATTCCTTGAGTTGACAGTTGGCTGATAGGAGGGGTATTGTTTTCTTTTATTAAAGCTTTCAATGCATATAACAAAAACCAACTTAATTCACAATTCTTATAATTACCATTATCAAAACCCATTAACCAATGACCACCAGGGATCACTTGTAGTCCAAACAAAGTGAAGTTTATTAAACTCACTAGAGCAAGGGAGAACACACTTGAGAAACATGGGATGTTTTGTTAACAGGGAGTTGAGATGGGCTTCTTATAGGATTCGGACTTGTGCTGGGTGATTTAAGGGAGAATTTAAGGAAGCAAAGATAGTCCTAGATTGAGTGCTATCAGGATTTATGGACAATTCAGTGATTGGACACCTCGGTAGTTTTTGATCTAGGAGGCAGGAGGATTAAAGCAAGGATAGAGTTGCAATTGGTAATGTGCCAGTTTGAATGTATTATGCCCCCCAGAAAAAGCCATATTCTTTGATGCAATCCTGTGGGGCAGATGTTTTAGTGCTGATTAGATTGGAATCCTTTGAGTGTTTCCATGGAGATGCGCCCCACCCAACTGTGGGTGATGACTCTGATTGGATAATTTCCAAGGAGGTGTTAACCCCACCCATTCAGGGTGGGTCTAAATTAAATCACTGGAGCCATATAAATGAGCTGACAAACAGAAGGAACTCAGTGAAGCTGAGAGTGATATTTTGAAGAGGAGCTACAACCAAGAGGGATACTTTGAAGAATGCACAGGAGCTGAGAGAGGAGCTTCAGCTTACAGAGACATTTTGGAGATGGACTTTGAAAGCAGACTGTTGCTCCAGAGAAGCTAAGAGAGGACAAATGCCACAAGAGCAACTAAGTGTGACATTTTTGAGGAGCTGAAGCCCAGGGAGAAACATCCTGGGAGAAAGCCATTTTGAAACCACAACTCTGGAGCCAACGCCAGCCACATGCCTTCCCAGCTAAGAGAGGTTTCCCGGACGCCATTGGCCATGCTCCAGTGAAGGTACCCAATTGTTGATGTGTTACCTTGGACACTTCAGGGCCTTAAAACTGTAACTGTGTGACCAAATAAATGTCCTTTATAAAAGCCAATCCATTTCTGGTGTTTTGCATTCCAGCAGCATTAGCAAACTAGAACAGGTAAGAAGTGATAGTCTTCCATGTTATTTGAAAGAGTGGACAGAAGCCTAGTGGGTTTGTTCAGTTGGTTGGTTTTTGGTTTTTGGTTACAGAGTTACCTTGTCTCTATCTTGTTTCAGATACTGTCATGGAGAAGTCTTGTCTCTGTTGTCTTCTACCACAATCACAGAGTGGCCTTGTCTAAATGTTGTTTATATTCTTTGACTGTTGTTCAAGTTCATTGGTAATATCATAGTCAGCTGCCCATGCTATCACCATTTTTCACTTTCTAATTGTTCAAGTGCCACCCTATCACCTTAGCCAGGGGTCAACAAACTCAAGATAGTAAATAGTTTAGGCATTGTGGGTCACATACAGTCTTTGCTGCATATTCTTCTTGTTTAAAATAACCCTTTAAACCAAAAGGAGGAAAATAAATGAAACCAAATAAAGTTTCAGTGGCTAAAAGATTTCAAATAGAGTCAAGAGGTCATTCTGGAGGTTATTCTTATGCATTATTTTAAGCTTCTAGTGGATTAGAATAGCTAGAAAGAAATACCGGGAAACTGTTGAACTGCAATGCTTTGATGCTTGATGATGACTGTATATTATATAGCTCTAATTGTGTGACCATGTGATTGTGAAAACCTTGTAACTGGCACTCCCTAGATCCAGTGTATGGGCAGATGAGTAATAAAATAAAGACTAAATAAATAAATAAATAAATAATGGGGGTGATAAGGGGTATGAGATGTTTTGGGTATTCTTTTTTTACTTTTCTTTTTTCTTTTTATTATTTTTTCTGAAGGAATAAAAATGCTCTAAAATTGATTGTGGTGATGAATGCACAATTGTATGATGATACTGTGAGCCATTTATTGTATTCTTTGGATGGATTATATGATGTATGAAAATATCTCAATAAAATTGCATTAAAAAAATAACCTTTTAAAAATGTAAAAACCATTCTTAATTCTCAGGCTATATGAAAAAAGAAAAAAAAAAGGCCATGGGGGCAGTTTGTGACCCCTGACCTAAGTCAATACTTCATCTTCCACCTGTACCACGTCTCACTCTACCACAGGGTGAGTAATGTGAAGCTGTTGCATTCCAAGGGTTATCACTACTCCTCTTACCACCAGCAATGGGGTCCTTATTGCCGTCTGACTTTTGAGTAGTCCACTTCTTTCTGGACTGACTCTTATCCTCAGTTTTCCCCCAAGCAGAGTGCAAGTACTTTACTGGGGAAGTTGATCCAAGGAACAAGAGTGAGAGAAGGCAAAGCATAAAAAGAGAGTCAATACAAAGAGCTGGCCACCACTGCGGACAACTGGTTGCTCAATTCTGCATGACCCTTTGCCCAAAGGAAAAAAGGAGGAAGTATTTATTCGTCAGCTTCCACTCCTCTCTGACCATTAGCTGCCCTATAGGGACATAACTCCTGGGCTGAACAGACTCTAGTGGCTGTTCCACAATGCCATTCAACAGAGAAATCCCAGGACGTGAAGCAAGAGTCACATGCATGAGCCTGAGGTGAGGTGTTGTCAGGTTGCACCTGCTTGAAAGTGGTTGGATCTGGTATAGAACAGGATGCCCCAGTATTAGCCAAAACAAAAGATGAGGCTTAAAGGATTTGAAGTGGTACTCAAGAGATGACCAGTATGCCTCCTAACACCCCATGAACCAACTATTTAGGTGAAGGTATCAAGGGAAAGCTCCCTCCTACTAGAAAAACTAGGAACATACTTGGGAAATGGTTCAGAGAAAATTAGACAAAGCTTTCCAGATATTGTCATTTAGTCCTGGCTGCTCAGATATCATATACTTGACTTCTCAGCAGCCTTGGCTACTATTGACCACTCCCTCCTTCAAGCTCTTGTTTCACCCTCAACTTCCATGACTCCTCTCATTATTGATTTTTCTCTCACACCTTTCATGTTTTTGCTTTTCAGTCTCCTTTATTGAATCTGAAATGTTGATGTTCTCCAGGACTCTTTCCCATGTTCTCTTTTCTGCTCACCCCAGATGTTCTCCCTGGGAGATTCTTACATATATGTTCATGCTTTAGTTACCACCTATGGATAGACAACTCTAAAATTTGTTATTATTAACAGAAAGCCCACTAGACACCTGATTATTACCTCTACTTCCACACTAACAAGCATAGTAAAGTCATAACTGGATGTATCTGCAAGAATAGACCCTGACATTAAGAAAACCTGAATACCCAATAAATGTTTTCCCCTACTTACTATACTCCCAGAGGAAGGGGAAACAGAAGCACTCTAAATTAAAGCAGTCACTTGGCTCTTTCAAACACCCTGTGATCTAGCCATCACTAGCACTGACAGTGGGTCAGCAGCCTCCCGCCCAAGCTCTCTCTCTGTGAAATACCCTGAGTCAGGTAGCAACAGTGCTCTTACATGGCTTTTGTGGAATTTTGCTTTACTCAGGCATTAACTAATGGAGTTGTATTTGCCTCCTTTAATCCCAGCATCAAAAACATGGAGAAATGGGTAGAAAGGTGTATACAGAGGAAGGTTTCATTTTTTGCTTTCAAATAAGAAAAGGGGATTGGAGGAGAAAAGATAAAGTGTGCTTGTGTGTGTCCATGTGAGTGACAGATAATTCACTATCTAAATTACTATCTAAGCTGATACAGGAAATGCAGGGATGGTAAAAGAGGAAAAATAAATAAGAGGAGAGGGATCTGCAATTTTATTTTGGAAAGTAAGACATACATCTTATCTTGGCATTCTTCAGATTCAGAGATTACCCCCATGGAGAGGACATCTCTTTCTCATTTGTAGATGTGCAAAAAGCATTTATTTCTCTGTCAAAGCATTGGTTGAATGGAGCCCCCAGAAAATCTAATCCAAAAAAATTCTAATGAAGACTCCCCTCTCTAAGCCATGACTCCGCAGCTTCAGTTACATTGTGGAGAACTCCTGTCTCTGAGGTGGCCCTGAGAGCATGACCTGCTCTCCCAGTTTTAATGGAGCTATAGAGAGACTGCTGACCTCCTGGGGGCTGCTGAGACTTGTGATGTCTCTTTACCTTAAACAGTACTTAGTGCCATGGGTGCTCATCTAATTTGAAAACCTAACTTTTTTCAGTGGGGTGGATTATGAAGACAATGTGGAAAAGGTAGCAACCAATTACTACAAGTAACTCCTCCCCTCAGTGCTTCTTTTGACTATCTCATTAAATCAGGCACTTTATATACAGACTCTCCCAATTTTTAAAATTAATTTTAAGTGCCTGAAGGTATTAGAGCCCTGAACATTTTGGGGATTATAGGACCATACAAAAACAGAAAGATGGCTGATTTCTCAACTAGGCAACTTAATTTCTCAATTTTCTTTCTTAGGCAAATTGTGGGTCTAAATATAACATATGGTAACCACTGCCATTTTCCCTCAGGGCTGATGCATCTTCTGTTCAAGGAAACTAGGATAGATGCTGGCAGTCTAGATGCCTGTCAAATAAGACATTGCCAAGTCATCCCACTTGACTTTACCCAGCCAGTATCAGTGAGGGGAAATGGGAGGACATGAGCTCCCCATTCCCCTAAGGCTGTGCACAAATTAATTAATGGTTCTGAATCTAGACCTTTCAGGCAGCAACTCTGAGTGGAGTGATAAGGCTGACTCATAGGATGCCCTGGCTTGTTATTTTAGGGTGATGCTAACTGACAGTCAATGGGCCCGCATAAATATAATGTTTATGGTAGCTGACCAGAGAGCCCATGGAGATGACAGAGACCATGAAGCAGGCGGGGAGTCCTGGGTAACTTCCCTGAGACAGACTTTCCCACTGCTAATGTCCAGCAAAAACTGAGTGTGGGTGACTCCTAATTCTATGGTCTAGGGCTGACTTCCTTTCTAAGGTCAAACCCTGACCTCCGACAGCTTCCTGAAAATCTCCAACTACAAGTCTCTTTCCCTCAAGAGAACCTGGAGCTATCTAGCCTAGCTACTCAGTTGTTGTTTCTTCAAATTGTTCTTGTCCCTCCGAAATCAAGGAGACACTGGGAGGTTGTAAAAACCCTTCCGCCTGGTACTCCAGCTCATAAAATCCTCTTGGCCACTGCCCTCTTGCCTATTGCCCAACTTGCTCTCACCTTTCCTGACACTTTGACATTGCATTTTGGTTTTGTACCTGTTTTTTGCCTACGTGATTTGTGCTTACATTCTAGTCTTTTACCTGAACACCAGGATATTAATTTCTGTTTTCTTTTGTTTTCCTACTCCTATGCAACCATGGGAGAGGGCCATCCTCCCCACCAATACCCTAATCCTTTAGGACAACGGGCAATATTCAAAATATTTTAAAAACTGTTACAGAATTGGGACTGCCAAAGCAAATTAAAGTCCAGTTGTAGTGATGGAGCTACTACTACCCATTTATTAATAAGTTGTGGGTAGGTCAAGGGGTCCCAGAGGAGACTGAGGTGGGGGGCCTGGAACTCCAATGGCAAGTGTCTTGTGGCTGAAGCTATTTACCACCAACAAATTTTAGTCCTTCCATAATCTGCATAGCCATACTAGTATCAACCAGCTGAGCACCAGCCTACTTGATCTGTGGAACTGACCAGCTAGAAGGGATCCATTCTGTAGCTTCAACTAATGGGAATGATGCATCATCACATACCCACTTCAACCAGCTAGAAACCTCCACATCACCTTTGATTCTTCTCTATCCCTCACCTTATTAGTGACCACTTCTTACTGTTCCTAGTTCAATAACAAGATTCAGATCCTATTGAAATTCAGTTCATTATCTCTTGCTTGCACTAGTGCAATGGCTTACTCATTGCTTCTCCTCGCTTGGTTCTCTTCCATCCCGTATAATCTTTGCTCTCATTCTAGAGCTATCATGCCAAAGGACAGTCCCCACAAAATCACCTCCCTCCTCAAAAAAACAATAAATAGCTCCCTTTTGCACACCAAATAAAGTGAAAATATACTAATCTATTTTTCAGGATCATCTACAACCTGATACTAATCCACAACTCATTCATTCAATAAAAATTTATTCAATTCCACTAAGTGACATGTACAAGGTTAGGCTGGAAATACATTGGAAATACAATCAGGAGCAAGACATAGCCTTATAGCCCTCAAGTTCCTTACATTCTAACCGAGTAGAAAGGAAATTATACTATAGCATAAGAAGTGATGTAATTGGAATAAGTACCATGTGCTTTGGGAACACATAACCCAAATCAGTGATGAAACCTGATGAGACCTCATGCCCAAATGATCAGGAAAAGTTGGCCACTTGAGCAGGGCAAAGGGAACACATTGAAAACAGGGAGCACAGAATGAACAAAGGCCAAGAGCATTATCATTTTTGTTAACTGCAAGGGAGTTAGTAAGGTTATAGGGTAAATTTCAAGGGAAGAATGATGAGTTGTGGAACTGGAGAGGAAAGACCCAATTCCCAAAGGGCCTTATGAGTCATGCTAGGGTTTCGGACTCACTTGAGAGCAGTAGGAACCACTGCAGTGTCCTTAGAAGGGATGGAACATGGTCAGACCCAAATTCTGGAAGGATCATCTTGGTTTCAGTAGGATGTGGGGAATGGAAGAGGACAAGACTGGAGAGCATGTGGACACATTCATGAAGGTGCCCTTGATGAATGGGGTAGCAGTAGAGGATTAAGAAATGGTTGCTTTCTAGTGATATTTAGGAGCTAAAAGGAATATGATTCAGAAGCTGATTAAATACTGAGGAGTTGAAGGGGAGGGATGACTTCCAGGTTCCTGACTCAAACAGCTGAGTGGGAGGTGATGCAATTTTCTGATCTAAAAGAATCAAAAAGGAGAGCTGTTTGGTGAGGGAATATGAAGGGTTCAGTTTGGACATATTGACTTTGAGATGGAAATATCTACTAGGCAGGCACATATATGGAAAGAGATGAGCTACAGATAGAATATCCATTAGTCTTATCTTCTACTACAATTTTCTACATGCTCTACAGTCCAGTCACACTAGATCACTCACATGTCCCCCAAACACACCAAGCACCAGCCTGCAGCACTTCCTTGACCAGTACAGTTCTACAATGTGTCCTGTCTGTCATTTACTCTTCCTTGCTGTCTTCACTTGTCAAAATTCTACTCATCCTTCAAGATTTGTCTCAATCATTTTCTTCTCTATGAAGCCTTATGCAATTCCACTAACCAGAATTAACTGCTCCCTGATATTTTGTTTATACAAAACTTCATGTCTGTCTCCCTCACTAGATTATCTGTTCCTTGAAGAAGCTTATTTATCTTTGTGTCTCTTTCTATCTCAAAGCCAAGAAAGAACACATGAACAGTGATTTTTAGTGAAATGACAAGCTAAGCCTATGAAAGACAAGGACTGGTTATTAAGTCAGGATGTAGTTAGTAAAAGAATTACCAATCCAGGTAACTCCAAGAGAGAGTCAGTTACACAGGTAAAGGAAAAATTGAGAAGACAATGGAGACAGTGAGGCACCCTAGAAATTACCTATGGCAGGAAGCCATTCTTTGGCTGCAGTGACAATAGTAATGTGATTGCAACCAAAGCAACTCAGCTCCTTTGGTGGACACTGGAAGTATAGAAGACCTTTCAGAACAGAGCAGAAGCTGGAGCCCAGCAGGAGCCAGAACCACAGAGAAGACGCAGCTGCTGTTGGAGAGGTCACCCAAGGCTGAGAGAGAAGGAGAAGTACCCTGGCTTTACCTTTCTCCTATCTCCCACCACTACCTCCTACCGGCTAAACCAGATGTAAGCCCATTGACACCTGAGCTAAGGAAACACACTGTTCTAGTTTGCTAATGCTGCCGGAATGCAAAACACCAGAAATGGATCAGCTTTTATAAAGGGGGTTTATTTGGTTACAGAGTTACAGTCTTAAGGCCATAAAGTGTCCAAGGTAAGTCATCAACAATCAGGTACCTTCACTGGAGGATGGCCAATGGTGCCCGGAAAACCTCTGTTAGCTGGGAAGGCACGTGGCTGGCGTCTGCTCCAAGCTCTGGTTTCAAAATGGCTTCCTCTGAGGACGTTCCTCTCTAGGCTTCAGCTTCTCTCCAAAATGTCACTCTCAGTTGCTCTTGGGGTGTTTGTCCTCTCTTAGCTTCAGAGCAAAAGTCTGCTTTCAAAGGCCGTCTCCAAAATATCTCTATAAACTGCAATTCCTCTCTCAGCTCCTGTGCTTTCTTCAAAGTGTCCCTCTTGGCTCTACCATCTTGCTCCTTCTGTCTGATCTTATATAGTGCTCCAGTAATTTAATTCAGACCCACCCTGAATGGACAGGCCAACACCTCCACGGAAATTATCCAATCAGATTCATCACCCACAGTTGGGTGAGGCACATCTCCACGGAAACACTCAAAGAATTATGATCTAATTAGCACTGATAGGTCTGCCCACACAAGATTACATCAAAGATAATGGCATTTGGGGGGACAATACACTCAAACTGGCACACACACCTTGCAGGATCTTCTTTCTGTTAGAGGATCCAAACAGAGCAGAGGATGAACAAGCAATGGATCTGAGAGCGAACAGATGGCTGGCCAGCCCAGCTAGTAACCACATGTTGTCAATTCTTTCCATGAGCTTAAGGAGTTTATTATCTAACAAAGGAACAAGCCAAGAACACAACTACAGTATCTATCTCAAAAGTGTTTTCTAAGGCACTGAGCTGGGGCCTGGATTTCAAAAGGAGACACACCCCATGCAATTCTGTAGCAGACATGTGGAAATGAAATGGACCCATGGGAGAGAGAGTAAAGGCTGAATTGTGAGGGAATATTTGCAATGGGTTTTTGAAAGATACCCAGGGGATCTCAGATAAGTTTTGAACACATGACAGCCATTAGAGAGATATAGAAAATTTTCACAGGGTTTAGAGAACAAAGAAAATATTTCTAGCTGGAGGCCTCAGGAAAAAAAGTCTTTATTGAGAAGTTAAAATTTTGAGATTGCCTACTCTAATGATGGAAAATGACATAAAGGAGGAAGCAAAAGCTGAGAGGTGAGTAAGAAAAGGCACACTTAGAGAACTATGCAATTGTTTATTGAGAACTGGGACCCTCAAATTAAACTAGCAACTCCCTCTTGTCACTCCTTTCCAGAAAGAAGTATTTTTGCCCACAACCATACTTTGCTGAAAAAGTGGTCCCTGTTCCTGGGGTTTAGTCAAATGTCTAATATGGGATCATATTAGATATCTTAACAGAGGTCTCTTTTCCAGGTCTATGTATTACAACCCAGTGACCCTAGATTATCCCGTGGGACAAGCCCCAAAGCACACCAGCACTCCATGAGAGAGTGGTCTGAAGCTGAAGGCCAGTGGTCATCAGGGTGTCCCCATGTCCCTCCAGGAAAGAGACTTAGGAAAAAAGAAGCATGAACTTTGCCATTCAATATCCAGTAGCAGGGACAATAGGTTTCCTTGTAATTTCTTGGGAATGATGGTTTCTAATTCCTGGAGGCTTTGAAAATTGCACAAGCCCTGAGTCCACCCATAGCAAAATACCCTCAATCTAATGGCCAGAGAAAAACATGCAGCTTTTATGGGCACCTTAGCAAAAAAGTTCATTAAGATGCTTAAAACACTTGTTACTAGAGATTGTTGGACCTTCCAAGATACTGGGATGCCATGTTGTTCCAATTTCAAGTCTTCCTCTTCACCCAGGAAGGAAATCTGTGGTGCTGTCTGTGTGGACCCTTTCTCTGGACCAAAAGAAGCAGCCACAGAGACCCTGCAGTCACCGGGGTCCCCCTGGACTGTGGGAAGCAGTTTCTGCTTTCTATGTGAAGAAGCAGAAGGAACTGAAGGATCGGTGGCGGGGGGGTGGGGGGTTTGTCTTGGAACATCCTAGAGGAAATAATGAGATATCCAAAAGAACACTGCTGCCAGTTTGTATTCCTGTTTTCAGACAGTCCTCATTATTAGTCCTTCCTGATGTTTGGTGCCTTGTTCCAGACTTTCAGAAGGGACAGGTTTCCTTGGGCGAGTTGACGTCTTCCCTCTCCTTCACCATAAACCAACCCCAGTCATGCTCTGCTGCTGCTGCAGTTAGTTCCCCATTATAAATCTCACTCAGAAAGTGAAGCACCATCATTTCAGCCCTCAAGAGCAATTTCATAGCCCTACCTTGATCCCCGCTGCACTAATGAGCAAACTCCATACCAAGATTATATATTATCGCTCTATTCCACCTGTCATCGTCTGGACTATTTTGTATGTTTAGTCATCATTCTCTCCTTGAGTCCCCAGGACCTAGCAGTTTCATAAATTTCTTACTGTCCCAACATGAGAGGAACATCAGAATCCCTGCTTGCTAATGGCCAGCAGGCCAGCCGGGGGCAACAGGCAGGGGTGGTGGGGAGAGCAAAGGGTGGGGCCTCCACTCTGCTTTCCTGTAGGAGATTGCTGAGGCACCGTCAAAGCTTGACGAGTTAGTTGCAAAGAGCTGAAAACAAAGGTCAGCAGCTTTTTGTGCATGTTTTATTTCACTAATTCCCTTCTACCCCTGGAGAATCAGGACTTTGATAGGTTTCGAGACATCCGTGAGCAAAGCTAACTTCCTGGCCCTTTGTTGTTACTGAACGGACAATACGAAATCCACTTGGGAAATCGTCTGTGTTTTGTCTACAGCCAGGCCCTATATTGTTACAGACAGGAGGGTCAGTCAATTTGGAAGCATTGTTTTGGTGTCAACATCAAAGCATGTAAAGAAAGAAACAATGTAACATAACATCTCTTTTTCTTGAGAGAGAGACTAGGGAAATTTACAGGAGCCCTGTTTTAACTTTCTGATTAGAATCTTCCCTAGGATACATATTGTTATTTTATTCAATTACCTGATTGCTCCTTCTTAAGTTTATGATAATGACTGATATGTTCTTGTTTGGAGGTTCTCATGGAAACACAAGCAGTGTTAGTATCCTTGCAAAATGCCATTATGTATTCAGGAGTTTCATTTGGGCAGAGTGCACTAGAAACCCCTACAGCTCCTGATTTTTCTCTCCAATCCTCAGGAATGGAGGTACTTTGCCTTGCAAATGCTGTCTGTGGGGCTCTGTCAGCATAACCTCATTCTGAATGCAGGAAACACAAAATGGTCTTGGTATATACTGAAACAGTAGCTCATTTATTCTTTGGAATAATACTTTTATTACTTTTTTCTTACTGAAAAGCTGTACTTCCTCCCTTCCCTAAAAAGACAGGAAGTCGAAATTTTATTAGGCATGGAACTTAAAAAGTATATTTGTACATATTTTCTAGAGGTTAAACAATGCTCACTCCAGGCATACTATTTCAGAGATAACTAAAATATAAAAGTGAATATATGAAATGGGGAAGAATTCAGGGCTTCAAGTCAAGGTGCTATGAAACAAAGAAGTTGAAAGAGCAATTATAAAATTTAACACTACAGTAAATATTGGTCAGCTCACAATTCTATGTGAAAAAACCAATACAACAACATGGCATACAACCAATAGTTGTATGCCATGTTGTAAACAAGGACAAATTTAAGTCGGGAAAAAAAGAAAGGAAAAACACATTTTGCTTTTTGTTTTGTGGTGGGTTTTTTTTCTTTGTTTGTTTGTTTTTTAATGAATTGGAAATTCAGGCTGGGAAAGAGCCACAGATGTGAAGAGAAGTGTGATCAAGATAAGAATTTTAAGAAGGTGAAAGGAATGTCAAACACAGAAAGGACTTTAAAAGAATCAGATAGTAAATATTTCATTGGTTAGATAAGCTGCAGGCCATAATTTTTAGAGAAGACTTGCTGCACAGAATTAATTTGGGATTTGTTTCTAGTTGGAGTTGTTTATGGTGGCAGGTAGGGTTTGTGGTTAATTTAGAGGAAGCAAGCCCAAGACAAATGTCATCCCCAATTTTACACGCTATGTTGATATCTCCTCCAGCAAAGACAACAACGAAGAAACTGAGTTAAACTCACCATGTCACTTAACGGAAGGGCTTCTTAAATCTGTTGAGAAATGAAAATCTTCCTCCTTAATTCTCCTGCTTCTTTTGCAAGCTCTTTTTTGTTCTTTCTGTTCATTAGTGCCTAGATCCTCTCTCCTAGTCATCAGCATCTTCCTGAGGTCACTGAAGAACAATTTTGATGGCAAATAGCAGAAGATAACTTGTTCTTCATATATGTAGACCATCTCAACCTAAAGTAGGGCTAAAATTCCATGCCTACCTCCCACCCAGGGCTTCCTTAACCCCTTATATGAACACAAAGGGTTTCATACTTTGATTTCCACTTAAAATAACTCCATACCACATATTACAAGAAGGATTAACACCAATCTTGCTCAAACTCTTCCAAAAAGTTGAAGAGGAAACACTTCCTAACTCATTCTATGAGGCCAACATCACCCTAATTACAGCCAGATAAAGAAAGCACAAGAAAAAAAAAATTACAGACCAATACCTCTTAAAAAGACAGATGCAAAACTCCTCAACAAAATATTAGCAAAATGAATCCAACAACACATAGAAAGAATTATACATCATGATCAAGGGTAATTTATGCCAGCTATACAACACTGTTTTAACATAAGAAAATCAATTAATATACCACATTAACAGAATGAAGGAAATAAAACACTCTATCATCTCAACTGATGCAGGAAAGGCATTTTGACAAACTCCAGCATCCCTTCTTGATAAAAACAGTTAGAAAACTAGAAATAGAAGGAAACTTTCTCAACATGATAAAGGGCATACATGAAAAACTCACAGCTAACATTATACTCACTGATGAAACCCTGAAAGCTCTCCCTGTAAGATCAGGAACAAGACAAGGATGCCCACTGTCACACTGTTGTTCAACATTGTACAAGGGGTCCTAGCCAGAACACTTAGGAAAAAAGAAAAGAAATAAAAAGCATACAAATTGGAAAGGAAGAAGTCAAATTGTTCACTATTTGCAGATGACATGATCCTATAAATATAACATCCTGAAAAATCCACAACAAAGCTACTAGAGCTATAAAACAAATTCAGCAAAGTGGTGGGATACAAGATCAACATGCAAAATCAATACTGTTTCTATACAATAGTAATGTATAATCTAAGAGGAAATTCTTTAAATCCATTTATAATAGCATCTAAAAGAATCAAATATCTAGGAATAAATCCAACCAAGAATGTAAAGGATTTATTCACAGAAAACTACAAAACATTGCTTAAAATAAATCAAAGAAGTCCTAAAGAAATTGAAGGACATTCCTTATTCCTGGATTTGAAGACTAAATATTGTTAAGATGTCAATTCTACCCAAAGTGATTTACATATTCAAAGCAACAGCAATCAAAATTCCAAGAGACTTCTTTGTGGAAATAGAAAAGCCAATGACCAAATTTATATGAAAAGGTAAGAGGCCCCAAATAACCAAAACCATCTTGAAAAAGAAGAACGAAGTCAGAGAACTCACATTTCCCAATTTTAAAATGATTCACAATGCTACAGAAATCAAAACAGCATGGCACTGGCACAAAAACAGACACATAGGCCAAGGGAAACTATTGAGAGTTTGAAAATAAATCCTGACATCTATAGCCAACTGATTTTTGACAAGGGTGCCAAGTCCACTCAATTGGGAAAGAATAGTCTCTTCAACAAATGTTGCTGGGAAAAACTGGATATCCATATGCAAAAGAATAAAAATGAACCCTTACCTTACCCTATATACAAAGACTAACTCAAAATGGAGCAAAGACTTAAATATAAGAACCCAAACAATAAGACTCCTAGAAAAAACATATTGCATCTTTTATTCATCTTCAGGACCTTGTGGGAGGCAATGGTTTCCTGAAATACACCAAAAGAATGAGCAACAAAAAATTTGTCAAAATTTAAAACTTCTGCACATCCAAGGACTTTGTCATGGAAGTAAAAAGACAGCCTACCAAATGGAAGAAAATATTTGGAAACTACATATCCAATAAAGGTTTAATATCTAGAATACTTAAAGCATTCCTACAACTCTACAACAAAAAGACAAAAACCCAATTTAAAAATGGGCAAAAGACTTGAAAAGACATTTCTCCAGAGAAAAGATACAAATTGCCAATGAGCACATCAAAAGATGCACAACATCATTAGCCACTAGGGAAACACAAATCAAAACCACGAGATACCATTTCACACCCATTAGTATAGCTACTATTAAAAAAAAAAAAGGAGAACTATAAGTGTTGGAAAGAATGTGGAGAAACAGGAACACCAGTTCACAGTTGTTGGGAATGTAAAATGGTGCAGCCACTGTGGAAAACAGTTTGGTGGTTCCTCAGAAAGTTAGGTTTAGAATTACTTTATGACCCAGCAATCCCACTTGTAAGTTTATATGCAAAAGAATTGAAAGCAGGGACTTGAACAGATATTTGCAAACTGTTAGTCAAAGAGGCATTATTCACAATTACCAAAAGATGGAAGTAACTCAAATGTCTATCAACAGATCAATGGATAAGTAAAATGTGATGTATCTATACAATGGAATATTATTCAGCCATAAAAGGAACAAAGTTCTGATACATGTACAACATGGATGAACCTCGAAGACATCATGTGGAGTGAAATAAGCCAGACACAAAAGAGCAAATATTGTATGAGCTCACTGATATGAAATAGAGTACAAAAATTCATAGACTCAGAAATTACCATACAAGTTACCAGAAGCCACGGGTGTGGGTAAGGACTGGGAGTTAACGCTTAATCGGTACACAGTTTCTGTTTGGAATGATGGTAAATTTTTGGTAATGGACAGTGGTGATGGTAGCACAGCACTGTGAATGTAATTAGCACCACTGAGTTGTATACTTGAAAGGGGTTTAGAGGGGACATTTTAGGTTGTATATATTTTTAAGAAAACGTAGGACTGCACAACACAGTGAACCGTAATGTAAACTATTGGCTAGTGTTAATAGTGTAATTATAATAATATTGTTTCATCATTTGTAACAAAGGTACCACACTAATGCAAAGTGTTAATAATAGGGAAAACAGTACGTGGGGAGTGGTATATGGGAATTCTGTTATTTTCGGCATGATTTTTCTGAAATTCTACAAGTTCTCTAATTTAAAAATTAAACAAACCAAACAAGAAAGATAACTCCATGAAAAAGCCCCACACACCCATAAATCAGCCCCCCTTCCTAGGAGACACCCCCTCTATAAACAGCCAATACTTGCCATTTTAAATCTGATGTGAGCTTCCTCCAGCCCCTTGATATATATGAGCCATGAGGGTATCAGGCTTTAATGCTTTTGATCTATGCATTTACATGTATTATTCTTAATAAACAGCAACAGTTTATCAAATGTTTTTGTTCTCTGATTTGATTCACTAGCCTGTAACTAGTTTTTAAATGCTCACAGACAGACTGAACCCCACAAGTCACACTGCAGTGAGCAAATGAAATTCATGACCATAATTTTACATAATATTCATATGCAAAAAGGTAGCCGCATCTCTTACAAACACATAATTTAATAAGCTGTTCTATTAATACACTGGAGAATTTAAATGTATTACACAATAGCAATTCTAAACTTAATAAAAAAAGAAAAGTAAATACACTCTTGAACTAATAAGCAAAATACAATTAAACATTCTTAGTGCATTTTCGTACAAAAACAAGAGTATTTTTTTCCCTTCACTCCCCACAACAGGGTAAGAAGAATGATAATTTCATTGATTCTGTATAATGCTTGGAAATATAATGTTAATCTTAGATTAATGTAAAAGATGACACATATGTAAAAGAAAGCATATTGCAGGGAAGGAATAGGACTGCACACATGGTTAAGAATTCTGAGTACCTGTTGTAATTTCATGCTCATAGGGATACCAAATGTTAAGAGTTCGTGTTATTTTTCAAAAGGAGGTGCTGTGTTCTTTTCCACCCCCAGGGAGAATTAACTTTAGAGGTAGTGTTAATATATACCTAAAAATGACCTCCGTACGTAACCAACCACCCAAGATATGCTGTTTGTTGGGTTTTATTTTAGTTCTATTTGCTTTTATTGTTATATATTTTCCACACGCCAAACTACTGCCTCTACAATCACCAGCTGCTTTCTCCCTAACACTTCTCCAATAGAGACTTAAGAACACTGCAGTGAATTACAACTGGAAAATAAAACCATTTTAAAACACTCTCTCTTAACATCATGCATCACAGCATCTAAAGTACACATACCACATTCCTATCTGCAATGTCTTCCACTCGTCTTGGCCTCACCTCTTGCTAGGACTCTGTCTTCATTTGCCAGGGCCGCTATGGCAAATACCACACAATGAGTTAGCTTAAACAACAAGCATTTATTTTCTCAGGGTTTCGGAGGTATATAGCATCTGGTGCCGGCTTGTTGCAATCTTCAGGGTTCCTTGGCGCGCATCTCTGTTTTCCGTCACATGGTGATGCCCTTGATCACCTCCTGTGGCTTTCTCGTTATAATGCCTCCTGATTCAGTTGGGCCACACCTAAAAAGGATCTTAAAAGATGCTCTTCACAAATGAGTCCACACCTTAATACAATTTTCAAAAGGTCCTCTTTACAAATGGGTTCACAGCCATAAGAATACAGATCTTTTGTTGGAGTACCTAATTCAATCTACCACAGACCCACTCCTAGGGAAATCAAGGACTTTTTCTCTCACGTCCCCTTCCTAGGAATCCCTGAACACTCCAGTCATTGTCTTCCTTTTGCCACTTGTAGCCCCCAAAAGGGGTTAACATCACCATAATCTTTCCACCAAAGGAATGCTCTTTGCATTAGCATACTGAATAGTGTAGCTCCTTGAACTTTACTTTGGAAATTTTGCTTCATGTTGTTTTTCCTGAATGAAAGAAGTTTGCTCTATAACTTCTTGTTAAATTGTACTTTGGAAGTTATCACTTCTCTGTATATATGTTATATTTCGCAATAAAAAATGTTAAAAGAAAAGTAGTCTTCAAACCAAGAGGCAGTACGCCCCATGATTAAGAGCACAGACTCCAGAAATCAGTCTACCTGGGTGAATGCTGACTGCATTACCATCTAGCTGGGTTCATATAAGAACACCCAAAAATGTATGCAAAAAGAATTTAACTCTGTCTCCTGTCCTATCGGGATGGTTAAATAAATTGAAAATGTTAAGCTTGGAGAAGGGACAGACACAGAAGGGACAGAATAACGAGTCTTCCAGAATTTGAAGAAGCATTGGACACGTTCTGTAGAGACCTTTGAGAAGCCACAGGGAGGGAACTTTCAAGGGTCCAAGCTTTCCTCAAGAGAATGGGCTGCCTTCCTAGGTGGTGATGCCCCTCACTGATGTTAAGGCACCAGGAGAATGATCATCTGTCGGATATGTTATGGAGACCTGGTTTGAACATCAAAAGCATAACAGGCTGTGATGACCTCTGGTTTCTTCCATCCCTTTGAGGCTGGGGTTCTACAGAATGGAAGCAAGAATGCCAAGGGTAACCTGGGATCTGGGCTGAGGCTAGTTGTGGGGCAATAATGAGCAGAGAGTTTGGAGAAAAAGGTAGGGGCAAGATTACAGAGCCCCCTTATCACCAATCTAAGACAATCAATCTTTATGCTGCAACTAATAAAGGAAATAAATTTAGATAAAATATAGCAGATATTCAAAGAACATACATTTGACTGTAGTTTGCAATGGTACAGACGGACAGGCACAAAGCAGGTGGTGCCTGTGATAGCACCTTCACTTTCTCTATTCCGCACACACCTCAGCAGGTCTGGGTCACTTCAGATGTTAACTTCTAAGGTGTTAAGATATTACAGGAGTTTAGAATTAATTGCTGCACCATGTTATATAAATTAGATTAACTTGATTCATTTTCTTAATACCGGCTAGTTTTCTAAATGGAATGGTCTATCAAAACATATACAAGCTCAGTCAGAAAATATCTTGGATTAAAGGCATATTAAAATATAAAAGTTGTAACTAAGAAAAGTCGATGTTTGAAAAATAAGACATTAGGGCAAAAATAATTCTAAGAAAAGTTTGGAGGAAGTTGTCAACAAAGAAACTGCAGGGGGAGATGGAAAGAAATTTAGAGGGAGATGCACCTAAAAAACTGTCAGAGTCATGGAAAATTGCATGTCACCATAGAGATAATGCTCTGTCACTTTCATTCTTGCTAGTTCTTTGATAGGGAGGATGCAGGTGTCAGATGAAACAAACCTTTTGCACTATGAAACTGTCAGGAAGGAAAATTTTAAGAGAGATTACTAAAGGCATAAAATTCCAGATTTTAATAGATGTGTGAAAAGGTGAGTGGTTGTAACAGATGAGTAAATTATAAAATTGTTTTTAATAGATGAGTAAATTATAAAAATTTCACCTGGGCAACAGAACTACCCTACTCCACACATGGTTTAATGTTCAGTGTTATCAGATGTAAAGGATTCATTAAGCAAGATAAAGCAAAGGGCACAGGATGACTGGAGTTATATACAATATACCACATGATGCTTAGGAGATAAGTTCTATGTAAGATGTACAACATGAGTGCGGTGTTCTTGAAGGACAATTCTGGAGAGCTGTACTGAGCTGTACTTTGATCAGCTCTGCATGAGAGCAGAGTCAAGGAGAGGAGACTGGCCAACTGATGCAAGGGGCAAAGCACTAGATAACAATGAGACTCATAAGTTGGAAGCATATACATGAACACTCAAAAGAGCTTGATCTTGTATGGAGCCATCTGTGTGAGTCCAGGGGAGCCAGCTGAGGCCTCATTCAAGTCAGTAAAGTCAGCAATAAAACTGAGTTCAATTCCCACCTTCTATTATCATGTCCATGGTAGCAATGTGGATTTGCAAAACAAAACAAAAAACCCATTCAGTGGCTTGAGTTTGAGTCTTTTTCAAGTGTTCCTGTGCTGTCTGGTGCTACAAAAAGCATCATCATGGGGTGGGGGCTGCACTCTTCCATCGATCACTGAATAGGTGGGGAGAGTGCCGGTGAGGTGTGCTCTGATTGCAGGGTCATTGAGATGCTGACTTGCATGAGGGCAGAGCCTGTGTCTACACTGTGGGGCCCAACATACAATCTAGCACATACATGAGCCTTTTATGCACAGAAGGTTTGCACTGTGTTCCTTACTGAATGCTCCATGTCAAATCAGCATTTCCTTAATTAAACAGGTTGGAATCCCTGTTTGCCACACTCACGATTCACCTGGGCACTCCTTAATGGAAGATCCACTATAGCTCATGAAATCTAGTACCACTGTTTCTATTAAGAAATGACCTTGGACAAGCCAATCTCTTAAAATTCGTCTTTAGCAGTGATTTCCCAAGTGCCTTCTAAAATACTTCTAGAAGGTTCACTGTAACCTTTTTCCTTATTAATCTGTTAATTTAAGTCCATTACTAACTCATTATTACAATAGTAGTTAATATTGCAATTGCTATTTTTATGATGGCTTAGATAATTTTAGTTGCTATGATTCTATTGCAAATTTATTAATAGCTCATACTATTATCATTATTAATTATCATGAACTTCATCACACACAACCCAGGTAGACCTTCAAACAAAGTCAGAGTATAGAAATGCAAACTAAAACATTCTTTTTATCTGCTCAGTCTGGATGTGAGAGACTACTGGCAAGTTTTCAACGCAAGGAGTTTGTTTTTGAGTCTCACCAATGGCCAAAAGCCCTGAAGATACAGAAAGCAGAGGGAGAGTCTAACTACAAGGTAAGAGTAAATTTTTGCTTTAACATTCTAATAAGTTTGGGATAAAAAGAAAGAAAGCACAAGCATTGACTAGTAATAGTTAAGAACTGAAAGGAAAAAAATGTACTGTGTTGTTATTTAGACTTTGCTCTGTTTCATTCAAGTATTTACTGGAAACCTTTGTGTTCTTAAACATAGGGACTTCAAAATGAATAAAAGTATAGTCTCCAACCTCCAGGAACTTACAAGCAAAGCAGGCATGGAGTTATTTTGCAGCAGACACATAAACTTTATTTGTGTGTAGAAGATCTAAGCATTTTAATATGGTGCGGGCAGAGTGGAGTGAAGCAAGCTTCCAGGCACCAACCTTAATTTTTGGATCAAATAGCAATGATGAATACCTAATAACAGCGTGTTCAAGCTGCAGGATTTAAACACACCCCATAGTTAAATGATTCTGGTTCAAGATGGTGGACTCTGTAATCATTTATGTCCTCTGCCTTGCAAGACTCCATCAAGGTGTTAGTAAAGCAATGTTTCTTTTATTTTTCTTAAAAAAAACTACAAATGCACAAAATAAATAAAAATGGGAGAGGCAAGAAGCAGAACATAAGAGACTGAATAAATTTCTAGAAAACAATAAATGGAAATGTGTAGAGAAGGCTGCAGCCCAGGAGGGAGCCCGTCCTTCTGGTGGGACCTTAGAGCAGCTCCACTGGTGGGATGGCAGGTGCAATAGAGAACAAGAGTGGGCAGGGGTGTTAATTAAAAATCCTTAACCCCCGTAGACAGAATGTCTGGCAGCCAGATAATCACCCATGAAGAAAAAAGTCAAGCATTCTTTTCTAAAGAAGTAGACAGACTACCAAGGGAAAATCAAAACAGTTAACGTGGGTTTTGTCAGTCTGGAGCAAAGGTGCTACGTTCCACCACTAGGGCAAATGTCTGCTTAATGGTTAGCTTCCTACCCCTAAAATAAACCCCTGAGAGTTGACAAGCCTTGCTAAGGAAATAGCTGTAGTCAGTGCTTCTGTGGCTTAAATCTTAATATGATTTGGAAAGCAAGAACCACCAGAAATCTGAAGAAAACCTGCAGCGTACAGAAAATGACGGTGATAAAATGAATAGAAAAACTTATCCCAGAGGAAAAGGAGACAAGCTCACAAAAAATTCTGATTAACATTAATATGAGAACTTATTACATCTATGTAAAAATAAAAAGGAGAAAAAGAAGAAAATATGAAAAAAGAACAAGGAAAATAAAATGAAGAGCAATTAGAAATCAAATATACATTTGCACAAATTTAAAAATTCAACTAATTGATTTGATTAAGTTGAAGAAATTGCCCAGTACATAGAAATTAAAAGTTCAAGCAACAGGAAATATAAAAGAAAACATAAGAAACACATAAGATATATTCAGGAGGCTCAACAACTGACCAACAAAAATTCCTGAAAGAGAGGAGAGAGGAGGAAGATAATTCCTCAGAGCTGAATAAAGATATAAATCTTCACATGAAACTATTTTAAAGACCCACAACCAAATCAGAGCATTATGAAATTTTATAACCCCAAAGATGATGATAATATTCTAAGCTCTTACGTAGGCCAAAAGGAATAAGAATCAGATTGACATAAGACTTATAATTTGCAACACTGATTGACAGAAGTCAGTGGAACAATGATGAGAACCTAGAGTTCTATAAACACTGGACTACTGCTAATCAAGTTCAATGTCAGAACACAGACATGTTCAGGCACACAGGCCTCAGAAAGTTTATCTCTATGTACATTTTCTTACATGAAAATATTCTTCAATTACAAAAAAAAGGGAAGGGGGGTGAAACCAAAGAGGAAGAAAATGGATATGGGAACAGTGGATCCAACATTGGAGGGCAGTGAAGAACCAGCCCATGAGAGCAGCCAAGTTGCAAGCCTAGAGAACAACAACCCCACTGGAGGGAAGGATGAAGGAAAAAAAATAAGAGAATTCTGTACAATAGACTGTGTGATTGAAGATTTTAAACAAATTGAGGCTATTGTAAAGGCACAAAATTAAAGAAAAAATTAAAAGCCAAGTAGAGACTCACTTGGTCTAGAATAAAATTGGATACCAGTGGGGACAGAAATGGATTCTAATCAATCAAGCAATAGAAATGAATGTGTCTTTGAAAAAATATTAAAGGTCTAGAAAAGAAGACATAATTTTTCCTCAAAAAAATAAAAATAAAAAGCAATCAAAAGCACCAAGAAAACCAAAGCAAACAAATACAATAGAAGTACATATCATCCAAATATGAAGCAAACTAAAAAGTGGTCATGAATTTTAAGCAATTGATAGGCGGTAAGAATGCAGAATTAATTTGAACCTTCTTTAAGTTGCATGGGGGTCAAGACATTGGAACAAGTGAGGAGGAAATATAATCATAACAAGCTGTTTGATTCTCAATAAACAAAGTTTATGTAATTATAATAGAAATTCTGTTTATCATTCAACAAATGTTTATTGAATATCTACTGTGTGCCAGGCATTATTCTAGACACATGAGATACATCAGTGAATGAGACAGAAAATAAGCAAGCCTTCCCATTGCTTCCCACATTCATAAGGCATTTTAGAAGAGAAAGATAATACATTACAGATGTAACTATTGAGTAAATTATGTAGTATTTTAAACAGGGTTAAGTGCACTGGGAAAATGATAGAAAAGGTAAAGAGGATTGGGGTGTGGGTTATGAAGCAAGTTACAATTTTAAATCCTATAGGATGATGTCATTTGAAGAAAGATTTGAAGGAGTTGAAGAGTTAGCCATCTGAAGACGAATGAATGGCTTTGATGCGAAAGCTGTTTGCCTGGCAAAGAGGCAGGATAGCTGACCCAGAGCAATTGAAAGGGGGTCAGAGAGGGAAAAGGAGGTGCCTGGCAGGAGGAGGCAGGTTGTGTAGAGCTTTATAGGCCCTTAGAAGGATTTTGTCTTTCACTCTAACTGGGAGGGGCCATTGAGGGAATGGGTCAGACAAGTCATGATCTTCAACCAGATCATTCAGGCTGCAGCACTGAGAATAGATTATCAGAAGGGGCAATGGTAGAAGCAGAGACACCAGTTAGGAGTCTACTGTGGTTTATTGTTCTTAATCAGTCTGTATCCAAGCACATAAGACTTAATCGTTGTTAAGCCCTAGATTGTAAATGTTAGCAACCTGATAATATAAAAGTAAAGGCAGAACTCACAGATTGGGAAGGTTAAAGCAAGTAGGAGAGGGAACAGAAGACTGTGGTCAGGGACTAATGCTTTTCATTATAAGATCTTTAATACTCTTCAGTTTTTAACTATATATATGAATAACTAATTCAGAAAATGTATGTTAAATATGCCAACTTTAGTCTAGAAAGTTGTTACAGTATATGACGTATCTATTAAAACTGAATTTCTCCTTTTTTGGGATTTCAGAAAGGATTCATTCCCTACAGTGGCTTTCTAAATTATTTTAAAACATGTATTTGATCACCTCCTTGTGGTAATGTGAGCATTTTTGCCATCTTCATTTACACATTTCCAATGCCCAGTATTAAAAAGCTGACATTATGGTGCAAAGCAAGAAGCTTGCCATATTTAAATATGCAGCATGACATTGTAGTCAAAACACAGGGGATTACAGATTCTGCCACTTAAGAGCAATGTGTTTCTTTCCAAATATCCATAAGCACCTGTAAAATGAGTATAAGATTAATGTCTAGCTTGAGGGTTGTTTTATGCATTCAATAAGCTAATAAATGTGAAGCACATGTTATATTCCTATAGCTCATGTTTCAGAGGCCACTGATCATTAATACATAGTACTTCATAAATTCTGTATTTTACTATTACTTAATTCTTTATGGTAATTGTTGGTGAAGGTATGCTGTTAAGGTAAAATAGCAAACTACCCTGCACTTTGATTCAGGTGTGACAGGTGGCTCATCCCATCAGTCACGCCGTGATACTTCAAATCCCATTTCATCCTCTTCCAATTGTAGGTAAACATAATTTCCATAATGAATTCTTCATAGGCTAAAGAAACATTTTAAAGGAATTTACTCTTATTCTGTGCAAAAAAAATTATTCTTATAAAACTGAATTTACTTTATCTTACAACTTGTGTGTTGGACTTTATGAGATGATATTTTAACATATACTTGAAATCTAAAGAGAGTTATTTCAATCACCATGAAACTTCTCTGTGTACAAACTATAAAAGAAGCTCCCAATAGTCAGAATGCATGTGTGAAAAGAATAACTCATCTTTCCAATATCCTAACCATTCATGAGATCAGGTCACTGAATGTTTAAAAATCACACTTCTACTAGCTTGCAATCATATAACATTTGGCTTGACTCACAATAAGCTTTTTATCTATACATACCTACAAAAAAAAAAGAAAAGAAAAATGTCTTCATATTTAATTTCATAAAAGTGGTAACCTTTCAACAAGAAATGGAATTTTAACTTTTTTTCCAGTTACTAATGGCAAAGATGACCTATCAAGGAAGATAGGGGAGGAAGAGTCTCATCATTAACCATGAAATAATTTCAATTCTTCAGGGTTAATATAACCCCATTTTTCACTTAGGGCAATGTCATTTCATTTGTGAATTCCTGCCAAGAAATAATACTTTCTGTTACAATCATAGTGCCCTGGGAGACTTTAAGTCATAAAGGCCTAAAAAGATCCCACTTCCAATCTCTCTTTTCCTAAACTTTCTGTTGTTGGATTGATTAGAAGCAATTTCTTCTTATCACCAATTGCAGAACCTAAATTCATATTATAGAGAATGAAGGGAAATGGATTATTTTTCTCATCCATAAGTATCTCTTTAGAATATTTTCAGAGATTCTAAATCAAGAACAAATCTTGTCTATTCTAATTTGAAGAACAATCTACAAGCAAGATAATCTAATCTGTTGAACCGTACGGAATTGGGAAGGAAGCAATTAGCAATGAAAGGCTCCTGCCAAATCACACATATTAACCAAATCAACCCTGACTACTATGGGATGAAAATCAAAGGTTCCAGTGTAGCCAATATTTGGAACTACAAGGGTTTAAATCCAGTGGACAAATGCACTTTTTTTTTTCATTCATCAGTTACCAGTTAAGACATAAGTATTTATTTCAAACACTGCTGCAGGTGATAGGAACAGCAGTGAGTAACAGACCAAATCCTTGCCAACATGGAGCGCTCACTCCTGGTGAGGCTTAGAGACAAAGTAGAGTGAGGGGGCTTTGGGGTAACTGGTGTGGGTGGAATGTTGTCATTATGTACGTAGTGCTTGGAAATGTCCTTTCTGATAAAAGGACATTTAGGCAAAGTCCTAAAGAAAGGAAAGAGTTAGTCATGTGGGTAATGATTTCAGAGTAGATTTCATTGTTCTTTAATTGCCTTTAAAATAAAAATTACTGTCTCTTATGTTTGTCTTATTTTGGTAGGAAAAACATGGCAAAAATAATTATTGTTTTCTTTTTGTAATATCAACTTTTAATGTACAGAAAGTAATTAACTAATTTGTATCTTCTACTTCTGTTTTCCCAATCACATAATCACCAACACACACACGGAGAAAGTGGAGGACCATCTCAGTCCTTGAGAGAATGTGCAGTCAAAATCAATTTGGTAGCTGGGTACTGTATTCTGATGGGAAGGTTTGATGAGAAATGGGTTAGTAATTATAGGTCACAATGAGACATGAGAACTTACTGGATTTTCATCTGGCTTTCCTTGAAGCTTATTACCATTGATTGAATCCACTGCCTTTGGCTGAATCCCTGTACTACACATGCATAAGAAAAACAGGGCCAATGTTTATCCATTAGAGGAAGCACAGTGCCCAGGGTTCACTGCATATTCAGGGGCCCAGAAAACAGTTTCAATTTCTTATAAAATCAGAAGGGGAAAAAATGAACTTTTCATTTTAACAAAATATTTTAATACATAAAATTAATATATTTGTCTTTACACCAATGCAGTAGTAAAATATATTTTTGAATATTTTTGTAGAGCAAGGGGTCCATGAAAGCAGAAGTTTGGGTGCTCACACAAGTCATAATCTGGCCCCAGGGTCAGTTTCATGGATGTGTGACCTGTGCTGAGTCCCACGGTCACAATGGCCCCACGATTGGCTTAAGACTCTGCTGTTACTGTCTTGAAATTCTCAATAATCGTATCTTTGAGCTTGTGATTTGTAAGTCCGATGGGACAATGGAGCATGCACATGGGCAGAGGAGATATGTGCCCTATGTGTGTCTACTACTGGTCCTTATCACCCAGTTCACATATAGCCCGCACAGTGCCCTGGGAGCACAATATTCCAGTGGGCCCCTGATGTGTGGGCTAAAGTGAGTATAACTGAAAGGTGGGGCACTGACAGCCCTGAGAGGACAGGCTCTCAGTTCCAACCAGAACTTACTTCAAACACAGAAAGAAGCAGTGGCATTCTATGAAAAAAAAAAATAACCAGGGAACTCCATCATATCCTCTCTGACTTGTTCCTTCACCATATTAGCCGTCTATTTATATTGAAAATTATGGCATAGAAGGAAAGAGAAAGATAGAGCGAGCCATAGTTTCTTTGCTTTTCATTCTTTCCTTACTCATCAGTAAGTTGAAGATACAGTTTATTCTCATGTTCACATATCAAGAAGTGAAATAAAAACAGTTGAATTTGTTTTATGCAGCATATCCACATTTCTGGTAAGAATGAGATGCATATGCATGTGTGAGCTATGAAATATAAATTGTATAATTTCAGTGATTCTACCTATGAATTAAATGCTCTTATACTTCTATTTGCATTTACATTGGCATTGCACAATATAAAAAAGAACAGTAAAATGTATTCTAATATATTAAACTGGGTTTTCCAGGGAAACAGAATTATATTTATATATAGTGTAAATATTATGAGATTTATTATAGGAATTGGCTTGTGTGAATGTGGGTAAGGGCAAGTGTGAATTCCATGGGGCAGGCTACAAGCTGGAAACTCCAATGAAGATTTTCCATGAATTCCCCAGGATAAGCTGGCTGGCTAAAGTAGAGATGGAAATTCTCTCTTCTGACTGCTGAAATCATTAGTTCTCCTTTTAAAGCCTTCAACTGATTGGATGAGACTTCTCTCATTACTGAAGGCAATCTCCTCAGTTGAATATAGTTGTAATCACTCATTGCTCCATCAACTTATTGATGATTTAAGTCCACAAAATAGCCTCACAGTAACAATCAGGCCAGTCTTCTTGACCAGACAACTGGGCACCATAACCTGGCCAAGCTGACACATGAACTTAACCATCATATCCTCCTTGGCCCATCTATGAGTCCTAGACACTGGATCCCAAACCTTCCCACTATACATGCATCCTAAAAGTAGGATATATAAAAACAAGAAATATTTCATAGCAATTTCATGTTGAATTGTAGTTATTCAATCAAAACAACCAAAGAATGTCTACCCACTACCCACATTACCATGAGCCCCAGATGTCCCACCCCAAGATCACTTTCCCCTTTCTTCTGGTTGATTTTCCATGACTCAATTCCTAAACTTGTCTGATACATTTGCCATACATATGAGTTAGAATCATTCTCTATATTTTATGAAATTTCTCACTCCACCATTAATGTGGCCAGTCCTTTATATCAGACTTGACTTCTCAAGATCTAAAGAGCAGCCGCTGTATCTACTGCATGTGACTCACTATGAATGCCATCTTTGGATACAGTTTTATTGGGTTGCAACTAACATTTTGTTTAATTTACTTATTTGATAATGAGCATGCAAATGATTCAAACAATACAGAGTTAGTTTGCTTTCCTTAGCTTCATCATTTGTAAACCCTGAGAATTTTATGTCTCATTATATTTATTTATAATTTATACATTACCCACTTCCAAAAAAAGATTTCACATGACTTATAACAAAGACATGTGTAAGATAAAAATAAAAGTGAGAAATTGCCAAGAGATGGAAACAACCCAAATGTCCTTCAACAGATGAGTGGATAAATAAAATGTGGTATATACATGCAATGGAATACTACACGGCAGTAAGAAGGAACGACCTCGTGAAACATATGACAACATGGATGAACCTTGAAGACATAATGCTGAGTGAAATAAGCCAGGCACAGAAAGAGAAATATTATATGCTACCACTAATGTCAACTTTGAAAAATGTAAAACGAATGGTTTGTAATGTAGAATGTAGGGGAACTAGCAATAGAGAGCAATTAAGGAAGGGGGAACAGTAATCCAAGAAGAACAGATATGCTATTTAACGTTCTGGGGATGCCCAGGAATGACTATGGTCTGTTAATTTCTGATGGATATAGTAGGAGCAAGTTCACAGAAATGTTGCTCTATTATGTAACTTTCTTGGGGTAAAGTAGGAACAGGTTGGAAGTAAAGCAGTTATCTTAGGTTAGTTGTCTTTTTCTTACTCCCTTGTTATGGTCTCTTTGAAATGTTCTTTTATTGTATGTTTTTCTTTTTTTTTTTTTTTTTTTTTTTTTTAATTTTTTTTTCCATACAGTTGATTTAAAAAGGAAAAAAAGGTTAAAAAAAAAAGGGAAAAAACAAGGAAAAAAATATGTAGTGCCCCCTTGAGGAGCCTGTGGAGAATGCAGGGGTATTGGCCTACCCCACCTCAATGGTTGCTAACACGACCACAGACATAGGGAACTGGTGGTTTGATGGGTTGAGCCCTCTACCGTAGGTTTTACCCTTGGGAAGTCGGTTGCTGCAAAGGAGAGGCTAGGCCTCCCTATAATTGTGCCTAAGAGCCTCCTCCCGAATGCCTCTTTGTTGCTCAGATGTGGCCCTCTCTCTCTAACTAAGCCAACTTGAAAGGTGAAATCACTGCCCTCCCCACTACGTGGGATCAGACACCCAGGGGAGTGAATCTCCCTGGCAACATGGAATCTGACTCCTGGGGAGGAATGTAGACCTGGCATCGTGGGACAGAGAACATCTTCTTGACCAAAAGGGGGATGTGAAAGGAAATGAAATAAGCTTCAGTAGCAGAGAGATTCCAAAAGGAGCCGAGAGGTCACTCTGGTGGGCACTCTTACGCACAATTTAGACAACCCTTTTTAGGTTCTAAAGAATTGGGGTAGCTGGTGGTGGATACCTGAAACTATCAAACTACAACCCAGAACCCATGAATCTCGAAGACAATTGTATAAAAATGTAGCTTATGAGGGGTGACAATGGGATTGGGAAAACCATAAGGACCACACTCCACTTTGTCTAGTTTATGGATGGATGAGTAGAAAAATAGGGGAAGGAAACAAACAAACAAACAGACAAAGGTACCCAGTGTTCTTTTTTACTTCAATTGCTCTTTTTCACTTTAATTATTATTCTTATTATTTTTGTGTGTGTGCTAATGAAGGTGTCAGGGATTGATTTAGGTGATGAATGTACAACTATGTAAAGGTACTGTGAACAATTGAATGTACGATTTGTTTTGTATGACTGCATGGTATGTGAATATATCTCAATAAAATGAAGATTAAAAAAAATAAAAATAAAAATAAACAAAAAAATAAAATAAAATAAAGTGAGAAAATAAGTCTGAAATCCCATATAGAGTAACAGTTCTTAAGACACAAATAAGATAAAAATAAATTGAGAAAATAAGTCTGAAATGCCATATAGAATAACTGTTGTTAAGAAGATTCTCGAAATTCTAAAGCATGTGTAGATGAACTTCAGGAAGTCCATGAACACATAAAATTGTTCCCAAAATTTGGAATGAGTGCCTTTCTCTAGGGAGAAACTTACTAGTTTTCACTTGATTCTCAAAGATGTCCAAGACCCAAGAATGTGTTCAAGCCACTAAAAGACATGAAGAAAACTCTGCTGTGTATCTCAGATAAGCAAGTTATTGCACTTGATTATTTATATTAGCTCTGAACTTTCTAGTGGCCAAAAAAGAAAATGAGAAACTATACCAGACCAACAGACAAATCTGATATGCAAGACAGGTTATCTTTTGGCCATCTGCATATACTGCCATCATCAGGTGTGAGCAAAGACCTACTAAATCAACCATCACTAAAAGACTATAGTACAGCAAAGTCTTAGGTCTTTCTAGTCCCAAGAAATAATTTATACATTAAATAGGGTGTGCTAGTTTGAATGTATTACATACTCCCCAAATGCTATTATCTTTGATGTAATCTTGTATGGGCAGACCTATCAGTGTTAATTAGATTGTAATTCTTTGAGTGTTTCCATGGAGATGTGCCCCACCCAACTGTGGGTGATGACTCTGATTGGATAATGTACATGGAGGTGTTGGCCTGCCCATTCAGGGTGGGTCTGAATTAAATTACTGGACCACTATATAAGATCCGACAGAAGGAGCAAGCTGCTACAGCCAAGAGAGACACTTTGAAGAAAGCACAGGAGCTGCAGATGAGAGACAGTTTGAAGATGGCCGTTGAAAGCAGACTCTTGCTCCAGAGAAGCTAAGAGAGGACAAATACCCCATGTGCAACTAAGAGTGACATTTTTGAGGAACTGCAGCCTAGAGAGGAACATCCTGGGAGAAAGCCATTTTGAAACCAGAACTTCGGAGCAGACGCCAGCCACATGCCTTCCCAGCTAACAGAGGTTTTCTGGACACCATTGGCCATCCTCCAGTGAAGGTACCTGATTGCTGATGTGTTACCTTGGACACTTGCTGGCCTTAAGACTGTAACTGTGTAACCAAATAAACCCCCTTCATAAAAGCCAATCCATTTCTGGTGTTTCGCATTCCAGCAGCATTAGCAAACTAAAACATGGGATGGGAATAAAAGCATGAGATGTTCTCTCATCTTTGTATCTGCTCTTCATATCTTTGTACCTTGTCAAAGAATGTTGTCATTTTTGTTACTTTGTAATTTCTAAGTTCCCCCAAGTAACCGGTATGTCTACAAGAGTGTTATCCAATAGAATTTCCTGTGATGCTGGACATGATTTATATCTGCTCCAACTAATATGGTAGCCATTATCCCATGTGGCTTTTGAACCCTTGAAATGTGGCTTGTGCAATGGAGGAACTGATTTTTTTATTTCAAAACTGACATTTAAATAGCTACATGTGACTAATGCTCACCATATTGAACAGCATAGCTCTAGAGCCTCTAAATGTAAAATCTTCTTGCAACCTTATTATGCATGAATACTAAAACAGATCATTATAATATAAGCTATGGCTGACAGAAATCTTGTGAGCTGCTGTCATTCAATCAAAGCATCATACTTCACTATTCCCTAGCAATGGCCATCTCACCCCTAATTACCACTGCCACCACCAAAAATGAAAAAGAGAGATTGTAGTTGAATGTCACAACTGTCCCTCTTGAGGAGAAAGGCAATGACCAAGATATGCTCATGGGGCTTCACCATGGAAGAATCCACTGCTTGGACATAGAAACGGGTCCAAGGAAAGGGATCTCAGAAACACAGGTCTGAAAAACCAGTGTGAGGAGAATCTAATTATTAATATTATCTTGAGTGAAAAAATAAAAGGAAATATGTTGAAAACCCCTTTTGCCTGATGTCTGTCTCTTAGAATTCTCTTTCATTTGCTGTCTTGCAGTAAGAACACAATTGAGATCCCAGCAAGGTAAAGGGAGTCTTCTTTGATCTATGGCCAAGAATTCTCCTAAAACAGACAGGTTATTAGAGTATACCAGACATAACAATATAATGATTACAATACATTGGGAAAGTTCTGAGTTCTAGAGGGCAGTGGCAACTACGTATGGGAATAAGCTCGCCTATACTCCCATGCTAAGAGTGAAGAATAAGTAAGAAATGATCCAGAGCAATAAACTATCACTATTTATCTTCTCTAGGTGCCAGGGAACCTGATATAAAATTCAAAGAGAGGCAAGGAAATTTCAAATAACGCACAGGCACTAGTTTGTTGTAGTTAGAAGAAAAAGGCACACAGAGAAAGGGACACCCCCTGAGGAAGAGCCGGGGAGCCTACGGGCAGGGCCCCTGCTGAGGACATAATAACAGCAGACATCTACAGACTTTCAGGCTTAGAAACTTGATTTTTAGCATTCTAATCTCCAACTTTCAGAGACAGGCTCATGTCAGTCAAGCTCACAGATATTTTTAAAGCCAGAATATAGTAGATTCCTATATGACCACATTATTCTTTCACTGTAGGCAATCTCAAAAGGAAAACCAAATTATAATTAGGAGGTTGGTGGGTGGGATAGTCACTACAGCTGCTCATCAAATATTTCCAGTTTTTGGCCTCCAGGGCATATGGATTGCCCTTCCTGATCCACTTGTGGGTGAGTTGGGAGTAAAGCAAGGACACCTGCTCCAAAAGTCATCCAGATTCCTTCCGTCTTGTTGCTCTTCCAGCTCCTGAGTTGTCTCCATTTGCATGGTTGGAACTGACTCACTATGAGGGGAAGCAAGAGGTGGGACAGCAAATGCCTTTTAATGAATATAAACCAAAATCAGACATATCACTCCTGCTAATACCCCAATGACCACAACTTACTTAAATGACCACTCAGCTGCAAGAAAGGAAGAAAATGAAGTCTCTAGCTGGATGACCATGTGTCCAGCTAAAATTCAGAAAGTTATAATCGTAGAAGGAAGGATAAAAATGGACACTGGGGGTCACTTTGCAGGCTGTGCCACAGACAGTAATCCAACTTCTGTATTGTTAGCTGATTGTAGTGACAGCATAGCCTTTTTCTGGTCCATAAGCAGACAGAGATTCTCTAAGGAATATTGTACTTGACCCTTCTCGCTATGTCTTGGAGACCACAGAGGCACCATGCACACATACATACTCAGAAACCCTTCCTCATTATGATTCGGGTGGGAGCTGAGCTTCCCAACTCCAAAACTGACCCAGGAGCGAGAAGGAGAGGATCTCCACAAATTTGGGCTTCTTTCAGCTCTCCTTTCTATAAATACAGTTTTTAGAATCTGGGGATGGATAGAACCTGTGAATGGTGTTTAAATCACTCTATATTTGAAAGTTAGGGGAAACCAAAGCAAAAGGAAGTAGCAAAGGTGATGTTGGAGATTATTTACTTCTACTATGGAAAAAGGTTGAGTAGACACAGTCTCTCAAGCAATGTAAAAAGGACATTGTGGCAATGACCTGGAAACTGGCCTCAAAGTATATCTTTATCATGTCTTCAATATAATAGGCCATTGACACCTCCAGCAGAAAAAATATAAAGACAGAAACTAATTTAAAATATTAAGAAGAGTAAAATCAAGAACTATTTACAAGTAGGTTTAAATAACTTCCTATTTCCCCACATGATAACACTGTGCATATTACCACCTGCCCACATGGACAAGACTTAAAATAAAAGACACCAAAACCCAAGTAAATCTCATCTCATTGCCAAAGAAAATGCAATAAACAGATTTTTCTCGCCACACTGTTCTTCAAGTTCCTTCATTCAGTGAGAAGATGAAAGTGTTTGGGGAGTAGTTTATAAGGTGAGTTGTGCGCAGTTTTGCTTGTTCATGTGTCTGTTTGAAGCCTACATGGGAATATCCCACACCCACACCCACCCTAATTGCTTGCATCTTGGTGGGAGGAAAAGAGCTCAGCATCCCACTACAGAAGGCAAAATGCCCAGATAATCCCTTTCCTGTTATTCTGCACAGAGGACAGGGAGGTAAGGTATTAATCCAGGAAACAGTTCAGATATTAATCACAGTAGTATTAGTGACATATGATATCAATCAGTAGCAGTGGTGTCAAGAAGCCAACTTCAAATTATCCAGAAACAGCAATGCCAGAGCTGAGGCATCCTAACAGACTATTCCTGGGTATGATCTTGGCTGTGTGTGCTGTTGTCCAGCCTTTCTTGCTTTCTGCCCATTTTCAGAGCCTATTTGTCCAGGTTTTCTATATATATTCCAATATATTCCTTTCCTGCTTAAGTTAGCATGAGTCAATTTTTGTTAGTAACTGAGAATTCTGATTACTATAGAAGTTGGTAGTATATAAATGGTTGCAGGCCCAACAAAACTGAAAGAAATGGAGAACTGGTTACCTCTTAATTGGTGCTACAGGCAGGGAAATCTCGTCAGCATTCAGGGATGGGAATCAGGGAGCCCATGGCACTCACAGGTGAAACAGCCAATTAAATGGGAATCGACTGCCCATTAAAGCAATTAGGATTGATAATAATAGACCCCAGCTTATTGGTGTCTTCTACTAAATAATATTGGCATGCCAAAAATTCCTTGATATAATGCAGAGAAATAAATTCAAATATCTCTAAGCTAGGAATTTTAAAGTAGGTTAATCATGATTCTCTCACCCACCCTTCAACTGTCCCCCAAGAAGGCCCAGATAACATTTCTTTCATGGGGCTTGAGAAATACATTGGTATGTAAAGAGCCAACACTTCCATCTCCGTAGGCCAGGATGCTGGTGCGACATGCTCCAGGTGTCTTCAAGATTTTCTCTTGACATTTGGTTTTCAGTAATTTGAATATTATATAGTTACATGTGTGTGCGTCTTTCTTTTGTATATTTACCCTTCTTGGTGTTCTCTGAACTTATGGGATCTGTGATTCGATATCTTTCATTAATTTTAGAATCAGCCATTATCTCTTTAAATATTTCTTCATGCCCATTCTTTCTCCTCTCCTTCTGGAGTCCAGTTATATGCATGCTAGCCCATTTAATATTGTCTCACAGCTCTTAGAAGCTTTGATTTTTCTTTCTTTCTTCACTCTTCTTTTTCTCCGTGTTTTACTTTGTGTAATTTCTATTAATATATCTTCAAGTTCACTGACTTTTTTCCTTGGCTCTATTGAGTCTACTAGTGAGCCTGTCAAAGACATTCTTCATCTCTGCTACTGTAGTTCTCATTTTTCACATTTTCCTTTGATTATTCTTCTTTCAAGTTTTCATTTCTTTGCTGAAATCCTCAATCTACCCTTCCTTGTTGTCCACTGTTCCACTATATCCTTTAACATATTAATCATAATTTAAGTACCCTGTCTGATAGTACCAACATTTGGGTCATTAATTGTTTTGTCTCTTAAAAGTGTGTTACTTTTTTCTTGCTTCTTTGTGTGAATTATAATACTTGTTGAAAGCCAGATATCTTACATGAGACGGTAGTGATGGAAGTAAATTGTGTTTATACCTGGAATTCAGCATGCCCCTTCCTTTGCTAGACCTTCAATGTGGTGGATTGAACCACTCTACCTATCTGGAGTTGAAGTGGGTTTGTGGTTTGTTATTGCTCTTGTCACCCTCCGTGAACCACAGGCTTCAAATTCCTCTGGCATTACTTTGTGTTTAAGATGAGACTGGATTGCCAGAGCTTCCTTCAATGTGCCTATTTTACCCTCAACTTCAGGCTTTCCCCATGAGCCTCTTTCATGGAGAGTCTCTCTCTGTGCCGATTTGAATGTATTGTGTCCCCCAAATGCCATTGTCTTTGTAGTCTTGTGGGACAGAAGTTTTGGTGCTGGTTGGATTTGCTTGGAATGTGCCCCACCCAGCTGTGGGTGATGATTTTGATGAGATGTTCCCATGGAGGTGTGGCCCCGCCCATTCAGGGTGGGCCTTGATCGGTGGAGCTATATAAATTAGCTGACTCGGGGGGGAGGGAACTGACTGCAGCTGGGAGTGATGTTTTGAAGAGGAGCAAGCTTGCTAGAAAGGAACGTCCTGGGAGAAAGCCGTTTTGAGGCTGGAGCTTTGGAGCAGACACCAGCTGCCTTCCCAGCTAACAGAGGTTTTCCAGACGCCATTGGCCACCCTCCGGTGAAGGTACCCAATTGCTGAGGTGTTACCTTGGATGCTTTGTGGCCTTAAGACTGTAACTGTGTAGTGAAATAAACCCCCATTTTATAAAAGTCTATCCATCTCTGCTGTTTTGCATTCTGCAGCATTAGCAAACTAGGACACTCTCCATAGTGGACTACTGCTGTTTTTTACTTGATATTTGCTAGTCTATTGATGGCGGGGACGTGGGGGGCAGGGGGATCCTCTGTGGTTCTGTTTCAGCATTAGTCTTAGGCAGGTATCTGTCCCTGCATCTTAAGGAAGGGGCTTCTCTGATCCTGCATCTCCTCCAGGATGACAGAGCGTTCTCCTGTTCCCTTCACCCAACTGCAAAGGGCCTTCATCTATGCCCTGAGGGCAACAGTGTTTATGGCACTTTCCCCTTAGTGGCTTGATGCTGTAGCTCCTTTAGGCGGTGGGAGGCTCTGAGCAGAGATTTGAGCCTTGCCTTAGAGCATGTGCTGTTCCCCACCTGAGGCTGGCATCAGGAAGGAGGCTTTCTCCTGCCCTCATGTGAGCAACCAGTAAGGGAGAGAAGAGTGACACTCTTTTCTTTGTGTCTTTGGCTCCCAGGGATTATTTACTCTTATGCTGGCTCTTCCTCAACCTTTAGCAATATTTAAAAATCTAGCTGAATCTCTGACCAGCTTGTATGGCAGCCCCACACCACCCACCCACCCCCACCCCGCCATGCTCTGTCACAGGAGCCAGGGCTCACATCCTGCCTCTCCAAGTAGCTTCTGTCTTTCCTTAGATTCCAAGCTAGTCCATTGCCCTGCAACCTCAGCGTTCTGAAGGATTCAAGAAAGGGTGGGATCTGGTAGATTATCAGGCTTTCTCTTGCAGTTAAGAGTGGGAGCTTTCTATATCCTAAATGGAAGCCAGAATAAGACTGAGGTTTATCTATTTTTTACTCTTTTCAAAGTACAAACGTTCGGTATTGAATTCTCTTTACTGACTTGTTATTGCCGTTTTTATATTTTGTTATTTTCTGTTTATAACCTATCCTTTCCTTCTTCCTATATTCTTTTATTTTATTCTGTTTTTTTCCCAAACTTCCTCAGTTGAACACCTAGTTCTTATTTTATAGTTCTCTTCTTTTCTAATATAAGCATGTATGTGACAAATGTCTTTCTAATTACCACTTTTACTGCAGCCCATTAGTTTTGTTCTGTAGCATTTTTGTTATCATTCACTTATGGATATTTTTGGATTTCCATTATGATTCCTTCTTTGACCCAATAGATATTTATAATTGTATTTTATGCATCTAAATTATGGATAAGAGTTCATTTTTGTTATTGCTTTCTGAATTAATGGCATTGTGGTGAGAGAGCATAGAGTGTATGATATTAATTATTTGGTATTTATTGAAATTTGTTTTGTAACCTAGTATGTGTCTCTATTTAGGAAACTGTTCCATGTGTGATGAATACCCAAGGGGGGGGTGGAATATATATATCAAGATTTTAAATTGTAACTCAACTCTCCCATATTCTTTCTAATATTTTTATTTGCTTATACTCTGAATTACCAAAAATCAGCATATTGAAATCACTATTATTGTGGATTTGTCCATTTCCAAATATAATTTAAAACGTTTGCTTCACAAGATGTAAGAATAACTAACAGTGCCGAATGGCATGTGAATGAGGTGGAAATGGGAAGCTCAGAGTCATATATGTCACCAGAAGGAAAGTTGGAGGTCAAAAGATGGGAATATATAAAACTGAATCCTATGGTGGGCAATGTCCATGATTAACTGTACAAATATTAGAAATCTCTTGCATGAATCAGAGCAATTGTATGACAATACAACTAGAAGTTAATAATAGAGGGACATATAGGGAAGAAATATATACCTATTGCAAACTATATACTACAGTTTGTAGTATTTCAACATTCTTTCATTAACAGTAATAAATGTACTATACCAACACTATGAGTCAGCAACTGAGGTGGGTTGGTTAGGGATATAGGAGGATTCAAATTTCGTTTTCTTTTCTTTCCTGTTTTTTTTTTTTCTCCACCCCCCCCCCCATCTTTCACTTTATTTCTTGTCTGGAGTAACGAAAATTTTCTAAAAATTGAACAAAAATTAAGTGCAGTGATGGATGCACAGCTGTAAGAGGGTACCAGGGGCAACTGTTTGTACACTTTGGATCTTTGGATAATTGTATGGTATCTGAACAACTCCAATAAAAATTAAAAAAAAAAAAATGTTTGCTTCATATAGATCCAGGTAATACTACAGGGGACACAGGTTCAGAATTCTTGTATCTTAATGTAAACTTTTCCATTTTTCTTTGTATAATGATCATCTTTACCTCAAATTATACTTTTTGCCTAAAGTCTGTTTCACCTGATCTTAATACAGCCACCCCAGACTCCTTGTGGTTAATATTTGACTGGAAAATCTTTTCCATTATTTTACTTTCAGGCTTTCTGTATCCCATATTTTAGGTTTGCATCTCATAAAAAGCATCTATCAATTCACTCAAATATTTGTCCACTGGTTATGATACCTATCCCAGGCACAGTTCTAGGCAAAGGGGATGCAGAAGTGAACTAAATAAAGTCCTTGTGATCCAGGAGCTTACAACTCTACTGGGGTTAGGACAAGGGCAAGGAGAAGGAGATAGGCTATAGCAAGGTAATGGTAAGAGGTATAAGGAAAAATAAATCAGGGTAAGGAGGTAAGGAGGGTGGGAGAAGGGTGCTATATTGTAGAAGGTTGTCAGTGAAGGATTTTTCTGATGAAGTGACATTTGAGCAGTGACTTAAAGGAAATCAGGGAACAAGCCAAGAAAATATCCAGGTAAATGTCTCCCAGGTCTAGGGAAAAGCAAGGGGCAAAGCCCTGAGTCAGGGGCATGGTTGACACATTTCAGGAAGCATGGAGGTCAGTTTCACAGAAGTAGAATGTGCAAAGGGGCAAAGAGAGTGCCAGGAGTGAGGGTCAGAGGGTAATAGAAGAGCTGGGTGGGCTCAGATGCTGAAAGGCCTTGTAGGTGACCGATAAGGACCCTGGATTTTCCTCTGAGTGAAATGGGAAGCAAGGGGAGCAGAGGAGTGACATGAGCTGATTTGCATTTTGAAGGGGGCACTCTAATTAAAGAATAGACCACGACAGTATCCCAAGTGAGAAATAACGTTGGCTTGTACCACAGTGGCAGCAGTGAAGGTGGGGAGAACTGGTCAGATTCTAGACACAGTTTGAAGACAGAGCCAAGAGGTTCTACAGTTGGACTGGATGTGAGAAGTTCCAGGCAATTAGAAGAAGAGTCATTTTCTGAGATGGGACTACTGAAGGAGGAGCAAGTTTAGGGGGAAAGCCAGGAATCTGGTTTTGTACATTGTTGGAATGTGAAGAAGCTGAAAAAACAACACCTTGATCCCCACCTCTGGTTTGAACCCAAGGGATTCAGGAGTCAAGGAGATAGAGATCAAAACATCACATTCCAACTGAAGATGTTTGGAAAATGTGGCTTGTTAGTGAGGGCTAAGTGAGCTGGCTCTGATCCCTGTCTCCACTCACTCTGAAACCTGAGAAAAAGGTTAAACCTAAAGGAAGACACACTTTGCTGTATCCTACAGGTCCCAGGCAGAGAGGGATGAAAAAGAGAGTGAATCCAGGATTTGCAACATGGTATTAGATTAGCTCAACCCAATCTACAAACCACTGGATTCCTGGCTGCAGGAAGAAGTTATAAGCAGTAAGGCCAGAGGCCAAGGATATTAAAATTGTGGTAGACATCTCCCCATATGGACACATAGAGCAGGAAAGCACATTTTGCTTCCTACATGTGAAACAACCAAGGCAGAACGTATTACCAGATTTTGTTTAACCAATCTGATTGCTCTGTCACTTAAATAGCACACAGGGTTTATTTACATATATTGTTATTATTGAAATATTTTTATTTATTTCTACCAGATTTTGTTATTTCTCTTTGCTTTTATTTGCTCTTTTTATTCTCTTATCCTGATTTATGTTGGACAGCCAAATTCTCTTTATTGCCTTTTCATATCTAATGATCTGCAAGTTTTTCTTTTAAGTGTTACTATTAACAATCTGCATTGCTGCTAATACAAAATCTAATCAATGCTCTAGTCTCCTCCCAAGTAATGCATCTCCCTCCTATCTTATTATTGCCAGTAATTTATCTCTTTTTTTTTATATTCCCAGATCTGTCGTTCTTATTGTTGCTCTTTTACACAGTCATTACTTAGAATTCCCACACATTTGTGTCCTCCCCCCCATCCCCCCCTCCCCCGCCGCCAACTATTAGTTTTTGGAGCTCTCTCAATTTCCTTCTTCCTGAAATACATTCTTCAGAAGATTTTTTAGTTTCCTGATAGTAAACTTTACTGAAATTATTTTTATTTTGCCTTTGTTCTTCAATGATAGTTTAACTATATAGTATGACACTTATTTTCTCTCAATACCCTGAAAAGCTAGTGCTTCTAGTTTTTATTTTTGCTATTGACTTAGAAGTCAGCTATCAATCCAAGTGACAATTAGATTAATCTGTTTCCTTTCTGGTTGCTTTTAAGATTTTGGACATTTTGTTTATTTGTTCTGATCGTCTTCAATTTAACTCTAATATATCAAGGTAGATCTTGTTGCTCAAGAGCCTCTGTGTTTCCAAATGTATGGAGTCATGTCTTTCATCAATTCTGAAAAGCTCTTAGCCATAATTTTTTCAAATATTATCTCTCCCCCTGCTTATCTTCTCTTTCTCTTTTCTCTTCTAAACACGTTGGAGAATTTTATCCATTCTCCATGTCTATTAACATTTCCTGTTTTCTATTATTTTATCACGTTTTGCTGCATTCTGCATTCTGAGAAATTCTTTCAGACCTATCTTCCAGTTCACTAATTCTCTCCTTAACTGGTCTTTTTTTAAAATTCAATTTTATTGAGATATATTCACATACCATACAATTATCCAAAGTGTACAATCAATTGTTCACTGTACCATCATATAGTTGTGCATACATCACTCCAATCTATTTTTTGAACATTTTCCTTGTTCCACAAAAAGTGATAATTAAGAATAAAAAATAAAAGTAAAGAAGAAAATCCAAAACCCCCCACCCTATTTTTCATTTAGTTTTTTGTCCCCATTTTTCTTCTCATCCATCCATACATTGGGTAAAGAGAGTGTGATCCATAAGGCTTTCGCAATCACACTGTCACCTCTTGTAAGCTACATTCCTATACAATCGTCTTCAAGAGTCAAGGCTACTGGGTTGCAGTTTGATAGTTTCAGGTATTTACTTCTAGCTATTCCAGTGCATTGAAACCTAAAAAGGGTTATCTATATAGTGCATAAGAATGCCCAGCAGAGTGACCTCTTGACCCCATTTGGAATCTCTCAGACACTGAAACTTTATTTCACTTCATTTCGCATCCCCCTTTTGGTCAAGAAGATGTTATCAATCCCACAATGTCAGGTCCAGATTCACCCCCTGGAGTCATATTCCACATTGCCAGGGAGATTTCCACCCCTGGGAGTCGGGTCCCATGTAGGGGGGAGGGCAGTGAGTTCACCCTCCGAGTTGGATCAGCTAGGGAGAGAGGCCACATCTGAGCAACAAAGAGGTACTCAGGGGGAGACTCTTAGGCACAATTATAAGCAGATTTAGCCTCTTCTTTGCAGTGAAGACCTTCATAAGGCACATCAAACCACCAGTCCTCAATGTTTGTGAGAACATGAGCAACAATCCAGGTGAGGAAGTCCAATACCTCTGCATTTCCCTCCAACTCCTTAGGAAGACTCTGCATATATATTTTTGTTCTCTGTCCAAATTACTTTGGGATGTGTCACTATTTCACACTAACCTATGCAAACCTACCAGGTCTCACTTCCTATTAAAAGTTCCATGTAATTATGGTATTTGAACAAACTGTGTGAGTTAAATTGTTTAGGAAATATAGATCTTGCACCAACTAAACATCTCTTCCCTTGGTCTCACATGGAATTTGAAGTTTTAAAATGCAGTTAGTATTGTCCTTTACCCTTTGGCCTGATTTGCCCTAGTCCTAACCACATCTGTTTCATTCATATCTCTAGTTGAAGTCTGGGTTTTTTTTTTTTCAGCTTTTTTAACAATTGCTGATGTGCTAATACTGACACTCATATCTGCCAAGTTCTAGCTCTAAGTTTCAGGTGTCACACAGATACCCAAAGTTCCAGGAATTGATCAGGTCATACACAAAGGGATCAGCATCTCGGAATCTGGAGATAGCCATTACAATTCAGGAATCGATGTGACTGCTGTAAGAGCTTACAATCTAGGGACCATTACAATAAGCATTCCCCTGATAAGCTGCACTCTAAGGTTCAATTCTGAGTTTACATATTGTAATTAGTCCATATTGGTGAGGCATTATAGTGTTTGCCTTTGTTTCTGGTGTAGTTCACTCAAAATACTGTCTACAGGTTCCATTCACCTTGTTGTGTGTCTCACAGTTTCACTCCTTGCAGTAGCTCAATGTTTCATTGTATGCACATACCACAGTTCATCCCCTAGGCTGCCTCCACCCATTGCAAATCATGTGTACTCTCTCCATAAACACCACTGTGCAAATGTCCATTCATGTCCCTGCTCTCAGGTCATCCAAGTAAATGCCCCCTAATGAGGTTGCAGGACCTTATGGACTCCACATGCTTAGCTTCATGTGGAACCACCCCACTGTCCTCCAGAAAGGCTATACCATTCTGCCTCCTAACCAACAGTAAACATGTACATCCCTCTCTCCATGTTTTCTCCAGCACTTTTATCCCTGTTTATATTTTTCCATACAATTTTATAGAGCTATATTCACATACCATATAATTACCCACAGTACACAACCAGTTGTTCATGGTATCATTATACAGTTGGGCATTTATCACCACAGTCAGCACTTAAACATATTGATTACTATGAAAAAACAAAATTTTTTTAGCAAATAATAAAAAAGACAATAAAAAGAAAAATAAAATATCATACAATACATTATAATAGTAGGGTCAGACCACAGCACCACTACCAAGAATCCCATATCTCCCCCTTATATCCCCCTCTCTTAACAGTTAGCTTTGATATATTGCCTTTGTTACATTTAATGGAAGCATATTACAATGTTCTTAACTGGCTTTTAATACTAATGATCCCTAAAATTTTATGTCTTACAAAGGCATTTTCTCTCAACTCAAATCTCCTGTTCTAACCACCAACATGACATCTCCACTTAGACATCTAATTGGGATATCAAAGTATATATCCAACAGGAAAAGTTGAATACCTGGTCCTAGTAATTATAAAATTTTTCATTGTATATTAGAAAATTGGCATTCTGTCATATGTCACATGACAAAAAATATGTTAATATATATTGATTTTAATAAGCAGCATGTACCCTTCCTAAGTCTGATAGCTCTAGTTCAATGACAAGATTTCCTAGATGCTTGTATTAGGGTTCTCTAGGGAAACAGAATCAACAGGAGATATCTGTAAATTTGAGATTTTATAAAAGTGTCTCATACAACTGTGGGGATGCATGAGTCCAAATTCTGTAGGGCAGGCAGCGAGCTGGCAACTCTGATGAAGGTTTTTAATGACCTGCCCAGGAGAGGCTGGCTGGCTGAAGAAGGAGGAAATGTTCTCTCTCCTCTCCCTTAAAAGTCTTCAACTGATTGGGTTAAATCCAGCAGATTGAATTCTCTCATTGCAGAAGACACTCCCTTCATTGATGTAATCAGTCACCAGTGCAATCAACTGACTGATGATTTAATAAACCAGCCTTCTGATTTATTAACCAGCTAATGTCCTTACAGTAAAGGTTAGGCCAGTGCTTGCTTAAACAGATACGTGGGCACTATCACCTGCCAAGTTGACACATGAACCTAACCATCACAGTGGTTGAGGCTGAAAACCTGAACAATGATAAAGTCACGGAAATTATTCCACATTGTGGAACCCAAAGGCAATTCTCATAAGTATTCAAAACATTTAGTGAGGATATGAGAAAGTGGGCTGCACCACTTTACATCCCCACTAGCAATGCATAAAGGTTCCAATTTCCAACATCACTGACTTCACCCACTATCACTCTCCCCCTTGCTCATTCCTCTTTAGAAGTCTTGGCTGCATGGTGTTCTTCCTTCCCAGAAGGAAAATACAGTCTATTCTGCCCAGGAACCTTTTTACCTTATAGAACACTGTTGGGAATTGATTTGTACCCCCACAAAAGACATGTTCAAGTCTTAATCTGCATTCTAGTGGGTGTGAACCCATTGTTTAAATAGGACCTTTGCAGATGCTATTATTAGCAAAGGTTGTGGTCTCATGTGTGAACAGGATCTTCAAAGATCCTATCTTGGATTAGGCCAGGCCAAATTGAATCAGGATGGGCCTTAATCCATATGACAGAGGCCTTATAAAGAGAGGAAATCCAGCCACAGTCGATAAGAAGTAGAAGCCAGACACCAGAGAGGAGAGAGAGCACCATGTTACAGACGGCTGCCATTACTGAAACACCAACAACTCCAGGAGAAAAAGGAGCCTTGCCAACATCTAGATTGTGGACTTCTAGCTGCCAAAGCTGTGAGATAATAAATGTTGGCCATTTAAGCCAAGCCATTGTGTGGTATTTGTTATAGCAGCATGGCTACATTTTTGGCTCATTCCCTCACTTTGAGTTTCTACTCACATCTCACCTCCTTAGAAAAGTCTTCCCAAAGACCCTATCTAAAACAGCCTTAGCCCCTGGATTTCATGTACAGAGTTTATTACACAAAGGAACTTTAAAAATAGTAAATAAAACAATCAAACCAAGGAAACCAGACGCCTAGACAACAGAAAACTACAATCTACACTAGGAAAAATGAAGATAACGCCCAGTCAAAGGAACAAACTTGCACCTTGTGCCAGTTTGGATGTATCATGTCCCCCCAAAAACCACTATCTTTGATGCAATCTTGTTTGGGCAGACGTATTAGTGTTGATTAGATTGTGATTCTTTGATTGAGTGTTTCCATGGAGATGTGACCCACCCAACTGTAGGTAATAACTCTGATTAGATAATTTCCATGGAGGCATGGCCCCACCCATTCAGTGTGGGCCTTGAATAGTTTACTAAAGCACTATATAAGCTCAGACAGAAGGAGTGAGCTTGCCACAGCCAAGAGGGACAGTTTGAAGAATGCACAGGGGCTGAAAGAGTAGCTGCAGATGAGAGACGGTTTGAAGATGGCTGTTGAAAGCAGACTCTTGTTCTGGAGAAGCTAAGAGAGAACAAATGCTCCAACAGCAACTGAGAGTGACATTTTGGAGAGCAGCTGAAGCCTAGAGAGGAACATCCTGGGAGAAAGCCATTTTGAAACCAGAACCCCTGTGCAGATGCCAGCCACGTGACTTACGAGCTAACAGAGGTTTTCCAGATGCCATTGGCCATCCTCCAGTGAAGGTACCCGATTGTTGATGTGTTACCTTGGACAGTTTATGGCCTTAAGACTGTAACTGCATAATCAAATAAACCCCCTTTATAAAAGCCAATCCATTTCTGGTATTTTGCATTCCAGCAGCATTAGCAAACAGGAACACACCTCAATCAAGATACAATTGGGATATTGTTTCACTTTAATGAAACAATCTATTAACTATTTTCAAAGAAATATGCTAAATCAAATCAAAAACCAAATCAACAAGTTCAGGGAAGATATAACAAAAAAGATGAAGGCTATAAAGAAAACACTGAGTGAACATAAGCTAAAAATCAAAAGTTTGAAAAAACAGCTGGCAGAAAGGAAATGAAAGAGATGAAAAAGACAATGGATACATACAACAGCAGATCTCAAGAGGCAGAAGAAAACATTCAGGAACTGGAGAACAAGACAACTGAAATCCTACACACAAAAGAAGAGATAGGGAAAAGAATGAAAAAATATGAGCAACATCTCAGAGAACTGAATGACAACATGAAATTCAGAAATGTATGTGTCACTGTGTCCCAGAAAGGAGAAGAGACAGGAAAGGGGGCAGAAGCAATAATAGAGGAAATAATCAATGAAAATTTCCCATCTTTTATGAAAGACATAAAATTATGGATTCAAGAAGTGCAGCGTACCCCAAACAGAATAGATCTGAATAGACCTACACCAACACCCTTAATAAGCAGATTAGCAAATCTCAAAAACAAAGAGAGACTCCTGAAAGCAGCAAGAGAAAAGCAATCCATCAGATACAAAGGAAGCTTGATAAGACTATGTGTGGATTTCTCATTAGAAACCATGGAGGCGAGAAGGAAGTGGTGTGATATATTTAAGATACTGAAAGAGAAAAACCACCAACCAAGAATCCTATATCCAGCAAAACTGTCCTTCAAATATGAGGGGGAGCTTAAAATATTCTCTGACAAACAGACAATGAGAGAGTTTGTGAACAAGAAACCTGCTCTATAAGAAATACTAAAGGGAGCACTACAGACAGATAGGAAAAGACAGGAGTGAGAGGATTGGAACACAATTTTGGGTGATGGTAGCACAGCAATGTAAGTACACTGAACAAAGATGACTGTGAGTATGGTTGAAAGAGGAAGGTTAGAAGCATGTGGGACACCAGAAGGAAAGAGGAAAGATAAAAGACTGAGACTGTATAACTCAGTGAAACCTAGGGTACTCAACAATTGTGATAAAAGGTACAAATATGTTTTTACATGAGGGAGAACAAATGAATGTCAACATTGCAAGGTGTTAAAATAGAGTGGGATTGGGGGAAAAATATAATCAATGCAAACTAGAGACTATAATCAACAGAAACATTGTATTATGCTTCCTTTAATGTAACAAACACAATATACCAGAGCTAAATGCCTATAAGAGGGGGACATAAGGGAGGGTAAGGGACTCTTGGCATTGGTGATGTTGTCTGACTCTTTTATTCTACTTTAGTTTAATTCTACCTTTCCTTTCATTGCTTTTAGCTGTCATGTTTTTTTTTCTTCCTTTTTCTTTTTCTTTTGTCTCTGTACCTTCTTTAACTCTTCCTCCTTCTTGTGGAAGAAATGGAGATGTCTTTATATAGATAGTGGTGATGGTAGTAAATACATAAATATGTGACTATACAAGGAACCATCGATTGTTTACTTAGGACGGAAAGTATGGTGGGTGAACAAAACTGTCTTAAAAAAAATGGGTTGATGAAGAAACCTTGAAGGCACTACATTGAGTGAAATAAGTCAGACACATAAGGACAAATATTGCATGGTCTCACTGATATGAACTAATTTTAATATGTAAACACATAGACATGAAATATAAGCTACCAGGATATAGAAAGAGGCTAAGGAATGGGGAGCAGTTGCTTATTATGAGCAGAATTTTCAACTAGGTTGAACTTAAGTGTTTGGAAGTGGACAGAGGTGACTGTAGCACGTTATTGTGAGAATAACTAACAGTGCTGAATGGTGTGTGAATGTGGTGGAAAGGGGAAGCTTAGAGTCACATATGTGACTGGAAGGAAAGTTGAAGGTTAAAAGATGGAAATGTGTAAAACAGTGTATCTTGTTGTGGACAATGTCTGTGATTAGCTGTACAAATATTAAAAATCTCATGAACTAGAACAAATGTATGACACTATAACTAGAAGTTAATAATAGAGGGGCATATAGCAAAAAATATACCTATTGCAAACTATGTACTATAGTTAACAGTATTTTAACATTCTTTCATCAACAGTAACAAATGTACTATACCAATACTATGAGTCAATAATGGAGGGGGATGTTTAGGGGTATGGGAGGAATTGAGTTTTCTTTTTTTGTCTTTATTTCTTTTCTGGAGTAATGAAAATGTTCTAAAAATTGTGGTGAGGTATGCACAGCTGTATGATGTTATGTGGGCAATTGATTGTGCACTTTGCATCTTTGGATAATTGTATGGTATGTGAACAATCTCAATAAAATTGAATTTTAAAAAATAATAATCATAAGTACTCAGAATATGGATGTTGCTTTAATAAGTATTAGTAACATATTTGTTATGTCATAATGACAGGTAATTTTTGAACGCTTATCATATGCTAAGTACTATGCTAAGGACATCACATTTTTTTTTTCATTTTATCCTGTAAACAATTTATGAAATAGATCATTGTAGTTTCATTTTACAGAAGAAGGAATTCTGGCTCATGGGGTATTAAGCAACTTAAATAAATTTACCCAGCTTGAAAGTGGCAGATCCAAAATTTGAACTCAAGTCTATGCTATTATATCTTATTTTAAAGCTAGAAGGGATCATGTTTTGAGAAGTGGAAACTGAGGCTCTATATGATGTTAAAATCACACAGTAAGTCAGTTTGGGGCCCAGACTTAACAGTTGTATTCCAATGATCTTCGGAATACCTTTGTCATGCTATTTTATTTATTGATTTATTTTTAAGTGTCCATAACCTAGCAAACATGCCAGGGCCATCTTTTTTATAACACCACTTAAAATCTTGCCTTTCCAGAGAGTGTTGATGTAGAGCTATGAATCACGTTCGTGAATCCTAGTATTATGTTCACATGCAGATGATGCCAAAAGGACTGAGGGAGCCTGTAATTTATCTCCAGCCATTTACATTGTAAGGACAAGGCTAAATGCCCCATTCTTCATGGGACCAGACAGTGTCTTCAAAGATTTCCTAAAGCAGGTACTTCTGTGGATCTTCCATAGAAACTAACAACAAAAATGAATTATCACAACTCTTGATTTGCAGTCCCTTTCAAGAGACCCTGTTAAATTTAAAAACTCAAAGGAAAAAAGAATGACAAACTACTTCAGCAAGCATTTTAGTTGCTACTTTTGTGAAGTTGGCTAAAACAAACTGTCCAAGGCAAGAATTATTCTGCACATACTGGTTACCTCTGCATTCGTACTTTAAATGTGCCCACATAAACTTAATTCTGATTATACAGCCATGCATTAAAAATTTAGGCAATTTCAAAAATCACTACTCAGGTTTCTGAAATACTCATTTGTAAAAATTTCTTAATCTAACCAATGTGCCATGATTTGAATTATAACTGGAAAGTAGAAAAGTAATATTTTTGCATAATCAGGCTTCAAGAGATCTATGCTATCATAGAAAATATACATTTGGATATTGCCTCTGGATCTCAAGAAGGGAAAGCAAGAACCGAGCTCTGGCCCATTCTACTATTTGCCATTTCAATATCCATTCTTTCCCTTCTTTCTTATAGAACTCAAAATTTGATCAGGTTTGCAGGGTTTCTACCTAAAAAGGGTTGACAAATCCCATTGAGACATAAGCTGAGGGATTCTGAAAGGCTTTTGCTGTTGTGATCTCACTCCTTCCTTCTCCCTCCTCTTTTTTATTTTTGGACTGGAATACAGACACAGTGACTGGAACAGCAGCAGTCATAATGTTTCCATGAAGACCAAAACATGCACTAAGAATGAGAGTAAAAGAAGATAGACGATGGCTAACACAAGGGTCATCAAATCTAACCTGCTGCCAATTTTTTTATGGCCTGTGAGAAAAAAATAGTTTTTGTCCGTTTTTTAACGGTTGGGAGAAAAAGTCAAAACAAGAATAACACTTCATGACATGTAAAAATCATATGAAATTCCAATTTCAGTGTCCACAAAAAGTTTTATTGGCACATGGTCATACTCATGTGTTCACATATTGTCTATGGCTGCTTTTGCACTACATGGGCAGAGTTGAGAAGTAGTGACAATCTGTATGCCCCAAATAGTCTAAAATATTTATTCTCCAGCCCTTTACAGACAAAGTTCACTAACTCCTGCTCTAATGACAACCTTGATCACCTAACTCCAGGCTTCCTACTGTGTGAGAAAAATAAACCTTTTGCTTACATAACACACTATTTTTCAGATTTTATGTCACTGCAGCCAAAGGCAATCTAATTGCTGCACAGCTGAGTGAGATTTGATGAACTGGAAGAACCAAGGGTGGGTAATGAGGAAAAAAAGCTAGAGGATGTTATGCAAATGTCAGGACTCTTAGTCCATTTTTCCTATAATTTCCCAGGAACTTTAAAGCTTTCATTTGAATAGAAAGGACTAAATCCAAGGCTGTGGCTGTGAGAATAGAGAGGAAGGAAGAGGTAAAAAAAACTTTAAAGAAATATAAATCCCTACAGGGCTTGGTAGCCAATTGGATATACAGAACGGGGAGGAGATTACTATAGAAATAGAGCAATGCCTCAACGCATTAGTTATCTATTGCTCCATAACAAATACTCCAAAACAAGGACATCTATTATTTCACATTTTCTGTAGTTCAGGAACCTGGGCATGGTTTAGCTGGGGCCTCTACTTCAGGTTCTTTTGCAAGCAAGAAATTAAGAATTAACAAATAATTAAATGACTGCATCATTAAATAGGAAACTTTTCCTTACTTTCTAGTATGTGGTAGGCTAGCCAAAATGAAATACCTGAAATTACTAAAACCCATGAACTGTAACCCAGATACCTCCATCTTTGATAATGATTGTATAACTATATAACCTTTATTTTGTGATTGTAAAAACCTCGTGACTGGCCCTGCTCATATCCCCTTATCCTGTTTTACAACTTCGAAGCCTTATAATCACAAAGACAGCCCCTAATATTTATTAATGAAGGAAGTTGAGTCACCCCAGAACTAACCTTCTCCAATTCCTAAACTATCTTGTTAGACCAAACTAGATCTAACCAAAATTGGCCCACCTGACACGTGCAGTAGCTTGAACTTTAACCTATAAGTGACCTTTACCTCATTATAATACTAAAAATTACACTCATCATCATATTAAGGCCGCTATTTTTTACATACATTCTGTGACTAAGCATGTAATCAATCTGTGCATGCTCAGTAATTAGATCATCTCAATTTTGTCATCTTGAGCCATTATACTCATTGTCCTAAAACCTGCCCATCCTTTGATACTATAAAGCCATCAGTTACTACAGTTCAGGGAGACAGATTTTAGGCCGACAGGCCTTCAGATCTCCTTGCTTCGCATGGCAATGAACTATTTCTTTCTTTGAAACTTTTAAAACCCCAGTGTCATAGATTGGCTATTATGTGCATCAAGCAGAGAAACCTGCCTTTGATCAGTATCACTCTCACGGGCTGACATTAAGGTGTCAGCAGGTCTGGAGTCATCTGGAGGTTCAAAAGGGAAGCTGGGCATTGGGCAGCTTGCAACATGACAGCTGGCTTCATCACAGTGAGCAAACAAGGAGAGCCAGAGAGAAAAAGTGAACAAGACTGAAGTCACAGTCTTTTATAACCTTATCGGTAACTGACAACCCATCACTTTTACACTATTCCGTTCATGAGAAGAGTATCACTAGGTCCAGCCACACTCACTGAAGGGGAGGGGATTACACAAAGGCAAGCATACCAGGAAGTAGGGAAGTTTGCGAGCCAAGTCAGAAGCTGACTGTCACACTCACTAAAGTTAATCTGCAAAATAGTCATGGATTATTTTCACTTGGGAAACTTTTCCTGCAAGTCTTTGGACCTGTTGTTGAAAGCAAAGGAAGTAGACCCCAGGCCTTTCCTTCAGGCAGCCCCAGTGTGCTACATTCCTCAACCCCAGGGGTCTCTGCTCACGTGGAACACATTGTGGACAGCACTCCGGGTAAGGATTCATGCCCTCAACATGAAGGTGCCTGCTCCCACCTTCCTCCAACACGCACATAGTCCACCTCCACCCTCTCCATTCCCATCTCTAGCGTTCCTTGTCTTAGCCAAACAAACAAGAAGAGGAAAGCTCTAACCTGCCACCTATAATCAAGATGCTATGGGGAAAGTTTTGCCCTTTGGGTAGTACATCCTTTACCTCTGACTTAAGAACATGTTGGTGTTTCCCACTAGTTAAGTTCAAAAATGCCGACTGGCTTTCTCCTGAGTACCTACCACCTCCCGTTCACCTCAAAATAAAAGCGCACCAAGATTCCCTTAGCCCAAATCTTCTACCCGAGGCCTTTCTCTCCCCCACTTTTCCTCCATCACTTTTCCCCGTAGCTTTCCTCCTCCAAAAGAGGGCTCCCGCACTTCACATTCCCTTTACCCGGTGGGAAGCAAATTTCTGAAACAAAGAAGCCCTTGCCCCAGCCTGAAGGCTGCTCAAGTGGCCACTTCTGACCAAATAGGCTTCAAGTTGGTGCTACAACTAACGGAGTTAGACTCTTTCAAAAGCACAGTGCTGCTTTGATCTGGGCAGACAACAGCCCTCATTTGAATGCCCCCTGCCTCTTCTTCTAAGCGGACACTTCAGCTTCTCTTTGCTAAAACGAACCAAAGAGTTAATCAAACTCCTGAAATGAGTCCCAGGGAATTGAAAACATGGCATCATGCCCGCTTGCCTATTTTGCAAATTTAAAAACACTGGCCTTCCAAATAGCTGGTACTTGAGGGTCATTTAAATGCCGAGAATACTAAATGGCCTGGGGTTTTTCTATCATTACCCTGGAACAGCTGAAATAGGAGAATGATAGGAGAATGAGAAGGAAATGTAAAATGCTTTATTTTCTCCTTTTAGCCATTTCCATTTCTGATTTAAAAACAAAATAAATCAACAAGTTCAAATAGAAAAATATGCACAGATATATACACATTCAATAGTTGCACCCAATTGTTTGGAGAATTCTTTCTTAATTCTCTCTCTTTTTTAATGCAACACAATGGGAGACCTAATCTGCATGGCCACCCAGGAACTGGTCCCTTGGGGCAGCCACCAGCAGATTAGTTTGCATGAGGACTTCATGGGTCCCTGGGAAAAAAAAGAAATAGGGAAGAGGATTTTGTGAACTGGTGGGATTAGACTTTCAGGGGGACAAAATGCAGACACAAATTTTACCCAAATCTCTGGGAGAGGGGCCCCAAGGAAAGCAGGGAGCTTGCTCTGAGATAAGGAAGACACTGAATTTCCTGGTCCCCAGGCACAGGTTTAGGATCAGCAGGGAGGGAGGCTTTTAATATGACAGTGGAAGGGACCAGTCAACTGACCTTTGACTCAAATAAGGAAGGGGTCTTCAAAAAATAAAACAAACAAATCTGAGAGGGCTGGGGTATATTCATATACCTAATAATAAAAAGCCTAATAAAAAGATCTCTATCGGGAGTGCAAGAGAACCTCCTAGGTGAGACCTTGAATGGAAAGCACAGTCACTCTCACTGTAACTGTAATCCACATCCTTGTCTGTGTTCCCCAAGCCTGAGAGGGCCTCAGAAGAAAAGCAAAATCGATTGATTAGTTCAAGCACTAATTCCTCACCTTGATTTAGCTCCTGGATCTCGGTGTTCCCAAGTCTCATAATTCCTTAGCTCTTCCTGTAGCAATTCTTTTTGAGTTCTGGACATTAACTTAGATGGTTTGTGTACTTTATTCACATAGCCTTGTTTTCATTTGTTTCCTTTCTATCATAGTGTGGAAGGTTTATTTCACCTTCTCAACTAGAGACCACATCAATCTTAACCTAGACTACTGTGCCAAGCTGACACCATGGAGGGAGCTCTGCACACTGAGGGCTTCTGATAACTAATATTAGTTAACTGACATTTATAAAAGCCTTATCTTACAAGGATTTGAAGTAGACTGACCTTTGCAACTGCACAGGCCTTTGTTTAACAAAGGCGAGTCTAAAATTGCTTGTCATGGTGAGTCAAAATAAGGTCAAACACATTTATTAAATATAGGCCTCTGCTGTTTACTGTTTTAGTTAAGGAAGAACTAAGAATGTAACAAATAAACCCTAAATGTCCATGGCTTAAGAGAATACAATTTTATTTTTCTCACATAAAAGTTGTGCCTCGGGTTCCCCCCACCGCGGGCATTGTTGGCGTCCAGCGGTCTCATTTGTGAGAGGTCAATGTTGTATTCCAGATCAAGATTCAGCTGAAAGCAAGATGAAAACAACAATGGATATTCTCTGGTCATTAATATAGAAAAGCCAAAATAGGAAACATACCATTTGCTGTATCTGATTGGACCAATTTTTCCCTCCATGGAAACTGGCAGAAAATGGATGAGTTCTGTTTTTGAATATGTATAAAGTATATAAAGATTCTCTTCCTTTAAGTTACATTGAGAAGAAAAATTAAACAATATGGGCATATAATAAATACGTTTTGAGAATTGTTCTAAAGCACAAAGAATGGGAAGATTGTTAATGTCAAACTTGACTCTTCATTCAAATAGCACAATTTGTACATCCTTTGTGAATATTATGAAGGCCACTGATGTGACTGATGCAATCAGTAACATGGACCCTGGTGATAAAATGTCTGTTGGAAAAGTTTAGGTTAATATTCAACCAGTCCTATTTAGTTTTAAAGTAAATTGTGTGTGATTGCTTGGAAAAGAAATGCTTCGTTTGCACTGAATCACTGAAATAAACAATTTGAAAACCTTAAAAAAAAAAAAAGTTGTTCCTGATCAGTGGCAGATCTCCTCCAACTAATGATTATGGGACCAGGCTCCTTCTAGCTTACAGCTCCATCATCTTCAACACCAGGTCCCCAAGCTCACCACACTTGTCAGCATCAAGCCAGAAGGGAAAGATCATGAGAATCATGAGTAGGTTTGCATGGGCCAGGCTCAGAAGTGTGAAAAAGACTTCTAGCACATTCCATTAGTCATGTCAGTCATGTGGCCACACCTAACTGCAGGAGAGGCTGAAAAATGGGGTCCAATTCTGGGCTCTCAGGGAAAATAAAGTGGGTTTGGTTAAGAGCTAGTCAGTTTCTGCCTCATTTGCCAAGGCAAAAATTCTCCTTGCAAATGCCATTCCCCTACCCTGCATGGCTTAGTCTCTGCAAAATGTGCACAGGCTAAGCTCTAAATTAGACGCTTCATACATCAAAGGATACAGTAAAGCTCTTGATAGCTTCAGCTTCTGAGACATGAAGGACAGCTAACAATGACAATGACAACAAAAAGTCATGCCAGTTCTCCCTGTCTTTTTAAAGAGTGCTGTGCTTTAATTTCATTGCTCCTAGAAGCATTACAGCTTTCATGAGCCAGTGAACTAGCTAATTGGCTACAGTAATAACTGGGTCTGGAGAGGTGGCACATAATCAAACAAATATTAAGAAACTGGCTCTCTAGAGTATGAGCTTTCAAGGACATGGAACATGTCATGAGTCAACATGTTACCCCACATGACAGTTAAGGACAAGGGAGGAAATAACATTTCTGAAATGGAAAAACTCTGTAGACACGTGAGGATTTTCTTACATTCAGCATCATTAAAACAGTAAGTCCTGTATACCTGATTTTTTTCTTACAATTAAAAAATATATAAAAAGAGATGGCTTCTTTGCTTGATATTCTGTCTGCTTTTTTTCCCCATTTATATTATATATCAAAAGCTAACTAAGGAAGCAAATATGATTTGAAAAGTAATTGAGATTTCAGTTCTAATGTTGATCTTGACTTATTTTGACTTATTCTCGGAGTCTAGCAAAATGATTCATATCTTCCTATTGAAATGAGATGTCAAGATTGCAAGGAATGCTGCATCCTGTCACAAGAGGGCCACAACTCTCACTCTAAGCCAAACTCAGCAAATAAACTCACTACCACCACTCCCTACATGGGACATGACTCCCAAGGGTGTAAGTCTCCCTGGAAAAGTGGGACAAAACTTCCAGGGATGAGCCTGGCCCTGAATCATGGGATTGACAATACCTTCTTGACCAAAAGAAATTAAACAAAATTAAGTTTCAGAGTCTAAGAGATTTCAAATAGAGTCAAAAGGTCATTCTGGAGTTTACTCTTATGCAAGCTTCAGCCAGATATTGCAAATTGCCATAGTAGCCAAGCCCCAACCAATAGTACTCCCAAAAACCCTAAAGAATATCCTGGACTCTATCTAAGACTCTATAAAAGTTTTACCTATTAAGTTTATTTTTACAGAAACTTAAAACCTCCAGATGGCTCCTACCCAGAGGTACCAGTCTCTCCAAGAACGTCAATCAGTTTCATTCCTCTACCCCATAACATCAGCACCCCTTTTCAGCACAAAGAAGTTAGAATGGTCATTGCCCAGATATCCCTGAAGACTGAAAGAATGATCAAATAAGAGGGAGGAGTTGTAACAGAGAAATTAGGATTTAACAAATGATGATGACTACTGACTCATTACGTAGATATTTCTTTTTAGTTTCTAATGAATTAGAATGAACTGTAATCCAGGGGCCTTGATCTTTGATAATAATGACTGTATGACTATATAGTTTTCATCTTGTGACTGTGTGATTGTAAAAACCTTGTGACTGACACACCTTTATCTGTGTATGGGTAGATGAGTAATACAATAAAGACATGCATGAAAAAAATAAAAGAGGGCCACAGCCTGTCTCTTAGCCATTTCACACATGTAGCCTTCAAGTACAGTCAAGATCCTGGCCCCTTCATCAGACTGACATGTCTATTTCTATAGGAGTAAAAGTTGAGAGCCATACTTAATCTGAATTCTCCCTTGAGTTCAGCAAAAGATCTACTGTCAGGTGATACATAGGAAAAAGATCATAGAATAAAAATGGTGTGCCAATTTTTTTTTAATCTGGAAAAATGAAAAAGATATGTGAACATGTCCCAGGTATACCAGTGCCTGTTTTCAACTGTAATTGGCCACAAATAAGCTCTCAATTTTCTGCTTGTGTTTTCAAACACAGCTTTCCCTGTCTCTGGCAATGACCAAAATGCACACCATCTCTGGGTAATTTTGCCTGACCACCTTTGCAGTCTCAGGCCACAAGCAGTCCAGTTAAATTGCAAAGTTGCCACAGCAGAGAGCTTTAATACCTAAAAAACATGTGTGCATGTGTTATTATATTTTTTTACATTATCTTATTATGTACTATCTTGTGTTACCACAACCTCTTCTCCTCTCCATTAGCGCTGATAAATTGCAGTTGATTATAGTTCAGTTCCTTTTCTAGTGGGTTCAGCGCAGTAAAATGAGCAGAAAAGTAACAAACAAGGCCTCCAGGTGAAAACAGCACCCTGTAATGGCTTATTTTTGTCTCTAATGTTTTTGTAGAGGGTTCTGCCTGAAATTCTCCAATTTGGAGTAATGATGCTGAAAGTGTGTAATATGAGAATTGAGGGAAGAAGCAATAGATGAAGGCGATGGTGACAGAAGGTTCATGCATTATACATGGATTAAAAAAACAGCTTCATGTGGAAGGCTGATCAGGCCTAAGATGATTCTCTATTCAATGGTTCTATGAGTAAAATGAGTATTTTTTGTGTTTATTTTTTAAAAAAGAAAAATAGTATATCTGACATCATATTTATAAATAAGGGAGCTGGCTTCTGGGTTAAGAAAACCAGTCTATCAGCAGCTCTCCAATGACACTGGGATCTTTCACTTGGAGTCACCATCCCCTTGAGGGCCCCTCTTTTTTGCTTCAGAATATCGGCCCAATGTCATGGGCCTCTTGGAGCTGACAGAATCTCTAGATGTGATTCCAGATTCAGACAATCATGAGGAACTCTGCTCTAGAACACAAGGGCCCAACTCTTTATTGAAAAAAAGGTATAGCCCCAATTTTTGTTTAAGGAGATTTATGCAGAGAAATTATAGCCACAATAAAATGCTCACTCTGGAGCGGGTGGAGTGAGAGAGATGAAATTTAGGAAGGACTTGAAATCTAAGCCAGCGTCCACAGAAGACTTGGCCTGGCATCTCTCCCATCCCCTGCAAGGGCTGAATGTGCTTCCCACAGACCCCAAACCCTAGTTCCTTGGACACTTTCTAGTCTCCAATTTTACAAGTCCCATTCTACTTCAGTTCATTCATGCCAAACAACTCTGCGCCCTGTGTAGAGCTATTTTTTTGAGTCCTTTACAACACCCTGGAACTTCTCACCTCTTTGATTTTTACTTAAACCCAACATTGTCTGGGTAACCCTTCTGACCACTTTCCTCCCATTCCATCCTGAACTCCTAAGCTCTGCACCATAAAACCACAGCATCATGCTAATGAAGTCCCTACAGATTCATACAAAACTTTCATTCCTCTTTTCTCAAAAGGATGTTCCCTGTATAAGTTATTGCTAAATTTGCACTTGTTCAATACCCACTTTAACCTCCTAAACTGTACTTAGAGACCTGTAAGAGTCTCTATATCTTCTCTTTTATTTTTAGGGAAGAGGACTTCATCCTCCTCTAAAGGCCCACACTTTCTGCCTGTGCCCCTGATCTCATCCTCTCAGATCTTCTCTGAACCCTGCTTCATCCTTCCCTCTTTCCTGTACTGTAAATTTCTCCCTTCTGAATATCTTTCTGCTCTTAAGTGGTTCCCTACCCTAAACAAAAAGGAATGGAATGAAAGAAAATCTCTTTCCCTGACCCAGCTACACATAAGTTGCTCTTTTTTATTCCTCCTAATGAAAAATGTCTTGAACTAGACATGAACCTTAATCTCCTCCCCCACCCCACCCCAATTCCACCAATGAAACTCATAATGTTCCTCTCTACAGAAAATGCTCTCTCATATCATCAGAATATTAAATCACTTTATGCCATACTAAATTTTGATTGCTTTTTAAAATTTTCAGTGAAGAACAATATACCTACTGAAAAGTGGATAAATCATAAGTGAAAAGCTCAAAGAAGTTTACAAACTGAACACTCTTATGTACCAGCACCCAGACCAAGAAAAAGAACATTATCAGAATCCCAGATTCCCTGCCCAGGCTTCTTTTCACTCATTACCACCACCCCACCCCACCCCCAACCCTGGCCAGCAAGCTTAATTGCTATCCTCGCTTCCAAAACCATAAATTAGTTTAGTTTGTTTACAAGCTTTCTATAAATGGAATCCTACAGTATGGCTCTTCTGTTCCTACTTCTTTTATCCAACCTTATGATTGTATGTTACCCATGTTGTGTATAGTTGTAGTTCATTCATTCATGTACCTGCAAGTATTTTGAAATGTGAATATACTGCAATCTATTTATCTTTTTCACTGTTGATGGGCATTTGAGTAGCTTCCAGTCTGGGGATTTTATGAATAGTGTTATTAAAAGCATTCTAGTATATGTTTTTTTAATAAATATATGCATGCATTTATATTGGGTATAAATCTAGATGTGGAATTTTTTCCATCAGAGTATGCAGTTTCCAACATGGTTGTACCAATTTACTCCCTGTTCTACTTTGCTAATGCTGCTGGAATGCAAAACACCAGAGATGGATTGGCTTTTATAAAAGGGGGTTTATTTGGTTATACAGTTACAGTCTCAAGGCCATAAAGTGTCCAAGGTAACACATCAGCAATCTAGTACCTTCACTGAGGATGGCCAATGATGTCCAGAAAACCTGTTAGCTGGGAAGGCACATGGCTGGCATCTGCTCCAAAGTTCTGGTATCAAAATGGCTTTCTCCCAGGACATTCCTCTCTAGGCTTCAGTTCCTCAAAAATGTCATTCTTAGTTGCACTTGGGGTATTTGTCCTCTCTTAGCTTCTCCAGAGCAAAAGTCTGCTTTCAACGGCTGTCTTCAACTGTCTCTCATCTGCAGCTTCTGTGCTTTCTTCAGAGTGTCCCTCTTGGCTGTAGCTCTTCTTCAAAACATCAGTCACAGCTGCACTGAGTTCCTTCTGTTATATCAGCTCATTCATATGGCTCCACTGATCAACTTAAACCCTCCCTGAATGGGTGGAGCAACACCTCCATGGAAATTATCCAATCAGAGTCATCACCCACAGCTGGGTGGGGCGCATTCCAAAGAAACACTCGAAGAATTACAATCTAATCAATCCTGATAACGTCTGCCCATACAAGATTACATCAAAGATAATGGCGTTTGGGGGACATAATACATTTAAACTGGCACACTCCCCAATAGCAATGTATGAGATTTCTGGTTGCCCTGTATCTTCCCCAAAACTTGACATTTTTCTTTTTCATTTTAGCCATTGGGTTGAGTATGCAGTAATGATTTTTGGTTTGAGTAAATCCAAGATCCACATCCTCCTTTGTCATTTAACATTGTAGACTCCCTCCCTTACATCATAAACTCCCTCTTTCCTCAGGTTCAGTGTATGCTGAGCTTCGTGTCTTTTCCCTTGTGCCCCTTACCTCTTTTACCACCTCCCAACAGATAGTATTTTTCTTCTTTTTTTTCTCTCTACAAACTTCCCCCTCAGTCATCATATCCTTTACTACAACTTCAAATTTCAGCTCTTAGAATATCTTCCCTTAGGTCTTGATTCCTTCAAGCTTTGACAATTAGGGCAGTCTTCCAATATTTTATCCATTCACTCACTTATTTGTTATTTGATTCCTTAATAAGTATTTATTGATTGCCTACTGTGTACCAAGCATTCTGCTAAGAAGTAAAGCTACAAACTTTAATAAGAAATGGCCCTTGCTCTCAAATAACTTACTGTTCAGGAGAGACAACAACAAGTACCCACAACAAGTACTATGTGAAATACATTATAATAGAGGTTCACAGGGATAACATGGGGACACAAAAAAAAATGCACCAAGACAAAAGGATAATGATGAGAAGTGATATAAGAAATCATTCCCGAGAAGATGATACCTAAACTGAATCTAGAAAACTTTGCAGAAATTATCTAGGCAAAGATTGCAGGGGAGGGTATGCCATAAAAAGGAACCTATGTGTGCAAAAGCTGGAGAGCATGACGTATACAGAGAAATGAAGGAGTTTTAAATGGATCAAGGGTAGGGTATGAGAGAGTAGAATCAAAAAAGATAAGGCTGAAAACATACATTGAAGGGCTTCTACACTTTGTTAGGGGGTAAATGGATCAATAAATCAAGGAATTAATTAATCCATGAATGTGGTATGTGTGTGTGTGTGAGGGTGGGGGGTAATATTGTTTAATTTGCTGAAAAGATCATGTTTGAGTAAGAGACCCTATTTTAAGACCAATGCTAAGGCTGCCATATGTCCTGGGTTTTCTGGGACTGTACTGATTTAAAATATTTTGACTTATCAGACCATGTGTCAGGACACAGTTCAATACACGGTTTAAAAAATCTGTTACCATAACCTCATTCCATCCCACACACCGTATTGTTTTTCCAAATAAATGACGGCATTGTTTCTGGTTGGTATCACACACAGAAAATAATCCTGGTTTCTGAGTTGCATTTCATACTTATGAATATTCAAAAACACAACTCCAAATAAAGCCACAACCAAAAGCCTGTGCCTCAGACAAGGAAAGTAATCTTTCTATAGCTACACATTTACTTTACTAACAGGTTGCAGCCAAAAGGCCTAAGAAGCAGAATTAATATCTTGTAACTACCTTGTTATCTTGCCTCTAATTGAGTGTATGTGTGTGTGCATTTTCATTTACTGAAGTATTATGAAAACTTGGCTTCTATAATAGCAGAAGCTTTAGCTACTTAGGCCAATTCACATGCAACTCTTGCCTATGTAGCAGTTCACAGGAGTCAGTCTCTACAGTGAGTTAAATGCCAGGAAACACTATCCAACAATGAAGAGTGATTTATGAGGAATTCCAAACTTTACATTTATCTAGGAACAATTAGCAGTTCCAATTTAAAACCCACAGCAGCAACACTCTTAAAAATTTTCTCTCCGCCACACCCTCTTGCATACTGCAACCGCTCCAGGGCCTCTCCCTGGCCAAACTTGACACTCTCCTCCTCTTTTCTACCCTAGCTCTTTACTGTGGAGATTGTCTGGGCTTTACTTTTTTCTTTGCCCATTACCTGAATTTACCACGACAAAAGACATAAAAAGCGTAACTAAGCAAGTGGGAATCCTTTCCACTTTCTTCCCACCATTTGGCTCCTTTCTCTACCCATTCTTCTGCTTCTACTTTATAATCAGCCTGGAAACTGGGAAGGCAAAGGCCAAACCCTCCTTGGAGATTGAGGAGAAGGTGAGTAAGCAAGGATGTTTTATTTAAAAGTTAGTGAGACTGAGGAAAGAAAGGCTAATAGCTTTCTTATCATACAGGAAAAATTTTAGGTAGGAGTGAACTAAGCTGTCTGTAGATATAACAAAGTTTCTTACATCTGATAGAAAATTATAGTGCTTAATTCCCCTATAAAACATCTGTATGATAAGTAGTGTTTCACCTACGACATGGTAGAGCCGCCTTATTCAGAATGCCACTTGATCACTGAATGCTTTCATGTTGATCATGTTGTCATGTTGATGTGTTTTACGGTTGTTGCTGTTAACGTTTGTAATATATGTTTCCCAGACATAATATTCTGGAAGAATATTAGGCAATATGAACAGAATATTTTGCCTCCACCTCTACCCATAACTGCAGAAATTTCAGCCATTTTTAAAACATATCCCCAAACAGTTCTAGGAGTCACTAAGACTTATCTGAGTTCTACTCACCAGTGCTATAGCCATTCTTCTCCTCTTTTATTTGGGCTATTGGAGTGATGCCTTCTGTTGGCTATAGAAGCTACCAGTGTCCCTGAAACCACCCATTTTGTGTGAGCAATGTCCTCTCCTGCTTCTTCTCTGTCTCACATGAAAGCTGACCCAGCACACTGCCTAGGCATGGGTGTCAAGTTTTTGTCTTTTCCGAGGCGAGGCTATCATGATGATTTTATATGTGAGTCCAAACTCTCCAATGAATTGATCTTATAATTCTTTGCCCTTAACGGCAATCTGCCAAAACCTACACTAAACTGTGGATAAAATATTGAGAGATTTTGTTTTCATGTCCATCCTTAGATAGAGCTTCATTAAAAACTAGTTGCAAAGCCAAGCTCTTTTCCCCAAATATTAAACTTCTTTCATTGTGTATGTTCCACTAACCAGGATAAAAGTGAAAACCCACAAGAAAGTGAATAGGTTACACAAATCATTCCCTAGAAGAGAAAATTGGAGAGAATGAATTTATAGCAATGTTATCTTCTTGATTTAATAGTTTTGTGTCCAAATTACTTCATGCTTGTATGATTATTTTCCAATGTTATGAAGTGAGTGGATATTATTTAGTTTTTTTATAGTGTGTCATAAACATTTCTAGAACTATTTGGAAAGAAATAAATTCAGTCTCATAAGCAACAGTTTTTTTTTCACTTTTTAATTTAACAATTTTAAAGGAATCCTTTATAAAAATACATTACATAAATATGTACTAAATCTTGTAGTAAAGGAAAGAGGAAGACAATTGAGGAGGCTAACAGATTTAGTAAAATAAATGATGGTGCTTTTGAGACAGTCCTTTTAAAATAAGGCAAACATGTAAGAGATTGCATAGCAAACCGGAGGTAGGGAAGAAAGGAAAGTTAGTGATGACTAAACTTTTAAGATGCCAATATATTAGGAAGAAGAGACAAAGAAATCAAGTGCTCACTTGGACATAGTATAAAGAAAAGTTCCCTTTTATGAAATAATCATACCCAGAATAATTGTACAGCAAGAGGAAGAAACAAGGTATGGGAAGATACCAAGGATATATAAAGTATCCAATAAATAATCGAGTTGTTACCTCTCCACCCTCTCTATCATTCCTATTAGCAAATCCTATCAATACTGCGAACTTGCCCATTTTTGTCAATGTTTCTACCCCCCTCTCAATCACTATTGCTGAAAAGTTTACAGTCTATTATTTCTTTTCCTTCACAGCTTTCTTCAGCTATTCAACAAGTCCTGCCAATACTTCTTTCAAAATGGTTCTCAGATATAATGCCCTTCATTATTCCCAAGACACTACCAATTGCATTTCAGTGTCTTCATATTTTACTCCTGGCTACGCGAATGGCTACATTTTTTAGGTAATTTACATAACATGGAACTATATATATTTAAAATGTATACTTTGATTAATTTTGGCATATGAATACACCCAGGAGATAACCCAATAAAGACATTGAACATTTCCACTCCCTCCAAAGTTTCCATGTGCTTAATTGATCCGTTCATCTCTGCCTACACAATTTACCAGGCAACCACTGTTCTTCTTTCTGTCACAATAAATTAGTTCTCATTTTCTAAAATTTTATATAAAAAGAACCACAAAGTATCACCGTATGTACTCTTTTTTGTCTGACTTCCTTCATTTAAAAGAATGACTTTGGGATTCATCCATGTTGTTGCATATATCATTTATTTGGTCCTCTTTATTGCTGAGTAGTATCCCATTGTATAGACATACCACAAATTGTTTACCCATTCACCTGCCAATAGACATATGGGTTGTTTCCAGTTTGGAGCTATTATACATCTACTTTGAACAATTATTTACAAGTCTTTGCATGTACATAGCTTTCATTTCTCTTGGATAAATATCAAGGAGTAGAATGGTTGAGTGACATAGTAGTATATATTTAACTGTTTTAAAAATTGCTTAACTGTTTTCAACTTGGCAATACCATTTTATATTCTAAACAAGTTTAGGAGAGTTCCAATTGCTGTACATCCCCACCAACAATGGATACTGTCTATCTTTTCAATAATATCCATTTTATTGAGAATACATGATATCTCGTTGTGGTTTTATTTTGTATTTCCCTGATGGTTAACAATGTTTAGCATTTTTTATGTGCTCATTGGTCATTCCTACATAGTTTTTTTTTTTGAAGCATCTGTTCAAATATTTGCCCATTTTGTTTGTTGTTGGGTTGTTGTCCTATTTTTGAGTTATAAGATGTTTTTTTTCTTTTTATTCTCAATACAAGTCTTTTGTTTGATGTATTTGTTGTAAATATTTTCTTCCAGACTGTAGCTTGACAATCATCACTGACTCAGTAAATCTTTGCACTTTTATCTCAAGCCATTCAAGCAGAATAATCAATGGAAGAATACAAAGAGAAGAAGATGGAGTATTTTACCAAATTTGGATGTGGCTCCAGATGGCTCCAGGTTTTACCACATTTCTAGTGTATCTATGGATCAACTTATTGAGAAGATCTTCTGGAACTTCAGTAGAAGTGCAAGTGGAAAGAACATTTTCCACTAAGTTATGGTAAAATCTCTTTTTCTAAAATCAGATACTTGAGATAATATTATGCTATTGAATGTGTGGGTAGACATGAAAAATCCAGCAGATGGTTTTGATTCAGCTGTTGTCACTGTGTGGGGGACACTGTGAAGAGGTAACTGTGGTGGGTGGAAGGTGAAGGCATGTTGATATGAGGGAGAGAGTTTTAAAAAGGCAAATGGACCAGAAATTTTTCTTCCCACAAAGAAAAGAAACAAAAATTATAACTAAAAGAACCGCAGTGGAGGAGGAGGGTTAAGCTGCCAGTGACACAGAGAGAGAGAGAGAGAGAGAGAGAGAGGGAGATGGGAATGAGAATACAAAGAGAAATAAATGCTGGTCTGCTTTCTTTATTCTACTAAAATCATACATGTCTTACTGGTAGATTTCAGTATATTCCAGGTATTCAAAAATGCAACTGACTATTGGGCTTCCTTTGAATCTTCAAGAAGTCAGAGAAAATGTCTAAGGTGAAGACCTCTGGGAAGATGAAAGGCACAAAGCCACTGGCCAGTGAGAAACCAGCCCAGGAAAACTCCCCTTGTCTTGAGCCAAAGTAAGTGAAGCCAAGAACATTTTTTAAGAGTAATGTAGGCATAACTAGTCATTTTATAGTCTCTCTGATGACCTGTTCACTTAATGCTCCAGTGCAGGCAATGGATGTGGATATTGGCATGTAAAAGAACAAGAGCTTCAGTTTCAGACAGACCTGGATTCAAATTCTAGACCTAAATGTTTAAATGAGTCTGTGAATTTAGTTAAATACCTTAAACTTAATTTATTCATCTATGGTTTAACATAAAACATACCAATACCTATTCAATTGGATTGTGGGAATATTAAATGAAATCAAATATGCTCTTTTCCTAAAAGAAGTCTTAGTACAAAGTAGGCACTCATTAAATTTCAGTCATTCCCTCTACCTTGGCTTCTACTTACTGTTAGTAAGAATGTTGTTTGGGATATCCATGCCTTTTTTGAACATCATAAATTATTAGGATGACACTGTGGGAAACAGTAGAGGCTCAGCCAACAAAAGCCACAATCCATAAAACTTCAGGTTTTACCCAATTTAATGCACCCATGTTTTTCCCTTGGCTTCCAAGAATCTCTAAACCAAAATGTAAAATAATAGGAAATAGAGAAGTCTGAGATTGTAGTACATTTATTTTCTCTTCTAACAATGTAACAATAGCTTCTACTTTTTAAAGTCATACCATGTGCCAGCATCAAACTAAATACTTCTAACTTCACAATGTCCACATGATGTAGGTACTATTATTACCTCCAAAGTAACATAAAGGACTAGGACAGAGAGAGGTTAATTTTCCTAGAGGGTGTTTGACTTCAAGACCTGTTGTTTGCAATACTGCCTTCTATTTCTTAGGTGTTATTATCATGCTTCTTTTATTGTGTGCTGCTCTGATCCTTTTTGGAAGCAGGAGTGCTATCAATTATAAATAAATATTCCCAAGACACCTAAATTATCAGAAGCCCAGAAATCAAAGCTAGAAAAAAGTAAGCAGGGCAAGCCAGCAAGGAATTAGATTTGGACAATAAAAACATATATCTGAAAATACAACCCATAGCTACAATTCTCAACCAAATGCCTAATGCTCACTGCACAGGCTGCGTTATCTATGGAAAACAATAGAGGGTCTGTCTTTCTAGCCAAAATAGCTTGTAAGGCTCAGATATCTATGAATAAGATTACAGAAGAGGGTAAACTTGAGACGTGAACTAGATACACAAAGTTTGGAAAATTCAGAATCTCTTAGATTCTGGCCCCATAGTTGAAGTATATAAAAAATCCACCTACCTTATCTGTCCTTCTTTGGTATAAAAAATGATCTCACTTCATTTCTGCACCTGAAGACCCTGATCCCTTCTAAAATGAAAGCATTCTTGGAAGGCTAACAAGTTCCAGTTGTCATTGAGAACTTCATGAAACTAATGTTCCCTTCCTCCGAGCAGAGGGAAAGGGCATGAGACACTGCAGGTAACTAAAAATAGGGAATAACTATTTCTCAGTTTTGCCTGGAGTACACAGAGATACCTTTGCTCTGTTTGAGCTGACATTCTTCAGCCCTAAATCCTTTTCGGGAAAGAAGCCATCAGATAGAGGGCTGAAGGGTTCTTGTTTACAGTCCAGTCTATGCACGGTATAGTCTGCAACGCAAAATGCTACCAATAACTTAAGTTGTGGTTAGGAGGGATACAGTTGAATTGCCTTTTCATCTTTTGTGATTCTTTATTAGAAGTTTTGAAGATGGACTACAGAGGGCAATTCTATAGTGGTAGCCACAGATGTTATTGTACCCAGTTATTCTGCTACACCTGGCTCAAAAACAAGGTTACTAAATGGCAATATAAATGGACCTGGGTAAATTTGTTAAAAATAAGTTTTAAATGCATTTTCTAAAGAATAAAAAGAAATACATGCAATAGAATAGATTAATAAATGTTAAAGGAATAAAATAACTGGTGCATAGCTTCAGGAATTTCCAGATAAAAACAATGAACTGAGCATCCATGTCTATTTCTTTTTCTTCCTAATATTAAAAGAATTTTCATTAATATTAAAAGAATGAAGTTTAAAACCAAAGAGTATATTGGATTATTGTTCCCCATTCTTTACTCCCTCTCTTAACAGAACTATACACACATGCCCTTTGCAGTGCCTCCCATTCTGGACGAAGAATATTTCCTTGTCCCTTTGCATTTGTGCTTGACCATTTGATGTGCTTTGACCAATAGAACTTGGGCAAAAATGACAGTGGACCAGTTCTGAGTTGACCTTTAACAGACATCATGTCTAGCTGTCCTTTTGTGTTTTTACCAAATGCCATAAGCACATGTGCTGGTAGCTGATGGTCCCAGAACAAAAAGACATGTGAACAGATATGAACCCAACCCCCAGCACCGAGGCAATATCAGATAAACACAATTGAGCCCAGAAAACCAAAACTGACCCATAGATCCATGAGTGACAAAAATGAATGTTTGTTGTTTTAAGTCATGGATAAATAACGTGGTTTTTTCACCCAGCATTATTGGAGCAAGAAATGATTAATAAAACTCACAGCATAAAATGATCATGGGAAGGGACTCATCAAATGACAAGAGATTTCAATAATTCATGGACTATGGAAGCAAATGCAGGCTCAGTAACCGACGGACAAGGTAGAGGAAGCCACGGCCAGGGGGAGGAGTGGCAGACAAACCAACAGGTCTCGAGATTCTCCAGACCTAGAAAGGCGAGGGACAGTGAAACATAGAGATGAGACACAGGTCTCAGAACAGGTAGAATTCTACTGAAAGTCGCACTGACTCCTTCACTCCCAAGTACAGAAATAATTTCTTTGGGTGAAGAAAGCAGGGAAGGGCAACTCTGCGGGCCCCGAGATGAGGTCGCGGGCGGGAAGAGCCGCGCTGCTGCTGCCGGCGCTGTTGGTGCTGCTGGTTCTCGGAGATGCCGAGACCCAGTTCGGGGCGCGGCGCCAGCCCGAGACCCAGCACCGCTACACCCCGGACTGGCCGAGTCTGGGCTCCCGGCCGCTGCCGCGCTGCTTCCACGAGGCCAAGTTCGGGGTGTTCGTGCACTGGGGCGTGTTCTCGGTGCCGGCCTGGGGCAGCGAGTGGTCCTGGTGGCCCTGGAAGGGTGAGGGGTGGCCCCAGTACCAGCGCTTTATGAACCAATACTACCCACCCAGCTTCAGCTACGCCGACCGCGGGCAGCAGTTCACGGCGGGCTTCTTCCGGCGGAAGCCTGGGCTGAGCTCTTCCGGGCCGCGGGGGCCAAGTAAGTGGTTCTGACCACGAAGCATCAAGAAGGCTTCACAAACTGGCCGAGTCCTGTGTCTTGGAACTGGAACTCTCAGGACCTGGGGCCCCATCGTCATTTGGTCGGGGAGCTGGGAACTGCTCTCTGGAAGAGGAACATACGCTATGAACTCTATCACTCACTCCTAGAACGGTTCCACCACTCTACCTGCTTGATAAGAAAAACGGCTTCAAAAGACAGCATATTGTCAGGGCAAAAACAATGCCAGAGCTATATGACCTAGTTAACAGGTACAAACCAGATCTGATTGCATCTGATGGAGAGTGAGACTGTCCTTATGCTTACTGCAACTCTACCAATTTTCTTTCTTGGCTCTACAATGATAGCCCAGTCAAGGATGATGTGATAGTAAATGATCGATGGGGTCAGAACTGCTCTTCTCACCACGGAGGATACTACAACTGTCAAGATAAATTCAAGCCAGAAAGCTCAGCACATCACAAGTGGGAGATGTGTACCTCCACCGACAAGATGTCTTGGGGGTACCGTTGGGACATGGTCATGTCTGAAATCACTAGTGAATCAGAAATAATTTCATAACTGGTTCAGACAGTGAGTTTGGGAGACAACTATCTTCTCAACATTGGACCAACTAAAGATGGAGTGATTGTTCCAATCTTCCAAGAGAGACTGCTTGCCTTTGGGAAGTGGCTGAGCATCAACGGGGAGGCTATCTATACCTCCAAACCGTGGAGGGTGCAGTTAGATAAGAACGCAACCATGTGGTATACCTCAAAAGGAACAGCTGTTTATGCTGTTTTTCTGTCCTGGCCAGATAATGGAGTCTTATGCCTTCAGGCCCCCATAACTACCTTGTCTACAAAGAGAACAATCCTGGGAATTGAAGGATCTCTGAAGTGGTCCAGAGATCCAGTTCAAGGCCTCCTCATTTATCTGCCCCAGTTATCACTCTCTGCTCTCCCAGTTGAGTTTGTTTGGACTGTCAAGATGTCAAAAGTGTGGTGATCATTTGAGTTCAAGAGGAAAAGGAAACACTGCCTGCTATTTGCTGCTTTGATTTTCCTCTTATAGTACCATCACTGTAATAACCTTTTCTTCCCCACCCAGAGAAAACACATTTTAATCAAAGGAACTGAACGCATTTCACTTTTTGCCTCCAATGGACCAAAGATCTGAAATTGATTGCTAGCATACCCCTCTCTGGTCAGCAGGAAAAGGGACTGAACAGTTAAGCTCTGAGTTCATCCATTCCTGACTTTGGAAATTATCTACAATGGAAACTTGCCTCCCCTCTTGATGTTTGTTAACCTACTTGCTTACTCAGTGACTTTAGCCACACTGTTACCCATGGGAAGAGGTAGACCAGGTTTGCAATCTCAACCACTTGCTGTTTATTTAGCATCAGTTGTCTCTCCCACCACCACATCCAAAGGACAGAGAGCCTGGAGGGAAAGAAAGGGGGCTTACTGGACTATTAGTAAGTCAATTCTTTAGAAGTTTCCAAAGCAAACTAAGAGCTCTTAAATTCAGTCTGTTTATAGCAAGAGTATTAAGAAAATGAATGTAATTCTGCCCTGTGCCTTTTTAAATATGATCTAATAAATAAATTTTTATGTCAAGTCATATCTATCCCAAAAAAAAAACAAAAAAAAGCAGGGAAGAGAGAAAAATGAAAGGAGTTGAGAGGAAAGGAAAGAGAAAAACTCAGATTTCTCATTTAAAAAAAAACAATCTGTAAAGAACCAGGACAAATTGTAGGTGCAGGTTTCTCAAAGCAAAGCCTTCCACCCTCTGTATTAATGCATTCATGTTGCCGCCAACATTATGACTGGCTCCATGTCTGCTCATCCTGAACTGAGGCCTGACAGTCAACGTGAACACAAACATGCCCAACATTTTGAAGCAAACCTGAACATGGCAGAGGAATAAAACCACAATATCTTTAAAAACAGAAGAAAAATGACACTTGAGAAAATAGAGATGGTTTGGGAAAGTGCAGAAAAGCTTAAAATGCTAATTAATATTCTCAGAGAGGTATGGAAGTCATACCATCAGACCATCTGTAAACCAAGAACAGGATAACATAAAAGAACAATTAGAGAACAATGAAGAATTATTGGAAATAAAAAATATGATTGCAGATTTTTTAATGCAATTTTATTGAGTATATTCACACACCATATAATCCATCCAAATTACACAATCAGTGGCTCACAGTATCATCATATAGTTGTGCATTCATCACCACAATCAATTTTAGAACATTTTCATTACTCTAAAACAAAGAAAAAAATAAAAATAAAAAAAGAACACCCAAACAACCCATTTCCCCTATACCCCCTATTATTTTTTGTATTTATGTATTTATGTATTTATTTATGTTATGTATTATTTATGTACATATGTATACATATGTATTATGTATTATTTATGTATTATGTATTTATGTATTTTTTGTCTTTATTTTATTACTCTTCTGTCACACACTGATAAAGGGAGTATCTGTCACAAGGTTTTCACAATCACACAGTCACATGATAAAATATATTTAGTTATACAATCATCAAGAATCAAGTCTACTGGATTACATTTCAACAGATTCAGGTATTTCCTTCCAGCTATTCTAATACACTAGAAGCTAAAAAGGAATATCTATATAATGCATAAGAATAACCTCCAGAATGACCTCTCAACTCTATTTGAATCTCTTAGCCACCAAAACTTTATTTTGTTTCATTTCTTTTCCCCATTTTGGTCAAGAAGGCTTTCTCAATACCATGATGTCAGGGCCAGGCTCATCCCTGGGAGTCATGTTGCATGTTGCCAGGGAGACTTGTATCCGTCAGAGTCATGTCCACATAGGGTGGAGGGAAGTGAGTTTATTTGTAGAGTTGGCTAAGGGAGAGAGGCCACATCTGAGCAACAAAAAAATTTTTCTGGGAGTGACTCTTAGGCATAATGATAGGTAGGCTTAGCCTCTCTTTTGCAGTAACAGGCTTCATAAGGGCAAGCCCCAGGATGGAGAGCTTGACTTATTAAATTGGAAGCCCCTAATACTTGTGAGAATATCAGGAATTCCCCAGGTGGGAAAGTTTAATATTTCCACATTTTTCCCCAGTCCCTCAAGGGGACTTTGCATATGTATGTGTGTGTGTGTGTGTGTGTATAATGTATATATATATATATATTTTTTTTTTCCACCCAAAATACTCTGGGATGTATAGGGATATTACATTAACCTGTACAGAATAACAAGTTCTCATTCCGTATTCTAGGTTCCATGTAATTACGTGGTTTAAATAAACTATTGCAGATTTTTTAAAGTAATGAAAGGTTTGGAATTATAAGGTCAAGGAAACCTTACAGACAGTATAGCAAAAAATAATAAGATGGAAAACAGGGGGGAAGAATTATAAGAGACAAAAAGGATCAATCCAGAGGATATCAACATCCAGCTTCCAGACATTCCAAAAATAACAGAAAACAAAAACAGAAGAAAGAACATTATCAATGAAACAAGAGAAGATAATTTTGCACAGCTGAAAGTTACATGAAGATTCAGATTTTCAAGTTCCTGACAAAGTGAATATGAAGAAAAGATTATAGCTGAGCAAGTCATTTTTAAGTTTCATAACACCAAGGATAAAGATAATACCCTAAAAACTTAAAGGGAGAAAAAAAATGCTCACTTTAAGAACAAAATTTAGATTAACATCAAATTTGTTCATCAACAGCATTAACCATAAGAATACAATGGAGAAGTACCTTCAGGGAAATTTATATTCTGCCAAACTATCATTCATTTATGGAGACAGCATAAAGGCATGTTCAGAGGTATAAGGACTCAGAAAGTTTACTTCCCACATAAATTACCTAAGAATGTACTCCAGGAAAACACCTGTCTTTGATTGGGCTCCCTAGATGCAGAGCCTGTGATAGGAATTCTGGTTTATTGAGCAAGTGCTCTTGGGAGAAAGGAAGTGAGATCAGAAGGGCATAGCAGAAGGAGACAAGCAACAAGGCCATCTCAGACAAGACGGAGCCTCAGCTTCACCCCACAGGGCACAAATTGTACCAAGGAGTTGCTAACAGTTTGAAGTCTTTTGTAAACACTCACCATGCAGTCAAGGGCCATTGTCTACGTAGGGGGACATGGTGGTTAGAGTTTGTGGTCTTCAAGATGAAGCAGCTTTGGTTTGACCAAGGGCAAAAATTCCCTGAAGAAAGTGGCTGCTCTGAGATGTTTTCAACCAACAGTCCCAGCAGCTGGGAGACAGGTGAACTGCAGGTAAAGGAGATGGGTGTGGGGGTTGAAGCAAAGGCACCATATTAAGGAAAAGAATGATCAGGAATGATGAAGGGAAGTCTTCAGATGACAGTTATGCACCAGGCTTAAGAGAACGGGCAGCCCACATTGGGCTCAAGAGGGTGGAAGAGGTGTGTAGGCCTCCTTAGATGAGAGGAAGGTAGGACAACACTGCCCAAAGAGATGAAGAGTGGGAATATAATAAAAAGCACCCCTGAGAAATTAGAAGACTTTAAGGATGAGATAAGCATAGATAAACGAAGGAAAAAAAGTAATTAGAAAGTCTGTGAAAAATAAAGTTGTACAGAAAAGGAAATATAATCATTGCCTACAGCACAAAATCTGCATTGAACAATGTGTACATTTGCACAATAATTTAAACATTTAGATGTAACTGAATGCAATGTTATCAACCTTGACAATATAAAAGTACAAATATCGATGACAGAATATGAGAGATGGAAAAAGTAGGAAAGGTGAACGGGGAATCAAGAAATACTAGGTAGCTGATCAAGAAGAAAACAATGAGTAAATTAAAACAGCAAAGATACCTAATGAAGAAACTGAAAATAGTACTATAACTGTCTTAAGGAGAAGGCACAGGGTGGTGGAGGATGATGCATATCTCCAAAGTCTAATCTGCAAAAGCAGAGAGTCGAGAGTTAATAATTGAAGTCAATGAATCAATAAATAGGAATATGGTCATATCATTACAGAGATGAAGGTAACCATAGCAACAGTTAAGAGAAGTAAAATGTCGTTGCCTCTGGAGACTAGGACCTGGAGAAGGGGAGAGATATATAGTAAGGGTTATATACTTAGAGCTTTTCATTATAAGCCCTTCCATGCACTTTGATGGAAAAAAAAATATTTTTAAAAGAAAAGTGCTTCAGCATCTTAGCTTGCCAGATTGCTATGACAAATAGCACACACTGGGATGGCTTAAACAACAACCATTTATTAACTCATGGTTTTGAGGCTAGAAGTCCAAAATCAAGATATTGGCAAAGCTTGCTTTTACCCAGACTCTGCAGGTTCTGGTGCTGGTTGCCGGCAGCACCTTGGGGTTCCTTGGCATGTATCTCTGCCTCCTGTCACAAGGCCATGTCCTTTCTTGTGTCTGCTCTTCTGGTTTCCACCAACTTCCAGCTTCTCCAACTTTGGCTTCTGGTTTCTTCTCTTTATAAGGCCTCCAGTAATATGGATTAAGACCCATCCTCATTCAGTTGGGCCACAACTTTACTAAAAATAACATCTTCAGGAGATGTTATTTACAATGGGTTCACATCTACAGTAACGCAGATTAAGATTAAGAACATGTCTAAACTGGGGTATATAATTCCATCCACCACATCCAGGATGTGGGAGGTACCTATAGTTCTGTAAGGATTCTAGGGAACAGAGAAGAATGAGCCCTTCTTTGACACACACAGGGGATAACCACTCTTCTGAAATCTCCCTAAAGTATAATCCAAGGTTGGCGATTCACAGGCAGGACTCCATCCATAAATGGCACATTGTGAGCTGGAGATCAAGGGGTTCATGGAATCAAATCTCTGCGGCCTTAGTCCTTAGTCATGTAGCAACTACCCAGCTCCACTGCAAGAGTTGGGGTAGTGGTGAAACTGCAGAGCATGTGGAGGTCATTTCAAGTATTGAATCCAGCACATGGGTCTGAGTCTGGATTCATTACTGATGATCAATTGGTTGTTCTCATCGAGTGTCTTTTGAGTCTGTTTCAAAAATCATCTCATCATGTTCTGGAGAAAGCATAAACCAAACATCCAATTCATCAGGAAGGTCACCCAGGTGTACTTCTAAAATATTTGTCCCCTGGGTTATCTTTTCACCATCTTCGCTGCCAGTAATCCCCTCCTCCTCACCACCACTACACAAAACATTTGTGTCTGGATTAGTGCAGTATCTGCCTAAATGCTGCCTCCCATCCCCATCCCACCTCCAGCTCAGTCTCCACTCATCATCCCAAGTGACCTTTTAAAAATGATAATCCACTCACGTCACTCCCCCTCTTGAAACCTTTCAGTGTGAGCCCCTCCCAAAGCACCCACCTCTATCCTTACCTGGATGGTTCCTTCAGGTCCAAGGTTAAAGGATACCTACTCATGGAAGGTACAGCAACCCCCTCCCCAGCTCAGCTTAGGCTTCTGCTTTCCCTTAACAACACTTAGCACAATTGTCATTTTGTTTAATTATTTGTTTGATTTCTTTCTCCCCCACTAGACTGTACACTCCAGGAATAAGGGGAAGGACTGGAGGTATCTGTGGGCTACTGTTTCTTCATACTTTTGTCGAGCACATAATAGGTGTCTCATAGGTATTTGTTGAATGAATAAATGAATGATTATAAAAAATACTTCTCTCCTTTCTAAAAAACAAAAGCATATGTTTCTGGCTAAACATCTAGTATTTTTGCAAGTAAATTTTTAAATTTTTATTTTTAAACTGCTTACAAATCTTTATTAGTACTGCACAGGGAAAAGAAGAATAAAGACATACAGCACAATGCCTAAAGGGAGGAAACTCATTAAAAATGAGAAAGAGCCCTTTAAAATAGGATTCCTAAAATTCTATGTTCCAGTGCATCTGCTCTGATTACAAATCAGCATTTTTAGCAAATTACAAGTGATTCTGAAGCAAGTTATGTTTAATAAAAAACATAAAAATTTAAAAAAAAGAAACTAACTACAGGTGACAATATTGTTGAACTTCTGAGCACAGTTACATGTTAATACAAAGGTGGGTCACAAAGCCCACAGTATTTTGAGGTGTGATTTGAAATATTTCAAGGAGCTAGCTCTATCACTCTGGCTCTTTCCCTCTCAGAATGCCATGCATGTAAAGCAAAGTGGAAACTTTCCATAGCAATGGCTTTTTACCAAGAGCATGTAAACTTTACAGGTCCCTAGTCTTTCCATGACCCAATTTTTCACAGTTGTGTTAGACTGCAGCAATGCATTCGCCCCTAAGCTAGAATTTGACAAGGACTTTGCAATGATAATTCTTCAGAGGAGCAATACTGAGAGTACAAACTGGCAGCCAGGGTAGCTCTGGGGCCAGGCACAGATTGCCATTCATGACCACTGCTGCATCTGTCCCTTAGCCATGTTACATTTGCATAATGAAGTCCATTCTTTGGAATATTTTCCTGTAAATCTGCGAGTCACCCTGATGCTAGGAAATAGGGGTTGTAGACCCTAATCTTTCAATATGAAATAATCAGAATAAGCAAACTCATAGAGTCAGAATCTAGAACTCTAGAATCAGATTCTAGGAGATGGTGTGAGGGTAGGCAATAGGTTATGGCTTAAAATGCACAGGGTTTCTGTTTGAGACAATTGAAAAGTTTTGGTAATGGATGATGTAAGTGATGGTAGCACAACATTGTGAATGTAATTAACAATGCTGAATTATATAATTGAATGTGGTTAAAGGGGAAATTTTAGTTTGTATATATGTTATTAGATTAAAATTTTTTAAAAAATCCGTGGAACTGCACAAAACAGTGAACCCAAAGTTAAACCATGGATTATAATTAATAGTATAATTATAAAAATGTACTTCCGTAAATTATAACAAATGTACCACACCAATGCAAGATGTTAATAATAAGGTAGTATATGGGGAGCCCTGTATATTATGCATGATTTTCCTGTAAACCCACAACTCCTCTAATAAAAAACAACAACAATGAATCTATGCCAGTGGAATGATCAAATTTTAAATTTTCCCTACAAATGTGTCACACGCATGCCTGTGTGTTAGCACAATCTCTGTTGAAAGCATTTCCGTGAATGACAAGTTGATTGGCCCCAATTTGAAAAGCATAGTGTATAAAAACATAATTCAGGTGGCCAACATTATGACAGATTCTATATTCTGCTCATACACAGAAACGGTTAGACTGTTTGGGGAATTTTGATACTCAGCAAATGCTTGCGGCAGAGAAAATTGGTCAGATAGGAGAGGAAGGAAAGGAAAGGAATGGAATTAACAACTGTTGGGCAACTATTATCAGCCAGGCATTGCTTGGGTGAAAACAGTGGAGCAAGAGGACTGATTGATAATCACTGTTTTTACAACCAAATGGACAACACGATATAGGTGGAAAGAACATTGGCTTTGTAAGTAGAGAGCTCTAGTTCACCTCCCAGCTCTGTCACTGTGTGACAAATCATTTCACTTCTCTGGCTTTCATTCTTTACATATGTAAAATGAAGATAAACATAAATACTTTCTAGGTAGTTGTGAGAATTGATCTGGGTTTTAGACACACACACACACAAGATGGGCCTAGCTTATTTCTAATTTCACTCTATTACAAATACTGTAGTGTAATAGGGAGGCTCCAAAATGATGTGGAAGCTACCACAGTTTAGACAAACAAAGGAAAAACACCAGTCATTTCTTCTAAGCTGCCATGCAAGACATTGCTGACTGAACAGCTCAGAGATCCAAAAGGACAGACAGACCCAGCACAGGGTCCTCTCTTTCACCCACCATGTAACATCAGTGATGTTTGAATTCTCTCACTTGGTTGCTTCATTCATTTTAATGAGCTTATCTCAAAAACTAAGTCCTTGTTGGTGAAAAGCCACCAAAAGAAATTATGATAGAAAATAAGACATAGTAGTGAATAACTTCCTTATTTATTTGGGCGTGAGATCATAAAGAAGCTTTTTAAAAATTCTTCAGCAGTTATCAATTTACATCTTGCTCCATAATAAAGAGAAGCACACATAACAGAGGTCTCCTCTAAAAACTGCTGATTATTAAGGAATCAGAATTCCTTTGTGGATGTTTCCAAATCCTGGATCACAAACAGAAAGCCCAGAAAAATTGATAGCATGTGGAGGCTGGGAATTAAGCTGGAAAGTGAGATGTCAACAAGGATAAAAACCCTGGGGAGAGAAAAAGGAGGTGGACCAAAAATGAGGGAAGATGGAGCTTCCAATTTGATCTCAAGGGGACTTTAACTTTCAAATGAGGACAGTGTCTCTAATTTGTTCTGTAAGTAAATACTCATTGGATTTTTCACATTGGCTCTAATGTGAGAAATTCCGTGACTCTCTTTTAGAGCAAGAGTAGATAGATCAGCTCCTTTACAACTGAATTTGCCATCTGAGTCAGATGAAGATAGGAACAATAACACGTCAAGGGGGAAAAAAGTAATTTCATGGCTTTTCTTAAAAAGCTTTTGTTGTTGTTTGTTTTCTTTACACTTCTCTTGTGTAACAAAATCATCTCAAGAAATAGGTTTATATTAGCATGTGTACTGGGGGAATTGAAGAAAGAAAATCAAAGTGCAAAACTGCAGCATACTTGCTGAATATGAAGTCCCCTCATTTCTTTAATCTGAGCTACTTAAAGCAAACCTCACTGGGCAAGGTGGGACAAATTCTGTAGGACAAGGAGGGCCTCCACCATGACCCATGTAATGGCACATGCTGAGCATAGAGAGAGCTCAATTCCACATGAAGGAACACAAAGAGAGATGGCGTGCAATAGGGTTAATGCCAAGGACAAAGAGCTGTGGTGCTAGGTGCTGCAGCTTAAGTGTGACCAGAGACGATGCCCAAACCCTGGTCTCTACATGGAAAACTCTCTGCTTCTGGAGCATGGCCTCTTGCTGCCTCCTGCTTGGAAGATCAGGGAACGTGAGGGGGGTGGGGCCTAGGCCAGGTCTGCTGTGGGCTTTCAGAGACAGTATTCTGCCCTTGGTGACCTTTACCTTGGGTTCGTCTTTTCCCACTTCTTTCTGACATCAGAGGGCTAAGATTTAAGAGTAAGATGAGATGTGAATTGAGGGAAAAGGAGCCACAGTTAGGCTGGGTCCCAGACTAGAAAGACAAAAGTAATTCTTATGACACATGTATCCTAGCCCAGTTCCCAGAGCTATCTGTGTGCATGAAGCAACCTGTAGAGGTAGGGAGAGAGTAATCAGAACCACCAGGGTGGGGGGACTTAGCAAGGAGGGGGCTGTAACCTTTTCACCTAGCAAACTGGCTATGCACACACGTGCACACACACACAAACACTTTTCCATGCTTTCTTTATTTTTCTAACACAAATACATTATGCTGACATCATAAAACTATAATAAATGCCCCAAAGACAAAGAATACAACCTAAACACTTAAAACCTAAAGTAGAGCTACTTACTCAGCTAACCGCACTCCACAGTTTTCCTGATTCACATCTCTCCCACTGCTTCTGAGGTTTGAACCATTCAATGACTAAATGCCACTCACAATTCATTGTGAAATATTCACTTATTACCTTTGGACTCTGGAGCAGATTCAACATATCTTAGTATTCGCTCATGCCTTATTATGGATCAACTTAAAAGCACCACATAGTTCCTTTTGTTTTATCCTACTTAAAACCTTTTTATTTAAGGAAAATATTGGAAACTCCTTTTTATTGTGGTAAAATACACATAACATACCTACAGTTCACCATTTTAACCTGAAAACTAATTGTTGATTTTTCAAAAATGTGCAGGGTACCATCTATCATTCTATTAGATGATAAAGGCTTTAGAAGAACGTGAAATTTCAGCAGGCAGTGCCTGACAGAGTTGGGCCTGGGACTAGAAGTCGTGGAAAGGGATTGAGAAGCAAAAGGAGCAGCATCCGGAAAAAAAGCAATGATAAGCATGTGGTTTGCTCCCACTGATTCCTGACCCATTGAAATATAGCATGAGGAACAGGGAAATCTGAATGCAAGCAGATTCACAGCAGAAAGCTGCACAGGACTAGAAAGTGGGAGACCCACTGGAGGATCCTGAAGTTCAGGGATGGCTTTGGGTATGGATGGACATGAAAGGTAATACTGAGCTACTGTGGGGGTTTGATGATAGAGGTGACACTGTCAAAGCAGCGGGTGAGAAAAATGAATTTGGCAGCTGCATGAAGGATTGACTGCAGGGGAGCCATGCTAGAAGCAGGAAAGCCAGTGAGGAATGGGTTGTAATTATTGGTCTTGGAACATAAGCACTTCCTTGCCATTAAATTGATCTTACCATAATAAGTCACAGTATTTACCCAGCCCTACAACAAAATGGCTCAGTATTTTACAGTAAGAAGTCTCCAAGGAAACCCCAATATTAAAGTCCCAACAGATGCAAAAGGAAAATATTGAAGGAAGAGAGGCTTAAAACAGAGAAAATGAAGAGAAATATAAAGAGAAAAATATTACGAAACACAATTACAGAATCGAAGTTTCTGTATTAGAAAGCTAACATTCCTTTCTTTAAAATAGCTGAACTATATAATTCTAGCCAAAGGCATTTTATCAACATCTTACACACTGATGAGTATTTCTTCTTAAGACTGTTAAGGAACCAAAAACTCTAGTAAGTGGGAATAGCATGCACCAAAAAAAGCACAGAAGAAAGAAAGCACTGAACATCTTATGGGATGGTCCCTTTCCCAAGGTATGAGTGATGTAGAGGTGGGGGAAGATACACGAGGGTGGGTGTGGGGGTTGTATGGCAGGAGGGATATAGTGGGAAACACAGCATGGAGCCAAACAGACCCAAGCAAACAGACCCAAGGAGAGTGTGATGATGCTGACTGGCAGGTAGACTTTACTGTTGAAGATATTTGCGGGTGAAAATGAGATGAAAGGGCATGAATGTGGGAAAGAGAGAGAGGAATGATGTGAAGAAGCATGCATTAGCTGAGGTCGGGACAACTGGTTGACCCGTGGAGGAAGGATGTCTGCTGGCTCCCCACTGGCAGGCACAGCCATATCCCAAACCCACCAGGAGTTCTGGTAAAAGCAAAGACCACACCTACAGCCAGGGACTGAGGGTGCTGGTACCAAAATAAGAAGATCAGTGTGAAGAATGAGTGAGTCTCTCCACTCCCATGGGCCCAGTCTATATTACTGAAGTGAGAAGAAGGGAGAGGGCATTCATGAAAGGAGTGTGGGGTAAGCAAAGGAGTGGAGCAAGACTAGAGGGTTCATGTGGATGAGGGAGGGGACAGACAGAAGGAGCACAGGGCAGAATCAAGTTCTGAAAAATATAAAATGCCAGGCTCTCTCTGCAGACAATGGGATTGGTTTGGTGGTTGAATGATGTCATACAGACTACAGAATTTAGGGAATATTAATTTGGCACTTCCAACTTAAGGTGCTCTACCTGAATTCTCCTTACCCCTCCCCCAATCCACATCCTATTCCTGAATTCACATCTCCCCTAATAATGCCACCACCCATCAGTTTCTTTACATAGAAACTGGGGTGTCTTCCTTACCTTCTGCTTGTCACTGATATCCTACATCAATGCAGACACTAATTGCTATCTTTACTGCCTACTCTAAATATTCCTCAAATTCTCTCCTCCTCTCCATCCCAGCAATTAATACTATGATTCATGGGCCTCACCATCTCTTGGTCATCTTGCCTCAAATTTTAGAACCCTTCAATTTATTCTCTGCATTGCCACCAAGCCAATTGCTCCAAAATTCAAATATGACCGTATTACCACTTTGCTTATACCATTTTACCAACTCCCCACAGCTTTCATAAGAAAGTCCTTAGCTTATCACATGAGACCCTCCATGGTCTAGCACTTACCTACCTTCTCTGTCTCATCTACCATTCTCCCCCAGTGTGGCTTGGAGCTATGTACCCCAGAAAAATACATTCTATAAGTTAACCTATTCCTGTAGGTGTGAACCCATTATACATAAGATCTCTTTAACATGTTACTTCATAATCCAGATGCAACCATTTATATTGTCATGCATTTTCTCCTAGGCCTTGTTCACTACATAATGTACTATATACAGGGACTGACAAACTGAATATAAAAGCTATGTAACCTAATATTATAATTTAAATATAAAATAAGTAATTTTGCTTATTATTGCAGAGTTCACATGAGTAACATTTTCAAAGGGATGTAAGTATTTGGCTAATGTTGACTGTTAAGACTTTTCCAGGTTTTTGTGTTTTATATTATAACTAGTGCTGGTGATTAAAAAAAAGGATGTTACTTCAGTTAAGGTGTGACCCAAATGAAACAGGTTAGGCTTTAATCTGGATTACTGAAGTCCTTTATAAGCAGAGTGAAAGTCAGACAGAGAGAAAAGCCAGAGGGAGCAGCCAGAATCTGAACATCAATGGAACCTGGAAGAGAAGAGAGAAGCCAGGAGAGGTCACTATGTGCACAGTTATGTGACAGAAAAGCCAAGGACCAAGGATCCCAGCAGCCAGCCCCACAATGCCCAATCTTCTGGGAGAAAGCATCACCTTGGTGACACCTTGATTTTGAACTTTACGTAGCTTCAACACTGTTAGTCAACAAATTCCCATTGTTTAAGCCAACCTATTACATGATATTTGCTTTGGCAATGAGGAAACTAAAACACCTCCCATAAACTACTTGTTCTATGGCCTTATCAAACTACCTGGCGTCCTTCACTCCTTGAAAGGGCCAGGCTGTTCCACACCTCGGTGCCTTTGCACATGCTCTTCCATCTCTTTGGGCCACCATTCTATTGCCCCCGTGCCCTTTATCCACCAGACTAATATTTTCCTATTCCTGGAGACAAAATAAGCATTTCCCCTTACGTAAAGCTCCTCTGACAGCTGGGGCTGATTTAAGTACCCCACTTCCCTGTCTCCATGGTGCACTGTACTTGGTCAGTATAGCACATATCTCACTGGGTAAAACTATGAGTTTAGATGCCTTTTTCCCCCACTGAGCCAGATTTTCCTGAGATTAGGGACTATTTTGTCCAGTCAGGTGTTGCCAGCACCTTTCAGAGTTCTGTGTTCATGTTAAATGCTGAAATATTGTGTTGCATTTAATGAAAGAGCAATACAAACAAATGATTAAAATCTTTGTCAGACAGAAAGAACACTTGGAACTCTGGTGGTCTTATAACCTGAGCTTCTCTCTGCATGGAAACTTCCAAAAGCAAAATAAAGCCATACCTAGAGAGAAGTTTTGTTGAAGCCAGGTGACTTAGGAATTGTGCATCATCACTTTTAGGATCAAATTATAAAGGGGGAAATACATATATCCACAAAAATGTGACAGTTTTATTCTGATCGTAATCTGTGTTATTGGGATGAGCATGGCCCCGAGTATTTCAGTCTGTCATAAGTGCGGAAGCTGAAGTTATCCTGCAGGCAATCAGAGAGGTCTACTCAGTGTTTTTTTTTATCTGGCATAACTGGTGCCTCCATTGAGCCCTCTCTCCCATCACTACCACCAAATGCCCTTCCATCTTTGGATGTGTAAGTACACCAAGATTCCAGCACAGATTCTCTCCTGCCATGCCAGCCTCTGAGCCATCCAGCAGGCTCTACAGAGCTAGAGACTCCCTGGATTGCCTCAAGTGCTTCAAATGAACCCAGAAAGACAACTGTAGGACAAATACAACAAAAATATGCACCTGCAAAAAAAAAGCCTTCTAATAACAGCAGCCCATGAGCTCATTGGAAGTGGTAACAGATGGCTTACTTCTGTCTAATTTTCCCATCCCCAAGGTTGTACCTCTCTGTTGCACGTCCATCTCTTTTCTTGAAACACAATTTTGGCAAGCAGTGGGTCCCTTGGAACAACAATATCCTTCAAAGTCATTCCAGAATGGTACAGCAAACAAGTCCAACCCACATGGTATGCAGAACCAGAAACCCTGAATTATAAACATGAGTCATTTCTTATGCAAGTCAGTGACCTTGATAGGAAGTTCCTGCATTGCAACAAAATACATTAGGAGATGATCAGTATTCTCTTTAAAAGTAAAGACAGGCAATCCAGCTCAGCCTAAAGTCAAGAGATGCTTAGGCAACATTATTTGCTGATTGGCAGCTGAGCCCCTCAGCTAAGACTGCCCTGCTGGACTAATTACTACCACTGCAACTGACTCGCATGTGACCTCCAGCAGACATTACCTGTTAGCCAATCAGTGTCCTCACTGATAAAACAGTCTGGAACTTTAGATAAGCGTTGGCTAAAGCTGATCTTCCTAATTAGTGCTCCCCGGAACAGACTATCAGTGTCCTGGGAATTACTAATGTTTGTGAATATATTATAGAGATTTAAAAATGTAAAACCCAGTGTTTTAAAACCACTCAAAACTTATTTTTGAATTCCACGTTTAGAGTCTCTTCTGTAACTTCCTGAATTCAATAATTTAAAGAGACTGTATTTTAAAGTTGTATACAAGTACTTCTCAATATTTTACTTTCCTTACCATAATCATAAAGAATAAATGAAATGTACTAATTTTTTAAGGAAATTAGACTCAATCCATCCATTATTTATTGAGCACTTTCCAAGATTTATGTGAGGCCATCTACAAGCATATTATATCCATCAGGATGCCACTGACACCCATGGAGGGAGATAAGCAACTAATTCTACTTCCTCGCACTTGATCCAAACAACAGCCCTCTAATTTGGATATTACCACCATTTGAAAGATGGGAAAATTGAGGCTCAGAGAGATTAAGTAACTTGCCTATGGTCACAGAGAGTAAATCATGGGTCCTATATGAGCCCAGGTCTGCCTGACTCTATAGCCTATGTCCTTTCTCTTTACTGCACCAAGTCATTTCTCAATAAAAGTAGTAAACCAAAATTCTGGGATGACTAAGAAAGAAGGAGAAATTAGTTTCAGCGGGGTGGCTGATATATAAATCAGAGAGTGCTTCATGGAGGAAGTGGCATTTGCGCTGAGACTTTAAGGAATATGAGTTCAAGAGATATAAAACACAGGGAAGAGAATTTCGGAATAAGGAAGCCAAAGGGTGTGAGGTTTGTCAACTGCACTGTTGTGTGGCTTTGGAATGTAGGGAACAGAGAGAGATGGGGTGGGAGATTAGCAAACTTCCATTGCTGGCAAAAGGCATGATGGGCTATCTACCACAGCATTTTCTACACAGCAACCAGGCAAGGCACATCCACCCTCCGTACCTCATTCAATATGGATTTTCTTTTGGCTGTTTACACCATTAATTCCTCCTTCCTCTTCCTAAGATGTTTACCTAAAGTCCTTTCTCTCTATTCCAAGCAGACTTGAAAGTGTGAAAATCAGAATGCTTTTAAAAATTCAGCTGAGATTGCATAGAATTTTTGCCTCCCAGCTACTCAGAAACATCTGTCTACCTCTAACCATCTGTAGCAGATACTTCCAAACTTGTGGCTTGGGACACTGTGAACTTCTGCTGTTTCCTTGAGACATACTTATCCACCCAAGAGATAAGAAGTGGATCCAGCTTTGCAGTTACATAGAACATACAGAGTAAGGCACAGAGAAAACCTCCATCCTGAGATCACAACTTGCTGGGCATGATATGGGAAGGAGGCTGCCCAACCACACCCTCTTCTAGGCTCCTGCCAAGTTCTTGATTATTCCTTTGGAAGGACAGATTGTTCTAATGAGACCGGTTACCCTTTGTGGACCCAAAGAAAACAGCATACAGAAGGGTGAGGGAGTAGAAATAGAAAGACACAGCATATTACAGATGATGTGGCCAAAAAAGTGTAAGGAGGGTCATAGGCAAATGAGGGCTATTTTGTTGGTTTCCGTTAGAATTCTTGGTCTTTGTTTGTATTACCCAATCCTTAGGAAAGACCAAATGGTACAAATAAATGGGAAAAGTCATTTGCCTCTCCCTCCCCACCAAAGAATGGACTTGGAGGCAATGTCCAGCACTTACTGTAGCCTAAGGAAAAAACTATCCATCAGCATAATATTGTAATGACCTAGGAAAGAGGGTGCTAGAGTTGGGTTCCCCAAAAAGATACGTGAAGTCCTAACCCCAGGTGTCTGTGAATATGACCATATTTGGAAATAGGGTCTTTTCAGATGTAATGGAGTTAAGATGAGGTCATACTGAATTAGGGTGGGGCCTACTCCAATATGACTGGTGTCCTTACAAGAGGAGGAGGAGAGACACAGGAAGAAAATGGTCATGTGAATGCAGAGGCAGAGATCGGAGTGACACATCACAAGCCAGGGAACACCAATGATTTCCAGAAAAATAATCTAGTTCTCAGGTGTATCAAGGTGTGCAGGGAAGCAGAGAAAGCCCTGAAGTTACAACTGTGGGAAGCAGGAGAGACATGACTGAGGGTCATGGAGGGGTTGTTGCCCTCAGTTGAAGTTGGGGATCATAGACTTGTACTAGCTGAAATCCATACATTGCACAATTTTCTCCAACAGTGTGTCCCAGGCTGGGTAGGCTCAGGGAAGAAAGACAGAGGGATTCACCAAGAATTGGCCTTTCAATAGACGTGTGAGACAGAAGCTGGAGGTCCAGGGAGTTGAGGGTATTGGCAAGAGAGTTGTAGAAATGTATTCATTCATTCAGCAAATGTATACTGAGTCCTTAATACATGCCAGGCACTGTATTAGGCCTTAGAGATGCAGAGGTGAACAAAGTGGCAGGGTTTGTTGGAGGCACTGCACAGTGGAGGTAGACAAGAGACAAATACATAAACAAGGAAATCAGAATTGCTGATAGTGGTAGGTGCTACAAAAGAAATGATGTGACAAGCAGGAGCTGTAGTTGAAGTGGTCCGGGAAGGCCTCACCAAAGTAGCCAAAATCATCACCCATAAGGTCCAGGCAGGATGGGAAATGAAGGGAAAACTGTAGAGGCCTGTGGATAAGGACACTGAAAATCCTGAAGGGGTCAAACGCAGGAAGTGAGTATGCTGGAAGGCTAGAAAGCTGAGGTTAGAGCAGGGTGTAATTACACAGTTTCAGAGGCGGAGCAGGTCCGGGCAATGCAGTTGCAAGGATGGCACTGGGGCTCCGTAAGATTGTTCTGCTTTTCTCAGAATTGCAATGAAGGTCTAAAGCTGAGAATAAAAATACTGAGAACCTCACATTTTAAGTTCAGAGAAACTGCTAGTTTGGGGGCCCACAGGGCTTGCCGAGAGGTATCCTTGCAAACAGAAGAGCAGCAAAGCACAGAGAGAGTGACAGCCTCGATGCTGGCAGGCAGTTAAGTAGGAAATGGTCTCCTTTTCAGCCTCACACGAGAGCTCAATTTGTCCCTGGCCAGAGAAGCCGCAGGAAAGAAGACCACACCCTCCTCTCCTTTGCAAACTGTGGTTAGTCACAAGTCTAGCCTGTACTAAATAAGGAGGAGGCCTTTAAATCACAAAGTTTTAAAAGGACCAGGAACAGAATAAGCCTGTTCTGAGAACTGAGAATGAGGGCCTAGCATGAAGGGTGGGTTATATACACCCTAACGACAATGAACCTGATTTGACAAGGAGGACAGCAAGCCCAGGGCTCCCTGAAGAGGAGGAGTGCCCAGGAGACACTGTGAAGGAGTAAAGATCTGCAGATGACACTGGAGCAAGGAAAAACCCAGCCCACCCCCAGACTAGGTACCCAGGGTGAGAAATGAGAGGTGTCCACTAGAAAGGAGGGCTTCCATTACATCAGGAAATGGATGGTGTGGCCTGTGGTTAGGTTAAGGGTTTGTGTGAAGTTGTTTACCATTTAGTAAAGTTTCTAAAGAATACAGTAGAAAAGTTTAGGGGCAGAATAATTATGTCAGCTTTAGGGAGAAGGAAGCACAGAGTCGCATGAGGTTGGGACTCGGGAGAAGCTGTTGATTGGAGGAGCTTTTTTAGGTTTGAATGATAAACGTCAATGAGTCATGGTGGGAAAAAACTGGCTAGAAATTTCCACAGAACTGGACCCAGAATCGTCTGATGGATTGGAGGATTTGGGGCTCTCTGGGAGAAGCCGGATGCTTCTGGAAATCCTAGGCCAGGTGGGCTGGCAGCGGGATTGGTTGGTTCCCAGGAGTCTCACCGAGTATTGGAAATAGCACTCCCTCCAGATGGATGGGAGGCCTTTCTGGAAAGAATCTGTCACAGCTTGTGTTAGCTGTGACTCCAAGGGAATAAATGGAAACGGAGTCATTGATTTTAAAACAATCCAGGTGAGACAGTTGCTGTACCATCTGTTTCCCTTTACTCATCTAACACTTATCAATCCATGGAAATCTGCTTTCTGCCCACTTCATCTCACCTGAACAGCCTTTGCCATGGTCTCTAGAGGCCTCCCTGTTGCTCAACCTAACTGGCATTTTTCAGCACTCATCTTACCTGACATCTCAGTGATACTGACCCTTTTTTGTGAAACACTTTTCTTCCTTTGGCTTTCCATAGTGACACCACCCTTCCCTGATTGTCCTCCTGACCCTCTGCTACTCATTTTCTATATCCTTTGCTCTGTCTCTAAAATCTGTGTTTATTTACACTTTAATTGCTGAGGTTCATTAATTCCTCATCCTAAGCCCACCAACCAATCACTTCACATCTTCTCTCTAGGCAATTTCATTCAGATCCATGGTTTCGACTATATAGTAAAACAGAGGTATAAAAAGTGCTATAGGAGTGTTCAGATGTATGCAGGATTAAGGCGTATGAGAGATTCTTTGATGTGGATCTTTGCTATTCAGATGGTAAGTATAGCCTTAATGTGGATAAGGTTGCCCAAGGAGATTATATGTAGAAGGAGTAAAGAGAATCAAAGTTAGAATCCTGAGAAAAACTATTCATTGGTTTGGAAGAGAAATAAGCACCAATAAATAAAAATAATTGCTGTTATTATCCATCATGATTACCATTATTTTGCAAGCTATGTCTGTCTATACATTTTAAGAGCTGTATTTATTACCTTAACATTTTTTTTTTATTAGCAGTTGCTGAATTCCATCTATCACCTATCCAAAATATTCATGGTTCCCTTATATTGAGCATACAATAGGCTTTAATTCATCAATTCAATCCATCACCAGTCATTTTTATTGATTGTCTTAGTGATATTTAAAGCACTATAATCTATCTCTATTCTCAGAGATTTTGACAGAGTATTTCAGTAACCTTACTAGTTACTGTTGTCAGTTTTTTCATCAGCATCAATTAGAAAACACGCAAAGGAACCATATGTTCATCATTTATTTTATCAAGGGAACAAGTATAGAAGCATTACTTGCAAGTGATTAACAGTCATTATTGCATGAAACTAAAAGGGTCATGTTCTGTATTTTACTTTTTTAATCTACAATATAGCCAACTCTCATGTACACACAATGCAGTTACCTACAGTGAATCTCATGGCAAACCCTGCTGTTAAGATTATTGATCTGTGCTAATGAATTACCTATTTTGTTGACATCTGCAGTCTTCAATTCCAAGGCTAATCACACATATCTTTCATAGCCCACCTCTTCATTTCCAGTTATTCTGCATACTATCTGCAGAGGCAATATGCTTTTAAGAACATAGCACTTACCTTGGAAACAGAAGGCCTGGATCCAAGTTTTGACTTGTAATTCATTCAATCACACACCAAATTTCATTTTCCTCATTTCTATATCAGTGTAAATAATTCTACACCCACCCTTCCCCTTCCCCCAAAAAGCAAAGTGGTAAAAATATTACAATTAGGAAAAGCTTTGGAAACCCAAACACTTAGCCATTGCCATTGCTCAGTGGAGAGTTTAAGAGGGAACAGTCTGTTCTCAGCTGCCTTTATGGCATGGACCACAGGGAATCACCGCAGAGGTCACCATTAATTTATTACAAGTGTATTTGCAGAATGTTAGACCCCACCCATATTCAGGTATAAATCTGAAGACGTTCTATCCAATATGATCCTCATATTGCCCTGTGAGATAAGTAGGGCAGGTGCTATTTCCACTTTGAGGAAACAGAAGTTTAAAGCTTAGCAAATTGACCAAGATCACACAGTAAAAAATGGTCAAACCAGAAATCAAATTCAAATTTTCTAATTCCTGTTCCACACTTTTTCAAAAACTCTAACCAGATGGGAGAAAACAGTGCACAACCTATCTCTCAGTGCAAGGAACAATGATTCAATACCCTGAGAGAGTTAATGAACCTTTAAAAGATTCATTTCTCCCCTATTTACATTGAAAGGGTCAGGTTTATTCAAAATCTTCACAAATTTGATTTATAACAATCAAGAGAAGACTCATTAAGCTAAACCTACACAACAGAAATAATAATACTTGGCATTCATAAGTAACTTCACATTTTGTTACTGACAACAAGCGATTAAGAATTTGATTTATAGATGGCTGGATGACCATTCTAATTATTTCACAAAACTGAACACTCAGGCCAGCTTCCTTTTTATTGCACAAAGATGTTTTAAAGGCCAATTTAACAATACCACTTTAAATGTGTTACTCATTCTAGTAGGACCCATCCTCTAAAGTTTTTGCATTTAATTTTCAATGAGCTTCAATAAATTGCTCTCTTTGGCCTGCTCATATTACTATAGGTCACTCACACATGCTGAATTGTTTAGCTGTAGTCAGAGCACACAGTGCATTCCAGTCATTTCCAGCTTGTGACACAGAAGACTCCAGAATCTTACTATGCTTAAACATGGACAAGTCCCTTTGACCCAGGGAGGTGAAATACCATGGACCTCAAGTTTTCATGGAAAGAGAGAATGATTCCAAAGCAGTCTACTGCAGAGATTTGTCTGCGTGGCTAACATATGAGATAGCCCTGACACAACTGGTGATTCTTGCAGGGTGAAGGAGGGTCTGAGACAAGAGGGTTTTGTAAGTGCAAAGTGGTATGGGCCACAAAAGCCACACATAGAGGCTCTTTAGCCTTGCTTGCCAGATCTTTGCTTGGCTGCAGTTCTCTGTTTTCCCTAAGTGTTAAAGTTCATCAACAAATGAAATAGAAGATCAAAGCCCACCTTTTTAATTACAAAATGTTCCTCCCTCCCCTACAATCATTTCAGCACTGAAAGAAATGTCATCATTGCAATTCCTAGTAGCTTGCTTCTGTTTCCGCTTCAATAGGTATCCTGCAGATGAGAAGTCACATAACAGCTTTGTGTCCCATCAAGTTACCTCCACCCGAAAACATCTGCAATGCTTATCTAATTAAACCCCAGCACCAAACTGTGAGCTTCTGCATCAATCATTAATATTGTATCTTGGAGCAGTTCAAATTCTAACTGGGCCTAGGTGGCTCCCTGCATGCTGGTCTCCGAAGGAGATTTTTCAAATAATCTTTCAGCGGCACTGAAAAAATAAAACAAGCTGCCTGCTGTTAGACGAGAGCCCCACCACCCTGCTGCACCCTGATTAGCTGTTAATACTAATTGAGAGATGAATATTGCTTATTCCAAAAATGCTAAAGAGTTTTTTTTATTATTATTATTAAAAGGAAAATGCAATTCTCCTTACCTCAAAAATGTGGCTCCTTGCCCAAATTTTAAACAGCGACCTAAGAATGGTGGTTTCCGGGACTCTGTCTCCAGCTTGCAGAGTCATTACATTGAATCACTTCTTGTCTCTGGGTAGCCATCCACAAGTTAGTGAACTGTGATCTCCACGTGGGGTTTGCACATGCACGTCCTACATCTGGAACGTGGAAAACGTTCTTCACAGACATCTGATGGCCCAGAAATATTTATGTAAATCTCTGTCCTAGAAAGATACATGTTGATACACTTGGGTTTAAGCTCATAAACTAAGAGGAACAGTTTCCTACATGCCTATTCTACGAGATTAAAGCCAACAGACCAAGCCAAATGGGACAATTTAGACAAAAAGAGACTGGCAAAAACCAAATGAGTATCTGCTTCCTTCTAGCATTCTAGGAAAAATACCAAGCAGCTGTGCCAAAGCATACTGCTTTTCTTTGTCAGGAAAATTCTCTGATCTACTTTAAATCAGGAAAACAGGGCAAAATCCAATAGAGATGTAGGCACAATAGACTTCCTAAAGAAGAGCAATCCACTGCAGAAATTCAAAACATGCATCCAGCTCAGCATATTTACAACTTAAAAATAATAAGGAATTAGGACAAAGTGTAGGAACCACAAGGTACTCATTCCCATAAACAGAGAATCAACTGGGCCTTTGCCAGGATACTGCTGGCACCCAGCCACACCATCTAAAGAGAGATGGGGAACCTCACAGAGGGTACAAATCAGTCAAGAGGATGATTCAAGACTAGCAAAAATATAAGGAAAAGATAGAATGACTTACTGTAAGGAAGAGAAGACTAAAAGATTTTGGAGAAGTCTGAAAGCCTGTATGAAAGATCCTCAGGAAGGGGCTGGGGATGGTCAAGGGTCTCTCCACAGTCCACTGAACAGGTCAAAACAGATAGACTGGGTTAGAGATTTGGAGTGTGTCAACTTAGCTAAGCTGAAACTACATTTCCCAGAATTTCCTTCCTCGCACAATTCTGGGTCAGCATGGGCCAAGAGACATTTTGCAGCAGATTTGGAAGATGGATGTGAAGTAGCAGCCCTTGCTTTGTGGGCTGCGTAGGCTGAGCCGGGCAGGAATTGCTGTTGCAGCCCCCACCCCCACCCCCTGTGCTGTCATGAATCTGTCTGCTTACCTTGCTGGCCTGGAGCAGCAGCCAGACCTGCAGCCACTCCAGCTCCTGCTGAATCCTCTCCCTCAACTTCTTTGAATCCTAAGCCAGGAGAGGGTTTAGCTTGGTGACAAGGGGTATCATCAAAGTTGGGAACTAGGAAGCAGTAAGAGACAAATGCAAATTCCAGTTCCTTATTATGAGTTCCAGCTAGTACCCATGGGTTCTAGTTCATCCTTGCTTTCTCCCACTTCACAACTATCTTCCCTCCCAGCCCTTAATTCCACACTCATTCCTATGATCCCTGGACATACTTAAAGTACAATTTTCTTTGGTCAGTAACAGATTAACAATGACATCTTAGATTATTAGTTGTGTTGCTTTATGAGGATTAGGGCTTGGGAACTGGAGCTAAGATGCTTGGTGAGTAGTAAACAGTCTGTTCTTTGCTCAAGAGACCTCATATTTACTATTTCATAAATAGTAAATATATATAAATGATGGTGATTGGCCAACTTGTTAGCCTATAAACCGTAAACTCTCAGACACTTCTCGGTTTCATACTTAACACTTTCTACCTAGATTCCATCATTTCCACATCAATAACCCATTCTTTGATAATGAGACTTCTTCCAAGTAGAGCAGACCCCTGCCCCCCACTCCTTGATTTCTCTACTTCCTAAGCAATGCAAGACAAGAAATTGCCAAATTCTATGCCTTTGCTAGAACAAGACTTTCCAGAGATGTCTGGAAAATTGATGACTCCCATCAGAGGTTTTCTTTTCCTCTGTGCCATTTCTGTGATTCATATTAGGATAGAACTATCTGAAGAGGTCTTCTGCTGGACCTCCCAGAGCAACGCCACGCCTCACTGACTGCTCTGCATCAGTGGAGCTCCCGGAGTCAGAAGGTCTTGGTTTTGGATCCAGCTTCATCATTTACTAGCTCAGCAACCTTGGGCAAGTTATGTAACATTTCTTGGTCCCAGTTTCCTCATATGAAAATGTGAGATAATGATGCTTGCTCTGCCTACCTTGAAGGATGTGAGCATCAAATGAAATGACTTATGTGCAAATGTTTCACAAATGGAAAAGGATATAGGTCCCAGCTCACTCAGTTTCCTGAAACAGTCTTGATTAAGTTAGGCCATAATTTGGGAGTTTCTACCCCATTATCATCAGTAGACCTGTTCCTGTGTCTCAGCTGAGACAGACCCTGCCTTTCTGCCTCGTCATTTCCAAGAATCAACTTATTTGCCTGCCTGGTACTCCAGTTCTACAGACTATAGGACAGGGCCTAAACTTGAACCTCAACTAGCATGACTAGGGCCTTAATACCCTACTGTTTCTTGCTAGTCGTTTCTCTAGAGGACTCGATTCTGCTCCAAATATCCCCCAGCCACTGGCCAAAGTTTTTCCATGAAAGGACAAATAACCCAAAATCATGATATTACGTCTACCTCATTTTATTCCATTTTATAGATGAGGAAATGCAGGGCACAAAATTTTCCCAATTTCATCAAGCAAGCAAGTAGCAGAATCAAAGTCTTCTGACCCTTGCCAAAAAAGACAGAAAAATCTCAGAAGTGGTAAAAATAAAATAAAATCAGTAAATGTTTCAATAGGAAGAAGCCTAAGTCTAATTTATTCTGCTTTGAATTAAGGACAACTATTTGGCAGTAAGGACTATAATATGCATGAAATTTCATAGACTTGGGAGATGTAATACAAACAGCTTTGCTTGTAAATGACCATTTTCTATGAATCAGAAATTTTGCCTCTTGGCAGTCTTTTCCCACCACTAATAATTGAAACTCTGAAGTTAGTAAACAACTTCATTATACTAAGCATTGCTCTTTTACTTGATTGTTCATTCAACAAATATTTATTAACATCTATGTACCAGACATTGTGCACTCGGTTTGCCAGGCATGCAGTTTAGAGCCAGACAGTCTGGTATCTGAGCTTTTAAGGCCAAGAATCAAAACTTATGCCTGGCAATTTCTAATTAAGTAAACCATTTTTATCCAATAATTGCAGGATCTCTAAATAGAATTTGGTGAAAATCTGACTGGACCCAAAGAGAAGGTGCTAGGGGATTCCCAAAAAACAGACTCTAAGAAGAGATGATTCCCAGGTCTAATTTTTTCATTCTCGTATGCCTAAGCACCAAGCACACTGCCTGACATGCAGCAAACAACTGGTTCTCACCACTTCCTATGCATTTGAATCTCCTAGAGAACACTTTAAAAACAAGAATGGTCAACTACCCTCTCCTCCCCAGAAGAAGCTGATACAATTGGGAAAAGGGGGGTTATGAGAGAGTTGTCTGTATTTATTAAACTCCATAGGTGATTCTTACATATATCCAGTGATGAAAACCACTCAGTGTTAGCTCTACACGTATTTTTCAATGTATGAAAAATGAATGAACAAGAATTATAAAGTAAATGGGGTAACATTTTTTTTTAGTTATTTGGCATTGGCTGGTTTCTCAAGACAAGAGAAAGATTGGAGGAAATGTGGGATTAGCAGTATGCTAGGGACAATAACAATGCTATATAATGGGGTAAAAGTCTTACTAGAAGAAGGAAGTAATAGGGAGCCCCTGAAAGTTGAAAATGAGGACCTTTTTAACATTAAAATATTTCTTGGCCTTTATAAGAAAATATTTATGTTTTATTATCTTTTTACCGAGACAATACATAAAAAGCAAACTTCTGGAGATGGGAGGTAAGATGGCAGCATAGAGAGGAGTGGAAGCTAGTTAGTCCCCCTGGAACAATTAATAAACAACAGGGACAACAAGTAAATAACCTGGAATAACTGCGGGGAGACAAACGTGACCATTCACTCATCATACACCAACCTGAATTGGGAGGAATGCCTGAGATCGCAGCATAAAATCTGTAAGTAAAAACTGAGGACCCACACCAAGAGCCGAGAGCCCTCCCTCATGGGAGCCTGGTGGTGCTAGAGAGCAACACTCTCTAAACAAGAGAATATACCTCAGCCCAGCTCCAACTGGCGTTTTAATGTGAACCTCTCGATACAGACTGCGAATCCTCAACAAGCAAACAGAGGCTTTTGGAGACAACTGACCTTGGAGAATTAGGGGACTTATCTGTCTCAGGACGGGGAGCCCAAAGGATCAGGTGCTATCTCTGGCTGACGAGTGAATCTGGGCACCAAAGATGGACCCTGAAAAGGGGCTTTCTGTCTCTTTCTTTCTCTGTCAATCTCGGCAGCTCAGTGGAGAAATCCTCACCCATTTTCAGCTCACAGTGCTCTGCATTAGAGAGAGCCTCAGCCATTTTAAACTTGCAGCACTCTGACCCAGACAAGGGTAGAGATAGCAGAGTCAGAGAAACAATCAATTTATAAGCAAATGACCTCTCTCTATGGGGCATAGCTTCCCAAGAGAAAAGAGGTGGGGCCCAGCTCCACTACCTGCTTTCTGTTTGGAGCCAGACCCCAGAGCCTGGGGGAGGAGAGCTGCAGGCCACACCTCCTTATACCAGCCCATGACAGGCTGACAGGTGCCACCTGCTGGGCAGAAAATCACAGGATGTGTCAATCCTCTAAGACACACCATCAGGGAAACTGGATACTGAATATTTCCTCCTTCTGGTACCTGAGCCTGCTCTCATCTGGGAAAAGCTGATTGGGGTGGCCAAGGAGGCCAGATGCCTAAAAAACAGAAAACTGCCACCTACATTAAGAAAAATGAAGTTATGGACAAGTCAAAGGAACAAACTTACACTTCAACTGAGATACAGAAATTTAAACAACTAATGCTAAATCAATTCAAAAAGTTTAAAGAAAATATGGCAAAAGAGATAAAGGCTATAAAGAAAACACTGGTGTACATAAGGCAGAAATCGAAAGTTCGAAAAAACAACTGGCAGAATCTATGGAAATGAAAGGCACAACACAAGAGACAAAAGACACAATGGAAACATACAACAGCAGATCTCAAGAGGCAGAAGAAAACACTCAGGAACTGGAGAACAAGGCACCTGAAAGCCTACATACAAAGAAGCAGATGAGAAAAGAATGAAAAAATATGAGCAATGTCTCCAGGAACTTAAGGGCAAAACGAAATACAAGAATGTACATATCATCGGTGTCCCAGAAGGAGAAGAGAAGGGAAAAGGGGCGGAAGCAATAATAGAGGAAATAATCAATGAAAATTTCCCATCTTTTATGAAAGACATAAAATTACAGATCCAAGAAGTGTAGCATACCCCAAACAGAATAGATCTAAATAGGCCTACACCAGGACACTTAATAATCAGATTATTAAATGTCAAAGAAAGAGAGAATCCTGAAAGCAACAAGAGAAAAGTGACCCATCACATACAAAGGAAGCTCAATAAGACTATGTGCAGATTTTGCAGCAGCAACCATGGAGGCAAGAAGGAATTGGTATGATATATTTAAGATACTGAAAGAGAAAAACTGCCAAGCATGAATCCTATATCTGGCAAAACTGTCCTTCAAATATGAGGGGGAGTTCAAAATATTCTCTGACAAACAGACAATGAGAGAGTTTGTGAACAAGATACCTGCCCTACAGGGAACACTAAAGGGAGCACTACAGACTGATAGAAAAAGACAGGAGTGAGAGCTTTGGAACACAATTTTGGATGGTGGTAGCACAGCAATGTAAGTACAGTGAACAAAGATAACTATGTATATGGTTGAAAGAGGAAGGTAAGGAGCATGTGGGACACCAGAAGAAAAGAGGAAAGATGAAGACTGGGACTGTATAACTGAGTGAAACCTAGAGTGTTCAACAATTGTGATAAAATGTACAAATATGTTTTTTCACAAGGGGGAACAAACAAATATCAACCTTGCAAGATGTTAAAAATAGGGAGGCATTGGGGGGAAAATACAATCAACATAAACTAGAGACTATAAAAAAAAAGCAAACTTCTATGAGTTTAATAATGCTTTTAAATAGTTTGTCTACTTAGATTGTAAAAAATACTAATCCATATGTATGCAAGACATGATTTATTCTGTCTACAGACAATGAATGCTTAGTAGGTATGTGGCTTCCTGAAGTAACTCTGATACCCAATGGAATTCATGGCCTGCAAATTTGGAATCACAGACATAGAGCATCTAACCAGCAATAAGACTGAAAAAGAAATGTTTTATCAAAAGGCAAAATTAGACTATTTAGTGGTAAAGAGCATCTTAGATTTCTATACAATGGGATAATAATTCACTAGGATCGAAAGCAATATTTAGGTTTTTTTAATAAGATAAATTACCATACCATAGAATAAGTAATGTTAGAATATCAAAGGGAAAGAAATAAATTAGATGGGTTCTGAGCAATAAAAAAATGATGTAGAAAATATCAGAGTTAGAGCAACTCCGTAGTATTTCTCAGAACAGGATTAAATTTAACATCATACTATCAGGTGAGACATGGCTAGGAGAGTAAAAACATTTGACTATTCAATTTTAGGAAAGGGAAATATAAAATATTGGCATTGCATAGAGAAATAATAACAAATGCATAGCTGAAAAAATGTTTTCAAAAATTCTGTAAGTCAAACTTAATAATATTTTTTAAATCTTATTGAAAGACTAAGAGAAAAATGTACACCCAAAATCAAAATCAAAAGGGATTCTTAAATAGAAATGATTTGTGATTAATAGGCAAAATAAAAAAGGCTATCCTAGAAAAATAAGAAAGGCAACTTATTGAATGGAAAGCAGCCCATAAATGAAAATCATGGAAGGTCACCATGTGAAACCAGAACTGCTGCTCTGACTTCCTTTGTCTCCATGCTTTGCAACATGGTCCTGAACTGTTGTCAGAAAATTACAAGCCTGGAGAAATGAACGTGGTGACAAGTTTAGGATTCAACAACAGACAAAGCGCATATATTTACAATTACACCTTCTTTCCATACACCCACATTAGCCATTTTACATAGATTACCTCCTTTAAAGGAACATCTCTTTTCTTCTATAACAAATTACTGTTTATTCAGAACTCAAATCACCCCAAAACAGAATCTTCCTCATTATCTATTCAGCAATATTTCCCAAAGTCTGTTTCTCTGAATGGTGGTCAAGATGCTCTTCAAAAAAAAAAAAAAGTCTCTTCGATCAAATAATTTGCATCTTAATGATTCTTAGACACCCTATGTTTTAAAATATATACATATTTAGCTTGTTTATCCCATTATCAAATTTAATTTAACCTCAGATCCCCTTTATCATGTAATATTTATTAAAATTCCATAAAGGTGGTATTCCTTGACACACAATTTGGAAAATCTTACTGATGATGACCCCAAGACACTTTGAAATTGACTCATTACATCAACAAATATATACTGAGCTTCAGCTCTGTGCCAGGAACTGGTGTAGCTGCTGGGAGGTATGGAGGTGAACTGATGGGCCACTCCCGGGGGCCTCATGAAGCTCACTTTCCAGCAAGGGAGAGTCAATAAGCATGTAATCAAATCTTAATACTCCTGATAATTTCAGATGGTGTTGAGTGCTATAGAAAAAGATATGACACAGTTTTGAAATAGAGGGTGGTTAAAATGGGGGTGGGATGTGACTTCAGGTAGGAGAGTCTAGGAAGGCTTTTTCTGGAGGTGATGTTTGAGATCAGATCTTGATTACGTTCACTGCCATTTAATATTAAATATATATTACCAATTGTTTGAAAATTAGTGACTGAAAAGTAGCGAGGAAAAATTAGTCTTTTGGTACTTTTCCATTAACCAAAAAAGTCAGCTAAGCAAATGCTCCTTCCCCATCTACTGCACTTAAACAAGCATGTATTGCATTGAGTTAAAAACTTGTATCTATCAGGATTTCACACCCAGTTCTCAGAGCAGATGCACTAGGAATATCTGAGACAAAGCAATAAATGGTAAAAGAATTTCTGACAAGCCCATTCACTTTATGGAACAATTCTCTAAACTGGATGTGCACACGGTTGGATACCAGGCAGCTTCTTTTTGGTGACCTGACAAAGGACAATCATGATCTTAGCAGCTTTTATTTAAGGCTAGCAATAAGCAAAAAGTCACGTTTGGTGATACCTAAAACTATGAAACACTTTTTACTAGCCTCATTCTCTGCTGATTGGTTGTTAATATGACCCCAGAAACTGTTAGAAAAGAAACATCAAAGGTTGTGTAAGTGTTTTTGTATTCTTAAGGTACTCTTTAATGAAATGTTTCTCTACCGCAGCAATAGACCTTCTCTACAATCCAAGAAAATCCTTTGGGAAATAATCTTCATACTGATCACTGTGTTATTGGTTGAAATGGTGTTGACTAATAAAACCTACCCAAAGAGGCTCTGAAAGATAAAAGGCACTAATTCAAACAGTAGTGGTGGTGGTGGTGGTGGTGGTGGTGGTGGTGGTAGTTTTTAATTCCTACGTGTTTCTGAGAAATCCGCTTAAACATTTGCAGTAACAGTGGTAAATCTTTAAGCAGAAGAATGAAATTTTCTTCTCATTGTGTTTTGAGTAATCAAATTGCACCCAGTATTGTCAAATGAAAGTGCTTTGTTACTAGGCAATTCTATGAATCATCCAAAATCGGGTTTTCACAGACTGATAAAAGAGACCAATGTTCTCCCTTATTTTTTTACTAGAACAGTTTTTTCTTGAGCAACAAAATATGTGAACTGATCAGACAGGAATACAATTTTGGGTAGTAATAAAATAAATCTTCCCCCAATATTGACTAATATTTAGTGATATGCATAGTTACTGTTGTGATGAGAATCTAGATATAAATTAGATAAAGTCCATGCAATGATTGCACTTGGCATTGTATTAACATTGCAGATATTAGTTCTGGGAGCCACTGCGAGAAGAAAGAAGAGTAAGAAGCTGCTCTGAACTGCCTCCAGAAATGCCTGGATTCATGGTCCAAGGCACCAGCCATCAGGTTTCCCTATTTTGAAAAACGGCATCATTATTAGTCTACGTCTCCCAAAGAGACTACATTGAAGGAGGCAACATTCAATTGGTCCGTAAGTCCAATATATTTGTTAAAGGTTAATCATGTTTATTTATAGTTATATCTGATAATAAGAAACTCACACCCTTTGTGTTATTTAATAACAAAGTAAACATATTTAATCACACTCAAAGCAAAGGGAATGGGGGTAAATCTAACTGAAATACTACCAGTATATGAGTATTTATGGAATCTTAGTATGCTCTACCATCTGAAAGTTAATATGTTTATTTGAGGATGGAGACATGGGGGATTCATGCAAACAAGTAAAGAGATACACATATATAGCAGCCTTCAATCTTTCAGCCTGCATATCCAAGTGTAAAACTCATAAATTTGTAGTATAATGTAGTTCCTACTACTTACATATTTATGTCAAACATTTTCACTAGCTTCATTTCCTGCTGATTGGTTATTAATATGACCCCAGAAACTGTCAAAGGTTGTGTAAATGCTTTTGTATTCTTAAGGTACTCTTTAATGAAATGCTTCTCTACCGCAGCAATAGTGATTGATACTTATTTTGCTAATGGATCAGAAATCCACTTTTGCTTAGTAACAACACAAACTCAAGCGGTGTGGACCACTTTGCCATTCTTTTAAAAAAGCAAAGAAAAGCTTTCAGACAGACTATCACACTGACTTTTAAGTAGATTTGGGTTTGAACTCCTAGTGTCTATGAGCAATAAAAGAAAACTAGAGCAGAACATTTCCAAGGATATTAGAGGATTTAATGAACAAGAATAGCATTTAAGGAAAGAAGGGGAAAGAGTGAAAATGAACTTTCCGTGCTTTCCCTGTGAGATGTACCCTTGTAATTATGCATGTATCTTAATTAAAATTGCATATTCATGTTTTGCATTTTCAGTTGGATTTGTATCATTAAAACTGCATCACATTTGATGTATTTATAATTATAGCTAAATGGTTAGGTTAATGTTCATTTCTTACATGCTGGAAAAAAAAAACCCACAAAGAACATTTCTTTAAATTATTTCTTACCAGAAATTCAATCTCCAGATACAAACGCTCAATGACCATGTGTCTTGAGAATAAAATGTCTTAGAAATCAATAGTCACAGCTTTAAGTGTGAGATCCAAAAATTCTGATGCTTGCAAAAGCACAAACCCCAAACTGCGTTTAAGAGATAATCTATACAGGACAAAAAAAATAGAATGAATCCTACAAGGTATCATTAAGGTCTTAATAAGAAATCTCTCACAAGCGTAAAGGAACTGACAGGAGTAAATCGTATCTCCTTGGGCAATAGTCACTGAGCCTTAAATCCCCAAGTCTTTCCATTAAAAAAAAAAAAGTTCCTATTACAAGATCAGTGCTTTCTCTTCTGAATGTAAAAATGATGACCAAATTAATTGCCTGTTTTGCACCTTTACTGGGAAACCTTTTCCTAATTTTTCCCAATAAGAGCATCTCAGAAAGAAAGCACTATAGAATGTAAAACTCTGTTTTGGAAATAGTAATTGACTTCAAATGAATGGTATGGCTGATTGGGGACAACTTTTTCAGGCAGGAGATGTCCTGGACAAATATTTAGCATTTAGATGTTTATAGAACTTGGAAGTTTGTCTTCCCAGAGTTTCAACTTGTACCCACATTCTACAAGCTGTATTAACCAACATCTTGCTGTTTTAGGAAATTCAAGCAAGAAGTTTGGTTGTGGGATCCACCTTTCTTTCCATTGTTCTCAATAAAAATAGGTGAGAGGAAAATGTCCTCCCTGAGAGCTGATACTCCAGCACTAAAATCATTTGTGGTAGCAGCACTACAGGTTTCTAGGTTTCAACTGCAGAAGCAGGGACTCTGTGTTTGTGATGGTGTCAGTGTTTACTGCCCTCCCGCCCTTGCACAGGAGGACGTAGGGTACAGCGACTACGTAATGAACCTAAACGAACCTAAATGTCTGACCAGCTTTTCAGCTCACACAGCCAAGTCTGAGGGAAATGCTCTTGTGAACTGATAAAGACCACAAAGAAAAGAAAATCTTTAAAATGAGTACCTGTCCACAGACACTTATGCAGAGCTAAAGAAGATTGAGAACATGATCTGGAAACACAAAAGGACCACACACAGGACTTTATTACTATACTCAGATCAGCATGCTGATTGCTCAACTGGCCATCAGCACCACTTAAACTCCAATATCTTGTTGGTAAATATTGTGCTACAGGTACAAAGAGGAGGTGAATGCATGAAACTATGTTACAACACCGTCCTAAACAAGGATGCAGATAAACAGATGCTCTGTGCAGGAGGTTATATGCTCATAGTTTAGGTTTATAGCACTTTTTATTTCACAAAGCACTTTCACATACATTTGTTGGTTTAATTCTCCTGATGACTCTGTTAATATCTCTATTTTAGCAATATAGATAGTCTGAAAGTTTAAGTTATTTGCCCATGGTCATACAGCAAGTGTAACTCAAACCCAGGTCTTTTGACCCCACATTCCCTGCTATTTCCACTTTATTAAATTTGATGTTTATAAAACACGGTAGAACTGGCCAGAAGCAAGGCAAAAGTAATAGCAGTGAAACCAGTCTGCACTTGTGAAAACTAGAATGTGGACCCACATGAGGAAACCTTTTCTTTGCTAAATAGGTATTAGAGCCTTGTTATAATATGAATAAAATTTGTAATCTATACATAGTTACTGTGGTTCGTGTGAGGGCAGTAAATGGCAATGGACATTTAAAGGAAGATACCTGTCAATAATAGCAAAGTGACGAGGCAAATATACACTTCCTTTTGGAAAGGAGATATCAGTGTGAAGAGGGGAAATAGTCAAAGCCTCCCCATAAAAATTCAAAACTTGAAAGAATCATATTATAATGAGGACTGGACAGTAGGTCAGCAGGACACAGAGAATAACTCCCTAGACAACTGGACATTGTATATTTCTAGCCAACAAAACATAAATCTGGCAGGAGGTAGTGACACGTCTGGACTTCAGGGAGATCCGTAGGCTGGTTTTCCCAGAGGCAACCAGCTCCAGAGAAGATGCACCAATCTTCTGATTCCTCCTCAAGCCTACAAAGGACTGAGATAAAGAATTCTTCATATTCCCTGTCATTAAATATTTGGAACCATCAAGAGATATCCAGTATATTTTTTTTTTTTAATCATCATTTTATTGAGATATATTCACATACCACGCAGTCATACAAAACAAATTGTACTTTCGATTGTTTACAGTACCATTACATAGTTGTACATTCATCACCTAAATCAATCCCTGACACCTTCATTAGCACACACACAAAAATAACAAGAATAATAATTAGAGTGAAAAAGAGCAATTGAAGTAAAAAAGAACACTAGGTACCTTTGTCTGTTTGTTTGCTTCCCCTACTTTTCTACACATCCATCCATAAACTAGACAAAGTGGAGTTTGGTCCTTATGGCATTCCCAATCCCACTGTCACCCCTCATAAGCTACATTTTTATACAACTGTCTTCGAGATTCATGGGTTCTGGGTTGTAGTTTAATAGTTTCAGGTATCCACCACCAGCTACCCCAATTCTTTAGAACCTAAAAAAGGTTGTCTAAAGTGTGCGTAAGAGTGCCCACCAGAGTGATCTCTCGGCTCGTTTTGGAATCTCTCTGCCACTGAAGCTTATTTCATTTCCTTTCACATCCCCCTTTTGGTCAAGAAGATGTTCTCCATCCCACGATGCCAGGTCTACATTCCTCCCCGGGAGTCATATTCCACGTTGCCAGGGAGATTCACTTCCCTGGGTGTCTGATCCCACGTAGGGGGGAGGGCAGTGATTTCACCTTTCAAGTTGGCTTAGCCAGAGAGAGAGGGCCACATCTGAGCAACAAAGAGGCATTCAGGAGGAGACTCTTAGGCACAAATACAGGGAGGCCTAGCCTCTCCTTTGCAGCAACCGTCTTCCCAAGGGTAAAACTTATGGTAGAGGGCTCAACCCATCAAACCACCAGTCCCCTATGTCTGTGGTCATGTTAGCAACCATGGAGGTGGGGTAGGCGAATACCCCTGCATTCTCCACAGGCTCCTCAAGGGGGCACTACATCTTTTTTTTTTTTTTTCCTTGTTTGTTTTTTTTCTTTCTTTTTTTTTTTTTTAACTTTCCCTTCTTTTTTCAAATCAACTGTATGAAAAAAAAGTTTAAAAAGAAAACAAACATACAATAAAAGAACATTTAAAAGAGACCATAGCAAGGGAGTAAGAAAAAGACAACTAACCTAAGATAACTGCTTAACTTCCAACATGTTCCTACTTTACCCCAAGAAAGTTACATAATATAGCAACATTTCAGTGAACTTGTTCCTACTACATCCATCAGAAATTAACAGACCATAGTCATTTCTGGGCATCCCCAGAACGTTAAATAGCTTATCTGTTCTTCTTGGATTATTGTTCCCCCTTCCTTAATTGCTCTCTACTGCTAGTTCCCCTACATTCTACATTATAAACCATTTGTTTTACATTTTTCAAAGTTCACATTAGTGGTAGCATATAATATTTCTCTTTTTGTGCCTGGCTTATTTCGCTCAGCATTATGTCTTCAAGGTTCATCCATGTTGTCATATGTTTCACCAGATCGTTCCTTCTTACTGCCGCGTAGTATTCCATCGTGTGTATATACCACATTTTATTTATCCACTCATCTGTTGAAGGACATTTGGGTTGTTTCCATCTCTTGGCAATTGTGAATAATGCTGCTATGAACATTGGCGTGCAGATATCTGTTCGTGTCACTGCTTTCCGATCTTCCGGGTATATACCGAGAAGTGCGATCGCTGGATCGAATGGTAGCTCTATATCTAGTTTTCTAAGGAACTGCCAGACTGACTTCCAGAGTGGCTGAACCATTATACAGTCCCACCAACAATGAATAAGAGTTCCAATTTCTCCACATCCCCTCCAGCATTTGTAGTTTCCTGTTTGTTTAATGGCAGCCATTCTAACCGGTGTTAGATGGTATCTCATTGTGGTCTTAATTTGCATCTCTCTAATAGCTAGTGAAGCTGAACATTTTTTCATGTGTTTCTTGGCCATTTGTATTTCCTCTTCAGAGAACTGTCTTTTCATATCTTTTGCCCATTTTATAATTGGGCTGTCTGTACTACTGTCATTGAGTTGTAGGATTTCTTTGTATATGCAAGATATCAGTCTTTTGTCAGATACATGGTTTCCAAAAATTTTTTCCCATTGAGTTGGCTGCCTCTTTACCTTTTTGAGAAATTCCTTTGAGGTGCAGAAACTTCTAAGCTTGAGGAGTTCCCATTTATCTATTTTCTCTTTTGTTGCTTGTGCTTTGGGTGTAAAGTCTAGGAAGTGGCCTCCTAATACAAGGTCTTGAAGATGTTTTCCTACATTATCTTCTAGGAGTTTTATGGTACTTTCTTTTATATTGAGATCTTTGGTCCATTTTGAGTTAATTTTTGTGTAGGGTGTGAGGTAGGGGTCCTCTTTCATTCTTTTGGATATGGATATCCAACTCTCCCAGCCCCATTTGTTGAAAAGACCATTATGGCTCAGTTCGGTGACTTTGGGGGCCTTATCAAAGATCAGTCGGCCATAGATCTGAGGGTCTATCTCTGAATTCTCAATTCGATTCCATTGATCTATATGTCTATCTTTGTGCCAGTACCATGCTGTTTTGGCAACTGTGGCTTTATAATAAGCTTCAAAGTCAGGGAGTGTAAGTCCTCCCACTTCGTTTTTCTTTTTTAGAGTGTCTTTAGCAATTCGAGGCATCTTCCCTTTCCAAATAAATTTGATAACTAGCTTTTCCAAGTCTGCAAAGTAGGTTGTTGGAATTTTGATTGGGATTGCATTGAATCTGTAGATGAGTTTGGGTAGAATTGACATCTTAATGACATTTAGCCTTCCTATCCATGAACATGGAATATTTTTCCATCTTTTAAGGTCCCCTTCTATTTCTTTTAGTAGAGTTATATAGTTTTCTTTGTATAGGTCTTTTACATCTTTGGTTAAGTTGATTCCTAGGTACTTGATTTTTTTAGTTGCTATTGAAAATGGTATCTTTTTCTTGAGTGTCTCTTCAGTTTGTTCATTTCTAGCATATAGAAACATTACTGACTTATGTGCATTAATCTTGTATCCCGCTACTTTGCTAAATTTGTTTATTAGCTCTAGTAGGTGTATCGTTGATTTCTCAGGGTTTTCTAGATATAAGATCATATCATCTGCAAACAATGACAGTTTTACTTCTTCTTTTCCAATTTGGATGCCTTTTATTTCTTTGTCTTGCCGGATTGCCCTGGCTAGCACTTCCAGCACAATGTTGAATAACAGTGGTGACAGCGGGCATCCTTGTCTTGTTCCTGATCTTAGAGGGAAGGCTTTCAGTCTCTCACCATTGAGTACTATGCTGGCTGTGGGTTTTTCATATATGCTCTTTATCATCTTGAGGAAGTTTCCTTCAATTCCTACCTTTTGAAGTGTTTTTATCAAAAAGGGATGTTGGATTTTGTCAAATGCTTTTTCAGCATCTATTGAGATGATCAATTGATTTTTCCCTTTCGAGTTTTTAATGTGTTGTAATACATTGATTGTTTTTCTTATGTTGAACCATCCTTGCATGCCTGGAATGAACCCCACTTGGTCATGGTGTATGATTTTTTTAATGTGTCTTTGGATTCGATTTGCAAGTATTTTGTTGAGGATTTTTGCATCTATATTCATTAGGGAGATTGGCCGGTAGTTTTCCTTTTTTGTAGCATCTTTGCCTGGTTTTGGTATTAGATTGATGTTAGCTTCATAAAATGAATTAGGTAGTGTTCCATTTTTTTCAATGTTTTGAAAGAGTTTGAGTAAGATTGGTGTCAGTTCTTTCTGGAAAGTTTGGTAGAATTCCCCTGTGAAGCCATCTGGCCCTGGGCATTTATTTGTGGGAAGATTTTTGATGACTGATTGGATCTCTTTGCTTGTGATGGGTTGGTTGAGGTCTTCTATTTCTTCTCTGGTCAGTCTAGGTTGTTCATATGTTTCCAGGAAATTGTCCATTTCTTCTACATTATCCAGTTTGTTGCCATACAGTTGTTCATAATATCCTCTTATAATTTTTTTAATTTCTTCAGGATCTGCAGTTATGTCACCTTTTTCATTCATTATTTTGTTTATATGGGTCTTCTCTCTTTTTGATTTTGTCAGTCTAGCTAGGGGCTTGTCAATCTTGTTGATCTTCTCAAAGAACCAACTTTTGGTGATATTTATCCTTTCTATTGTTTTTTTGTTCTCTATGTCATTTATTTCTGCTTTAATCCTTGTTATTTCTTTTCTTGTACTTGGTTTAGGATTGGTTTGCTGTTCATTTTCTAGCTTCTTCAGTTGATCCATTAGTTCTTTGATTTTGGCTCTTTCTTCCTTTTTAATATATGCGTTTAGTGCTATAAATTTCCCCCTTAGCACTGCTTTTGCTGCATCCCATAGGTTTTGGTATGTTGTGTTCTCATTTTCATTCGTCTCTATATATTTAGCAATTTCTCTTGCTATTTCTTCTTTAACCCACTGATTGTTTAGGAGTGTGTTGTTTAACCTCCAGGTATTTGTGAATTTTCTAAGTCTCTGATGGTTATTGACTTCTAATTGTATTCCATTGTGGTCAGAGAATGTGCTTTGAATAATTTCAATCTTTTTAAATTTATTGAGGCTTGTTTTATGTCCCAGCATATGATCTATTCTGGAGAAAGTTCCGTGAGCACTAGAAAAGTATGTGTATCCTGGTGATTTGGGATGTAATGTCCTGTAGATGTCTGTTAAATCTAATTCATTTATCAGATTGTTTAGGTTTTCAATTTCCTTATTGGTCTTCTGTCTGGTTGATCTATCTATAGGAGAGAGTGATGTGTTGAAGTCTCCCACAATTATTGTGGAAACATCAATTGCTTCCTTTAGTTTTGCCAATGTTTCTCTCATGTATTTTGTGGCACCTTGATTGGGTGCGTAGACATTTACGATTGTTATTTCTTCTTGCTGAATTGCCCCTTTTATTAGTATGTAGTGGCCTTCTTTGTCTCTCAAAACATCCCTGCATTTGAAGTCTATTTTTATCTGAGATTAATATTGCTACACCTGCTTTCTTTTGGCTGTAGCTTGCATGAAATATTTTTTTCCATCCTTTCACTTTCAGTTTCTTTTGTGTCCCTGTGTCTAAGATGAGTCTCTTGTATGCAACATATTGATGGTTCATTTTTTTTGATCCATTCTGCGAATCTATATCTTTTAATTGGGGAGTTTAATCCATTTACATTCAACGTTTAAAACCGTGAAGGCATTTCTTGAATCGGCCATCTTATCCTTTGGATTATGTTTGCCATATTTTTTCCCTCTCTCTATTAATATCCTTTATTGTACCCATACCGAATCTCTTTAGTACTGAACCTTTCTCCAAGTCTCTCTGTCCTGTCTTTGTTTCTCTGTCTGTAGGGCTCCCTTTAGTATCTCCAGTAGGGCAGGTTTCTTGTTAGCAAATTCTCTCAGCATTTCTTTGTCTGTGAAAAATTTAAGCTCTCCCTCAAATTTGAAGGAGAGCTTTGCTGGATAAAGTATTCTTGGCTGGAAATTCCTCTCACTCAGAATTTTAAATATATCGTGGCACTGCCTTCTTGCCTCCATGGTGGCTGCTGAGTAGTCACTACTTAGTCTTATGCTGTTTCCTTTGTATGTGGTGAATTGCTTTTCTCTTGCTGCTTTCAGAACTTGCTCCTTCTCTTCTATGTTTGACAGTGTGATCAGTATATGTCTCGGAGTGGGTTTTTTTGGATTTATTCTATTTGGAGTTCGCTGAGCATTTATGATTTGTGTATTTATGTTGTTTAGAAGATTTGGGAAGTTTTCCCCAACAATTTCTTTGAATACTCTTCCTAGACCTTTACCCTTTTCTTCCCCTTCTGGGACACCAATGAGTCTTATATTTGGACGTTTCATATTATCTATCATATCCCTGAGGTCCATTTCGAGTTTTTCAATTTTTTTTCCCCATTCTTTCTTTTATGCTTTCATTTTCCATTCTGTCATCTTCCAGGTCACTGATTCGTTGTTCAACTTCCTCTAGTCTTGTACTATGAGTGTCCAGAATCTTTTTAATTTGGTCAACAGTTTCTTTAATTTCCATAAGATCATCCATTTTTTTATTTAGTCTTGCAATGTCTTCTTTATGCTCTTCTAGGGTCTTCTTGATTTCCTTCATATCCCGTACTATGGTCTCATTGTTCATCTTTAGTTCTTTGAGTAGCTGCTCTAGGTGTGTCTCTTCTGGTCTTTTGATTTGGGTGCTTGGGCTTGGGTTATCCATATCGTCTGGTTTTTTCATATGCTTTATAATTTTCTGTTGTTTTTGGCCTCGTGGCATTTGCTGAACTTGATAGGGTTCTTTTAGGGTTTGTAGACCAGTTGAAGTCCTTATCTCTAATTTATCAGATCTACAGCTTCGTGGAGTACACTTTCTCTAACTAACCAGCAGGTGGCGTCCACGAGCCACCTGTTCTCCACAAGCCAGATCTCCCCTGCTTAGCCTTTTTGGTGAGTGGGGGAGTGAGTCTTGTGGGGCCCAATTGGTGTACCAAGCTTGCGTGTGTAGTTGGTGTTGCCTGCCCTGTATGTGGGGCGTGTTTCTGGGCAGTCGGGGAGGGGGGGTGGCCCTAACAATCAAATCTCCCTGATGATCCTAGAGTTTTAAAGCTACTGCAATAGTCTAATCCTTCAGTTCAGTCCTGCCACAGTTTGTCTCTGCCACTGACCCACAAGTCTTTGGTATTGGCGTATGGCTCCTGAGACTTGCAAGTGGGCCCCTCTTCCAGGCTGTGCACCCCGAGTCCTCTGTTGAGGGATGACTGTGCTATGTCACAGGTGAGTGCCGTCCCCCCAGGGCAGTTCTGGGCTGCTGGGCTGTGTTGGGAGGCTCCCAGTCTGCTCAAATGATGGCTGAATGGGGCTCTGTTAATTCACACTGCTCCCCCTTCCCAGCTCTGGGACATTCAGCTGAGGTTGCAGGGAAGGCTAATGTCCACGCCCAGTTTTGTGGTGTGTGCCTGTTATTTGAAGCACTTCCGTCACACTGGGTTGTCTGGGGCAGCTCTGGGCTATGGGGCTGGCGATGGGCAGGAGTGTTTCCTGTCCACCAGGATGGTGGCTGTGAGCGGACACCCCCCTTTTCTTGGGAAGTTGTGTTGTTTAGTGAATTTTCTCAGCCACTGGATTATTGCCTTTTGTCTCAGAGCTCTCTTAGTTCTGCTCTTGACTTGACGTGCCCAAATTTCAATTCTTTGAAGCTTTCTGTATTGAGCTTCTTAGAGTAATTGTTTTAGAAAAAGCAAAAGGATTTAAAAAAAAAAAAAAAAAAAAAAAAAAAAAAAAAAAAAAACGGCCCTCCTCAGAGATCTAATGGGTTATTGAAATGCTAATAGACAAAGCAACCAGGGCCATTAAGGAAAGGTCCACAGGGCAGAGAGATCAGCCTTGCTTCGGGATTTGCATATGCGCCTCAAGGCCTGATCTCCGCCCTTCCCCTTTCTGTGTTCACCAGAACTCCAAAAATCCTCTGCTTTTATTTTGGAGTTTTTCGTGTTGTTTTTTTTCTATGCCTGTCTCCTCTCTGCTGGGCTGGCTGCTCTCAGAGTCTCTGGTGTCTGGTCTCAGTCTATCTATGGTTGGAGTTTGAATCAGTAGAATGAGTTTCCGATAAGAGCAGCCACTGCAATTCTCCCTTCTCCTTCCCGGAGCTGACAGCCCCTCCTCCCCCGGGACTGAGCCTGGCAGGGAGGGGCGCGGGTCCCCTGGCCGCAAAAACTTACAGATTTCGCTGATCTCAGCAGTTCCACGTTTTCATGAGTGTTGTATGAAGTATGCCCAAAGACAGATTGCTCTGTGGTGTCCAGTCCACGCAGTTCCTGGCTTTTTACCTACTTTTCTGGAGGAGTAACTAAAACATACAGCTCACCAGTCTGCCATCTTGCCCCGCCTCTGCTCCCAGTATATTTTTGTATGTACAAAATAGGCTATAAGCCTGAGGAATTTTTTTTTTTTAATTATAAATGCTAGAACGCATTCAAAGTAGCTTAAACAGACATGCCCACAGTTGACAATGATACACATTTTATGGAGCATAAGGGCAGGAAGAAAAAGTGTAGCCAGATATCATACGGGATGGGAGCTAGGAACTGGAAAGTCTTGAGAAACAAAGGCAGTGTCCTTCTGAGGGTACCTGGTATTTCCTCCCTCTCTCTCTCTCTCTCTCTCTTTTTTCTTTTTCTTTTTCTTTTTTTTTTTTTACATTTTTTTTAAGGTGTAATATAACATATATATAGAAAAGTGAAAACTTTCAAAGTACAATTTAAGTAGGTAGAGAGCAAATGTCAAAGAATGTTATGGGTTACAGTTCCACAATTTCAGTTATTTCCTTATTGTGAAATATAACATATACACAGAAATGTGATAACTTTCAAAGTATGATTTTACAAGTAGCTAAAGAGAAAATTTCAAAGCATGTTATATGTTACAGTTCCACTGTGTCAGTTATTTCCTAGCTATTCTAGTACCCTAGAAACTAAAAAAAAATTCATATAAAGATTCAGTATTCACAATCCTTTGTTAAATCCTATGTTGTTTGATGCTACCCTCTCTCTTGTTCGATCACTTTCTCAGTGGCAGTAACCACCCTAACTTGTTCATACTGAAAAGAGGTGTCGATATTATGGGGAAGGGGGATGTTCTTGGAGAGGCTGTTGCCTCTCCCTGCTTCTCTCTTTACACACACTTCACTCTTCTTTCTGTGCTTAGAGCAGCGGCTCTCAACTAGGGGGCGATTTTGCTCCCCAGGAGACATCTGGCAATGTTTGGAGACATTTTTGATTGTCGTGACTGGGAGCTACTCCTGGCATCTAGCAGGTAGAGGCCAGGATGGTATTAAAACATCCTACAGTGCACAAGACAGCCCCCCACAACAAAGTATTAATTGTCCGAAAATGTCAGAAGAGCCACAATTGAGAATCCCTGATATAAACCAACTTTCTCCATTACACTTGGGCGTGGCCTAAGGGTGGTGCCCCAGTCAGAGTACCATATAGGAGAACCCTAAACCAAATTCCCAGGAGAGAGGGACTCTGCAGATTGAGTCACGTTAAGGATCTTGAGTTGGGGACATTATCCCTAAACATAAATGCCAGGTCCTTATAAGAGGTAGGCTGGAAGGACAAAGGCTGAAGAGGGCAATATAATGATGGAAGCAACGATTGGAGTGACGCACTCAGGAACCAAGGAATGCCGCAGCCTCTAGGAGCTGAGAGAGGGAAGGAACAGATTCTCCCCAGGAGCCTCCAGAAGGAACCCACTCTGCCAACACCTTGTTTTTTTTACTCCTAGATACCCATTTTGGACTTCTGACCTCCAGAATTACAAAAAAATACGTGTGTGTTGTTTCAAACTACTAAGTTTGTGGTAATTTGTTACAGTGACAATTGGAAACTAAAATATACAGCCAACAGCCTTGGAAGATAAAGGTAGTGTCTCCAGACAGAGAGTTGTGTCAACCAGTATAATAAAATAATATCTCACTTCAGGGCAAAGTTTGGGCCAAGCTCTGCCTCGGGATTCCTAGGCTGTGATTCAGAACCAGGTTCAGCATATATCTAGGCCCACCTACATTTTTCCCATACATATCAGTCAGAATTCGACTAGAGAATCAGAAGCACTAGGAGGTGTGTGTGTGTGTGGGTGGGTGGGTGGGTGTGTGTGTGTGTGTGTGTGTGTGTAGAGGCATCTGTTACAGGGAATTGGCCTTCCTCAGTTGTGGGAGCCGGTTAACCATCTCTTCAAGGCTACTGTGTCTTCATCTGATGGGGGAGCTGCCACAGGTCAGGCAGTCAGGTAGGGAAGATGGATGTAAAGTGGGGAAAATCAAGGACAGACTGGGGTCCACAGCACAACCTGGAACTCCATGGATGGACTGAAACGTGGGTCAGTTCTTGTTGCCTCTGACCTTAGTGACCAGAGGAACCTGTAGAAGCCAGAGTCCTTCATTACAGAAGTAAATGCACACCTGACCCAGGAGCAGAGAAGCTGGAAGAGAATCCAGGACAAGGCAGAATGCTTACAGGCCTGGCTGCTGCCTCACGCCATCGAGGTAAATCGGCCGTTCAGGAACAGTGTGTGTGAGCCACAAAAGGGCAGCTACTTCCCCTAGGCCTTCCAAATCTCCCTTCCTAACCAGAAACAAACAGGAAAGGGAATTTTGGGACATATAGCACAGCCCAGCCATGGAGACACACTAAAAGCCTTGCTAATCAAGAGGAACCAGTGCAAACGTGAAGCTCGTGCTGCCAACTGAGCTGTTAAAAATAAAGTCGTTTTTCTCTGACCCAGGAGTCTCATGCGTTCTGTCAGCATCCACTAAACAGTTGCTAACTTGTTAGTTTACAAGGAGAATAAAATCCCAGACTTTTCACAATTTTGATACCACAACTGTTAATTTAACAGCACGTGAACAAGCACTTTTTTAACTCTCAGAAAATTTTACATTTCCTTTCTTTTATTTGTATTTCCATTACTCTCGCTCCAGAGGTGTATCCTAATATATTTAATGCTTGGAAGTCTTTTATTGATCACCCTACCACTCTTCATTCAATAAAAATATGTTTATAGAAATTAGAATTCTTACTTTGATTCATTTTCTATGATCATAATGTTCTAAGTGTTAAAAATTCTTCCATACTGTGCAATCATTAAACTTATTATGAGTAGGCAACATAATAAAAACATATTTCAAATTTAAATAAATAATTAGTAAGCATTTAAAGAAGCCTTTTTTTGGAAATTAATCATCTCACTGAAATGCTGCTAAAAATTATTCCATTCAATAATGATCACACGTAATTTTACTTAAATAGAAGTTGAAAACATTAAACATTTTATAATATGAAATAAGATTAAGATAGACTATACTTAGAATAGATCATGTGATAAAATTATTTTTAAGACCTAATTAAACACATCCTGAATCTAAAAGAACTCACATAAAAGTTTTATCCAAGGCTTTTATGCAACATAACCTAAATGTTTTAGTAGTTCTAGAAACATTCCAGTTATGTTTAAAAGCTTCTGCAACACCAACCTATTGTCAGGCTCTTCAAAGTTCTGTCCTTTCTAGCGAGTAAAAGAGTCAAAGGGTGAGTTCTGAGAATGAGTGAAACTGCTTACAGTTAAATACATGAAAAAGGGCAATTTTTAGCATTCGATGTTTCTTAAAATGCTTTCTTTCCTCTCACAGAACACTACTTTTGGAATCTTACATTCTCTGATGGAGGGAAGAAACAAAGTCATCAGACAAAATTATCATAATTCTCAATAATCCTATATCTGAAGCAGAGCATTCCAACCCAGGGCCAAAATACCAAGTTTCATCCTCAACAAAATAGTTATTAAAACAGAGAAATACAGAAATCCCTATGGATTAATATTTAAAGGAGGCTTTCCTTTTTTTGGAGGCCCAAGGGGACTTCACACCCCAGAGCAATTCATCGGTAAGATTTGGGATGGTTTTGGGGTCTGCTTTGGGTTTATCAATTGGAAGAAGGACTGTTGTGAACTCAGGCAAGTTCTTAGGCAAATGAGTTTTAGGAAAGCGGGCCTATGAAATCTAAGGACCTGTACACCAATTCCCTTAAAACTATTCATGCTCTTAAACCCCTTGAGAAGTGTATCCCATTGAGACCACTGCATGTGACTTCCATCACCCTTGGGGTGCAGTTTTAACTGTTTCATAGCTACATATCTGTGTGCTAAAAAAAAAAAAAAAAAAAAAAAAAAAAAATCCTAGAAGGATGCATGCCAAAGATAACTGGGTTAAAGACTAGAATTGGGAAGGTTGATTAGGGGGTATTCATTTTATCATTTTTACCATAAGAGCATACTCATGTATTGTATGGTTTAATATAAATAAATAAATTTAAAGGAGTCCAGAAAGAAAGACTTCAAATTTGGAAAAAAAAAAAAAAAAAAAGAAAGAAAAGAAAAAAGAAAAAACATTAGGTGTGAGGAATTGGAGCTAGAGTAAAATATGATGTATAAACATATAACGTGATAAAGAAATAAGATAATGGTATATATGAGATTTGTAGAGCTCTAGAGTTTAGGTTAAACAAGTCAAACACCAGATAAATTATTTCCCTGAGGGATTTTTCCAACATTTTTCTCAAAATTCTACTTATCCACAATCACTCATCATATATGAAGTAAAAAATTAAGTGCTTGCATTTTACATGCAGCATTTGGTTATAGATATATGGTGATCCTATCCTTAGCGCCCCCCAAAAAATAAAAAGCTGTTAGACTTAGCATGACTTAGGTAACAGTAACCACTCAGTAGACTGAGGCAAAGAACAGCATTGATGGTATCTGTGCCAGGATTAGGAGAAGATAGGAATTCTGTTTACTCAAGGCCTTTGGTTTGGCTTTTATTTAAAATATTGAAAAAGTGGAAAGTCAAGTGTCCTAATGTTGTTTACTGCGATATTTGAAATACGGATGGAAGCTGATTTCCAAAGCTTGGGCCTCTGAAACACCAGATGGAGTTGAAACTCCAGACCCTCTAACAAAGTGTCACAAAAATCTTTGTTAAAGGGCCAAAAAATAAAATAAAATAAAATAAAATAAAAGTCCAGCCCAGGATGACCTCTTCTTGCATGAGGCCTATCTGCAACACAAAGGCTAAAGGTATAAGATAAGAGGACTTGAGAAGAAGGTACAGAGGTGAATAAAATTCTGCTCCATGCCGGCTGCACCATGTCAGCTGCACAGGATAATGGCTTGGGCATTCTGAATGATCTAAAAAACTAAATTATAAGAGACTAATCATTTTTAACTGTCAAAAAGATTAAAATTTTAATATACATCTATCATTTATGCCAACTATTTGTAGGTGGATGCCCCTTCTGAACTGTTTGCATAAAGTAGCAATTACGAAACAGAATGAGGTATAAGATATGTAGCTATACTCAAAACTATCTCAAAACCATTTCCTTCAGGAAATCTTATCTTACCAAGTGAAATTGCAGAAGGGATAGAAATGGAAATATTCTAAAGGGCTGGGAGTGATAAGAATTTTTTTCCCTGTCTTCACGCTCTGGCAGGAAACAGGAAAAAAATTGTCCCAATATGTTGTTCCCTGACACTGTGCCTCAACCCCCATTGGGCCCTCACATTCTATTCTCGATTAAGCCCACTCTTGTAAGCCCTTGATTTTATATCTCTTTGTGGCTCCTTGACATATTGTTTTATTCCCAGTTACCAAAGGATCATTCATTCATTTGTCCAATATATATGGAATGCCTTTGATCCAGGTCTCCCAGAAGCATAGCCTAAGATGAGGATTTTCATTCAAGTGATTTATTGGTTGAGCCACCCCAGGATCAGGGGAATGAGGAAAGCAGGTTAGAAAAGAAGAATGAAACCGAGCAAGGATGCAGTCATCTGAAGGGGAGTGGCTCTGTTGGCTCAAGGCTGCTGCCAGCCATCAGCGACAGGGTTCCCAGCAACTTGGGGCAGAGGATCTGGGTGGGGCCCCAACAGTGCCTACTGCACACCCAGGCATTGACTCAGTGCTGAGGATGCAAACACAAAACCCAGCCCGTGCCTTCCACATGCACTCTAACAAAGGATATATGCATGGAAATAAACAATTCCCCTTAGATTTTTTTTTTTAAAACAGTGCTCATTTCCCATTGCTCTTTGAGAATACAGATCATATCTTTTATTTCAATCAATAAACATTTGTTTGCCTTCTGGACTGGAAAAGATCAACTCAGAACCAGGAAAAAATCATAAGGGAAAGCAGCTATAAAAATGAATTAAGACAGTATTCCTGCCCCCAAGGAATCTTTACCATATAATACATACCCTACAATATCTGGTATGATGCTGCATGCCTAACATTTATTAACCCTTGTTTACTGGCTTACTCATTTTCAAAGCAGTCTTCTTTTCTATCAAGGGGCAGACAAGTGGCATGTAAATGGAAATCAGATGACTCCCCCTTTGACCTTTGGTGGGGGGGTTGAAACTCTGTAGGTTCTGGAGTCCTTTCTAAAAAACAAGCTTTCTGAAATGCTACCAGTTATTAAATTGCATATAAATATCTCAGGCATTCAGCATTTTTATGTTCAGGTGGGGAAAAAATTAAATTGCCCCTCTCTGTGCTCAACAGCCTTGGCACTATATTTTGACCCTACAATCTCCACACATACTGTCATCAGCAATGGGCGGGAGTTCTGTTTCCAGAAAGCATATAAATAATTAAAATCCTGCAGGGAGCAGATTTTTATTTACAGGGCTCCACTGTCATTCTTGTACCTGGTGGGAGTATGGCAAAATTACACAAGTTTATTAAAAAACCAAAATTGATGGTTCCAGCTCCATTCCTCTACCCCATGGAATGAGATCAAATAGCAGCTTCATGGAAGCAAGAACTGTCAGTATGTAAAGAGCTATCCCTGGAATGAGGCTAACTAACATTTGGTTGAATGAGTTCTCAGATGTGTGAGCTCCCCACTGCGCCTAGGGCTTCCTGGACATCGCCACATCTTGGAGTTCAGATGTTCACACTATGAAACGTTTCCAAGCCCAATCTTAGCCCTTGTTGGATGTTCTGTTCCATCATTCCCTTTTTATTTATGATTCCCCACATTTCTTAAGATAAAAGCTTACACTGCTGAAACAGTCTAAAGCATACCCCCTACATACAAACTGATCTCCAGATTACCAGTGAAATTGCTGCTTTTGTATACTTATGGACTGACGTGATAACTGAAAATAACTTCCATTAGCACTACAAAAACTCCAGCTGTTACCAAATGAATTTCATTTGATACCAGCAGAGAAAAATATTGGCTACTGAGATATTCTTTGTTCATGGTTATTTACAGTTAGCTAGAATTCATGTAGAATTCAGCTGGCAAGAAGACTCAGATGATTTCCCTTATCAAGGACTTTGTATGGAACGTCTTCTACTAAAAGACTGGCTTGCCTTCATTTATTTAAATACGGCCGCTCTTGTTGCACCTGTTCCATCACAATACATGGAAATATCTAGTAATTAAATTCCTCAGAGTAAGAAAGATGTAAACAGATGTTTGAGAGATGTGTAATACCTGTAGTACTCTATTTCCCCTCCCCTCCTTTTCTCCATCCCATCACCTTCTCATTTTGTAAATTTTGGAAATAGTCAACTAAATGATCATAATACTCCCCCAACACCATACTCCTGATGATTTTTAAAATATAAATGTTTCAAACATACATGTGTATCCAATAAGAATTAGGTGTCAGTGTTTTGTTACATTTCCCTCAGAATTTTTAATTTTTTTAAAGAAATAACAGCTCACAAGTACAGTGGAGGCCCCCATTTGGTGGAAGTCTGTCTTTGTACACAGCCCCTTGTCTTACTCACAACAGGAAAGCCAAGGGACCCAAGGACTGCCAACCACTCAGAACACTACCAACCCTGGGAGGAAGAAGTTTTCTGGTCTCTGAAGCCAATAAATTCCTGTTGTGTATTGTATTTGTCACAGCAGCCAGGAAACTAAGACAGTAATCAATCAATTTTTGTTGAATAAATTAATGGATAGAAAGTAGAAAGATTCCTGATATTCTTTTCATTTTTTCTCCCAATGGATCATCACAGATATGCCAGAATTCCTGAAGTGGCCATACAGACAGAGCTCCCCCAGGAACCAGAAGACACATATTACTTTGCAAGAGAGTTTTTGTTATTGTTGCTGTTATTGTGGATGAAAGAAAGGGAATCCTCGCTTAGTAAGGAGATAATAAAATTTTCATGGAGGGGGCAGTGTCTTGTATTTCTCTTAGGTTAGCATTCTCCAAAGAAGCATAGCATTCCCCATAAAATTTTTTGTCTCACTAATTGGCATTAGGTATATAATATAGTCTCTGAGAACCTGACCCAGCACTCTTGTACACCTTAACTTAATAACTAAAATATGACTAAGAAGTTATTATTTCTTCTCACTATTTCCTCTAAATGTATTACAGTGATATCCTGGAAACTAATTTTGAGAGTATGCAATTTATTCATTTCCCTGAAGCCAGGATATAATAGCATAATGTTCTCATAAAAAAGGTAATCCAAACTTCCAAATCTTCACATACCTAATGAACTTTTTGGAACTATAAAATAAAAGGACACCATAAATTAGTAGAAAAATGTACAATTGTACAAAACTGATTCCATGTCTGGTCTTAAACAGCAAACAGCCAACCATATTAAGCCAAGACACTGACAGAGGAGCTTTACCAAAGCCTCCTGTTTAGGGGTTTTCTGATTTGAAATATTTGCACATTTCAGAGGCTCCAAGTACAATTTACAGAGGCTTCAAGGGTATTTACACAACACTTTAAGAGGTAATAAGGAAAAAAATAAGACAAATGACCTGTCCTCAAGGAGCAGTCCACAATCCACGTGATGAGAGTAAAGCCTATGGATGTAAAAGCACTAATAGAAAGCAGCACATCTGATGATGTGCAAAGATGAATGTTATATACAACAAATGGTGCAGTCATTCAGGGGAGAGAGAGACCCCTGGGAGGATGGGGTCAGTTGGAGTGGTCAGGCGCTCCAAAGAGGGGCAGAGCCTAGGTGAAATGAAGGCAGGGAGTCAGGAATGAGCTTTATGCTTTGGGAAGCTAAAGAGGACATCAATTTATGGGAGTAGGAGATTTATGTTGGAGAGTGGATAGGTAAAATGACTCGGCCAAATTGGAGGGCTGAGCATTTATACTTTCGTCTATTAACACAGGTGCATGACAGGAAATCTTCAAGCAGGGGAACAGATAAGCCACAGACACAGCCTAGGAGAAAATATTTGCAACACGCATATCAGACAATATATGTTATACCAAATAAAGAGACAAACAATGTAATTTTTTAATGGGAAAAAGACTTGAACAGCATATCACACACACAAAATATATACAAATGGCCAATAATCGCCTGAAAAAGTGCTCAAAATCATTTGTCATTAGGGAAATGCAAATTAAAAAGACAATGAGATAACACTTTACACCAGCAGAATGGCTAAAGTTAATAAGACTGACAATACCAACTGCTGATGAGTATTGTGAACCAACCAGGATCCTCATACATCTCTGATGGGAGTGGAAAATGGAAAAACCACTTTGGAATACAGTTTTTTATGAATTTAAACCTATATTTATACTTACAACTCAGCAATTATACTCCGAGGCATTTACCCAAAAGCAATTCTACTCCTAGGCAATAAACATTCATGTACAAGTATTTTTATGGTTACATCTTTTATTAATAATAACCTAAAGCTGGAAACAACTCAAATTTCCATCAACAGAATAACATATAATGGTTATATATCTATATAATAAAATATATTCAATAAAAAGGAATAAACCCCTGCATAACACAGAGGAATCTCAAAAATATTATGCTGAAGAGAAAGTTCAGAGTAGGCAGTGCTGGCATTGTTCCAGTGATGCCTCAAGGACCCAGGTTCTTTTTACCTTGTGCCATACCATATTTACCGTGCTAACTTGCATCTTCATGGTCACAAGATGGCTGCTGTAGCTCCAGACATCATATCCATATCAAAACCAGGAGAAAGGAGGGAATGTCCACACCAGCTCCAGCTGTCTACTTCTTATCAGACATCTACTTCCATATTTTTGGCCAGAATTAGGCCATTTGGCAACCTCTATGAAAGACGGAAACAGAATTGTCAATCTTCATTTAGACCAATCTTGATTTATCTTCTTAGGACTGGGGCCTTTGCCAAACAGAGTTAAATCAGCATTCACTCAGCAAGGCAGGCAGTAGGGATGAATATCACACAGACAACAAACAGTGTTGACCACATTACTTTAAAGTAGAAACAAATCTGTCTAAATCCCTTGGCCTGGAACAAGGAACAACTAAGAGACAAGGAGGAACACACATAGCCTAAGTAGAGTTGCAGGAACCTACAAGAAATCAAGGTTCTTTCTCTTCGGGTGAGAGTAAGAAATCCATTCAATACCAAAGGAAGAGAACGAGCGACATGGCAAAAACGTTTTGTAATAGCTGCTGACAAATGAGAAGAACAGGTCAAAATTTAGAAAGTCCCAATGCTATGCATTGGCATTAAAGCAACAAGTTAAATAGGGAAATTTAAAGAAGGAAAAGCAAGCTTAAGCAATTAAATATTTGAAGGCTATGTCTCATTTCAAATGAACACATGACCATGACATCAGAACATTTCTCCAAACTGAACATCTAATTCTGCTGAAAGAAAAACCATGACAGCAGTTCTTGGGATGGGATTAAATCATAAGCTTTTGTTCTGCCACTAGAATCAACAGGCTTAGTGTGAGAGATGGCCCATTTGTTTCATACATCAGTTCATGATACTCATCTCTACATTAACCAGCCTGCTATACAGTAAGGCAACAGAGCTCTCAAGGGCTGCCTGAAGCAGATGCATTGTTTACAAACAAAATACATTGGCTGGCATATAGCAGCGGTGATTAAGTTAATGACTAAGTGCTGTTTTAAGATGTCAAATATCTGAAACCCACATATCTTGCATGCTATTATTTGGTTTGGTAAATGTTTAGACAGCTGGTGGAAGTTTGCCCTGACACTGGCTTTAAAATGCACTCGAAAAACAGAGTACACCATGCATTCTAGCAACTCAAGTTCTTGTTCCTCTTTCAAATATGAGAGGCTCAGTTCGGCTGTTCTGAGCAAAACCATCCAAGGTATAACAATCTGTGCTTCATGAGCCATAGTTTATGTTCATATGAGGCTTCTTTATAACCTTAGAAGAAAGAGCATGGACATGTTTTAGCTGAAAGAGTTTTTAGTAATCTTCTAGGCCAGTGGTCTTCAAACTTTCAGCAGCAGAACTCTGTTTCCAAGTGAAATATTACACAAAAGACTCCACAAAACCCCAGTGATTAAAAAAGATAAAAGTAGCTCTGCTAGGCTGAAGTAGAAATGCAGGTGATTCTCTCAGCCTCCCAGGGAAGCCTTTGCAAAACCCAAGGTCTCAAAAGAACATGGTTTGCAAAATATCTCTCTAGTCCATTTCCTGGATTCCTTAAGCTTCTTTGACTCCTAATATATCTTGAGAAATATAATCAGTCCCTTCCTGTCAATCCCCAAAATGGGGGGTTTAGTACAGAAGATAGAAAGGGCATTAAGGCTGAAAATTCCCCATTACATCTTAGCTGGAATAAGTTATGTGCGCAATGGGCTAAAAGCTACTAAAGGGAAAAGTGGAATCTGTCTCTCCCAGGGAGGATATGGACATTAAAAAAGAAATAGTAAAATAGGTTGCAACTGATAATGGCTAAGATAAGGCAGGCTTGAATCCAGGTTTGAATCCTGGGAGGTACCCTGGTTGAAGGAGGAAGGAATAAAAAACCTGGGACCCTTTTCGCTGATCATCCTCCCACCCCTCCCAACAAAAGTGGAAGTACAGGGAGCACCTCCACAGAAGTCTAAGACCATCAAACACATTTTGAAACCCACCATTCAATGTTAATGTCCATAATAATAATGGTTGTAGTAAATGACTAGTAAAAAAATAATAACAATCACACTTCTAGGCAGAACTAAGAGAGATCATGACATAAGTCATGCGTCATTCAGTGTTTCCCAACCCTTCCTTTCTGCCTCCTGCCCCCTCCCCAAACCAAAAAGTCTCCTACCAAGAAGAAAAGCCATCAGATGAACTCACTGGCACTAAGGTATGGGGGATCATGGCTTATCCCTTGCATGTCAATTTTTGAGAGATCAGCAGAAAGAGGGAAAACCTTAACACAAGTAAATAAGGCAGCAAGTACCATGGGGTGGGGAAATTCACAACTCCCCTCAATTCACAACATAGAGGAGAGACCTGTTTCACTTATGGGTAAAGTAGAGCTTAAGAGACTGATATGAAACTGCCTCATGGAGCCTCCATTCAACTAAATCACTTCATACCCATACTTTAGTCAGCAGTTCAACAAACATCCATGGAGAACCTTCCATATTCAAGGCACTACTCTCTGCATTGGGGAGACAGAAATTAAGGATACTGGTCCCTTCTCCAAAGGAAGCAAAAGATAAAAAATAATAGAAGGGCAAAGATGAAAGTACATTTTTAAAGAATGAGAGACTATGACTTCACAAAGAAGTAAGGTTTAAGGAGAGTGCTAAATGAACCAAGAAGTTACAAAGGAAAAGGTTTATTCCTGGTCCAAAACCATGTGCAACTGGTAAGCTTTTGAAAGCATGGGCAACATGCTATAATTTATTTAGATATATTATCCCAGTGGAATGTGGAAGATGCATTTGGGGGTGTGGGAGCAAAATCAGGTGCAAGGAGCCTGTTTAGAAAGCTAATTTAATAGTACAGGCAACATGATGAAATCTGGACTAAGACAGATGCAGAGCAATTGGATTTAAGATACATTTAAGAGATAAAATGGAAAGAAATTGATGACCCACAAGGAATGGGTAAGAGAGAAACTGAAAATATCCTGTGGGCATATCCTCCATCTTCCCATCATACTGAATTGCTTTTTTCACCACTATCTTCATTGGTGCATTATCACTCACCAGGTCCCCAGGCCAGAACCTTGTGCAACATTCTTAATTTGGGGATTGACATTCTTAATTTTCTCTTTCTTACCCTAACATCCAATCTAGCAGCAAATCTTATGAAATCTACTGCTGAAATTACCTCTTAAATATGTTACTTATTCCAATCCACTGGATAATGGTGAATTTTACCTGAGCTCTGTGCTCCCAGAAAACAGCGATGATCAAGAAATCCCCCTACTAGTTACTGAGAGTGACACTATCAACATAGTGATGCAAGGCATCCCCTAGAAAAGTCTCCCCTCAGAATCAGCAAATGAAAGGATAAATCCCACTTGTTTAGAAAGGACAAATCCCACTTGTTTAGAACTCTGGAGGATGATAGACACTGGAAAAGGACTCCACAAATGCTGAACCAAATAAAAAGAAAAATAATCTCCAAGGTCAGATAGGAGACTTCCCTCATGGACACACCAGTATGGACCCCTCCCCATCATTTGGTTCACATGCCACTTGGGAGTCACACAGAGGCAACTCAAGACTGTAGAGCTAATCACAGCAGTGAGTTAGAACCCCATGCATATCCAGGCACAGGGACCAAAGTCCACAGAGACCCAAGGTGGAACACAAGCCACTGAGGAGGGCCACATACAAAAAGGCCACCAGGGAATGAAAGGAGGTGGGGAGACTGCAGCAGAATTGTTGTGCACACTCAATCCATTCCCTGTTCACTGGAACACCTAAATGCAAAATGGACCTTTCTGGATTGATCCACCTCTCTGGAGTGGCCCCATCTGGGTTCCCAGGGCAGGATACCCTAACAGGGAAGAAACTGGAGGAAGCAAAGCCTCACAGAAAAAAAAAAAAAAAAAGAGTGGAAGTGGGGGAACCAAGCTGATGTAAAATAGGATGGGTCACAGAACTGAAAGTGTAAGGAAACAGGGTCACTAAGTAAGAGAGAGAATATAAATAAATCGTAGGCAATGGGGAGAAAGTTCTGCACTGAAATATACAGATCAAGATTTCCAGAGAAGAAATAAGGAAAGGATGCTTCCTCCTGAGGTGAAACAAATGAACAAAAAAAGTATGATCTTAAAAATTATACTGTAGCAAGATGGTGGTGTAGGGAGGTGTGGAATTTAGTTAGTCCTCTAGAGCAGCTAGTAAGCAGCCAGGAAAACTAGTAAATAGTCTGGAACAACTGTTTGGGGGACATCTGTGACCAGACACATATTGTACACCAGGCTGGAATGGGTGAAAGGGCCAAGACCACAGCATAGAGCTGTAAGTAAAGCTGGTGCCCCTCCCCCACTGGCACAGCAGGCTCAGTTGGAAGACTTCCTTGTGGGAAAAAGAAGCTGTCTTTAATGGAAGGTGGCTCAACCAAGCTCTAACTGTAGTTTTAATTAACAAATCTGGACTACTGACTACAAGCTACAAGCATAGATAAACCCACAGCAAATAGCAAAGGAACTGTTAGGTCTCTCTCAGCAGAGAGGAGGCAGGGCTAATAGAAAAAATAATATATATATAAAAAATAAGTAAATAAAAACAGAGGCTTTTGGAGTTGGCCAACCTCAGAATACTGGAAAAGGGCTATGCCCCAAAAAGGGGGCCCATAGAGCCAGGTACCAACTCCAGCTCTTGAGTAGCAAAACTGGGGGGCTGGAAACTGGCTCTGAAAGGAGACTTCTTTCTTTGTTCTATCTCTTTTTTTAAACTATCCTAATAGCTCATTAGAGAAAGCCTCAGGCATATTCAATTGTCAGGGCTGCCCCAGGCAAATTAAGATAGTTCTGAGAGACAAAGTAAGGAGTCACTTGAAGGAGATAATTCCCTAAAGGGCATATCTTCCCCAAGAAAAGAGGAGGGCCGGGCAAGGCCCAGCTCAGGTGGTGGCCCTGCTTCAGAGAACTTAGACCCCTGGGGCTGGGGAAAAAAAAAAAGCCAGAAACAGCTTAAGCTTGCCTTCTACCTCTGCTGGCAGAGACAGGATCTGATAAAAGTTAAAGGAACTGCACCTCATTACATCAGTGGGGAGCTGTGGGCTGACAAGTGCCACCTGACATGCAGGATAGGAAAAGCACAGTTTAGAGGCATCACAGGAAAGTCTGATAATCTCCCAGGTCTTATCCTCAGGGCAACTTGATACAGATTACACCCTCCTCCTGAGACCTGGGCTTGTGTGGCCTGTGAAAATTTGTTTGGGGTCAATCATGTCTGGGTAGACCCTCCAAAAAAAAAAAAAGTTACATATAGGCAGGGCAAGAACCAGAATAACAAGAGCTGAAAAATTCTGATCAGTTAAACAGAAGCTATGCTAGAGGTCTAGAATAAGCTGAACTGATCACAAAAGAATAGACAGAGAACAAAGCCAACCAACAGGAAAACCATAAGTAAAAGAGTGAAAACGACCTCTAGAATAAACTAATCAAGCAAACCAGATGCCTAGAAACCAACAAATAATTACAAGTCACATTAAGAAAAGAAGATATGGCCCAGTCAAAGGAATAAACTAACACTCCAAACAAGATACAGGAGTTGAAACAACTAATTAAAGATGTTCAATCAAACATGCTAAATGAATTCAAAAATCAAATCAACAAGTTGAGGGAAGATATGGCAAAAATGATGAAGATGTTGGGTGAACATAAGGAAGAACTCGAAAGTTTGAAAAAACAATTGGCAGAACTTATGGGAATGAAAGGCATAATAGAAGAGATGAAAACCACAAAGGAGACTTACAACAGTAAATATGAAGAGGCAGAAGAAAGGATTAGTGAACTAGAGGAAAGAACATCTGAAATCCTACACACAAAAGAACAAATAGGGAAAAGAAAGGAAAAATATGAGCAGGGTCTTAGGGAATTGAATGACAACAAGAAATGCAATGAATATATGTGTGATGGGTGTCCCAGAAGGAGAAGAGAAGGGAAAAGGTGCAGAAAGAATAATGGAGGAAATAATCACTGAAAATTTCCCATTTCTTATGCAAGATAAAAAATTACAGATCCAAGAAGCACAGCGTACCCCAAACAGAATAGATCCAAATAGACCTACTACAAGACACTTATTAATCAGATTGTCAAATGTCAAAGACAAAGAGAATTCTTAAAGCAGCAAGAAAAAAGCAATCCATCACATACAAAGGAGGCTCAATAAGATGATGTGCAGATTTCTCAGCAGAAACCACAGAGGTGAGAAGGCAGTGGTATGATACATTTAAGATACTGAAATTGATTTTTGACAAGAATGTCATGTCTACTCAATGGGCAAAGAATATTCTCTTCATCACATGGTTCTGGGTAAATTGAATATCCATATGCAAAAGAATGAAGACAGATCCTTACCTGACATGATACAAAATTAACTCAAAATGGATCAAAGTCTTAAAATATAAAAACCAAAACTATAAAAATCCTAGAAGAAAATAGGGAAGCATCTTCGGGCTCATGTGTTATGCAATGGTTTCTTAGACGTTACACCAAAATCTTGAGCAACAAAAGATAAATAGAACGAGATCAAAATTTAAAACTTTTGTGCATTAAAGGACTATATCATGAAAATAAAAAGACAAACTATAGAATGGGGAAAAATATTTGGAAACCACATATCCAAGGAGGGTTTATTTTTTTTTAATCTTCATTTTATTGAGATATATTCACATACCACGCAGTCATACAAAACAAATCGTACATTCAATTGTTCACAGTACCATTACATAGTTGTACATTCATCACCTAAATCAATCCCTGACACCTTTATTAGCAGACACACAAAAATAACAAGAATAATAATTAAAGTGAAAAAGAGCAATTGAAGTAAAAAAGAACACTGGGTACCTTTGTCTGTTTGTTTGTTTGTTTCCTTCCCCTATTTTTCTACTCATGCATCCATAAACTAGACAAAGTGAAGTGTGGTCCTCATGGCTTTCCCAATCCCATTGTCACCCCTCATAAGCTACATTTTTATACAATTGTCTTCGAGATTCATGGGTTCTGGGTTGTAGTCTGATAGTTTCAGGTACCCATCACCAGCTACCCCAATTCTTTAGAACCTAAAAAGGGTTGTCTAAAGTGTGAGTAAGAGTGCCCACCAGAATGACCTCTCAGCTCCTTTTGGAATCTCTCTGCCACTGAAGCTTATTATTTCATTTCCTTTCACATCCCCCTTTTGGTCAAGAAGATGTTCTCCGTCCCATGATGCCAGGTCCATATTCCTCCCCGGGAGTCATATTCCACGTTGCCAGGGAGATTCACTCCCCTGGGTGTCTGATCCCACGTACGGGGGAGGGCAGTGATTTCACCTTTCAAGTTGGCTTAGTTAGAGAGAGAGGGCCACATCTGAGCAACAAAGAGGCATTCGGGAGGAGGCTCTTAGGCACAATTATAGGGAGGCCTAGCCTCTCCTTTGCAGCAACCGTCTTCCCAAGGGTAAAACCTATGGTAGAGGGCTCAACCCATCAAACCACCAGTCCTCTATGTCTGTGGTCATGTTAGCAACCATCGAGGTGGGGTAGGCCAATACCCCTGCATTCTCCACAGTATCCTCAAGGGGGCACTACATATTTTTGTCCTTGTTTTTCTTTTTTTTTTTTTTTTAACTTTCCTTTCTTTTCTAAATCAACTGTATGAAAAAAAAATTTTTTAAAAAAACATACAATAAAAGAACATTTCAAAGAGACCATAACAAGAGAGTAAGAAAAAGACAACTAACCTAAGATAACTGCTTTACTTCCAACCTGTTCCTACTTTACCCCGAGAAAGTTACATAATACAGCAACATTTCTGTGAACTTGTTCCTACTATATCCATCAGAAATTAACAGACCATAGTCATTCCTGGGCATCCCCAGAACACTAAATACCTTATCTGTTCTTCTTGGATTATCTTTCCCCCTTCCTAAATTGCTCTCTATTGCTAGTTCCCCTACATTCTACATTATAAACCATTTGTTTTACATTTTTCAAAGTTCACATTAGTGGTAGCATATAATATTTCTGTTTTTGTGCCTGGCTTATTTCACTCAGCATTATGTCTTCAAGGTTCATCCATGTTGTCATATGTTTCACAAGATCGTTCCTTCTTACTGCCGTGTAGTATTCCATCATGTATGTATACCACATTTTATTTATCCACTCATCTGTTGAAGGACATTTGGGTTGTTTCCATCTCTTGGCAATTGTGAATAATGCTGCTATGAACATTGACATGCAGATATCTGTTCGTGTCACTGCTTTCCGATCTTCCGGGTATATACCAAGAAGTGCAATCGCTGGATCGAACGGTAACTCTATATCTAGTTTTCTAAGGAACTGCTAGAATGACTTCCAGAGTGGCTGAACCATTATACAGTCCCACCAACAATGAATAAGAGTTCCAATTTCTCCACATCCCCTCCAGCATTTATAGTTTCCTGTTTGTTTAATGGCAGCCATTGTAATTGGTGTGAGATGGTATCTCATAGTGGTCTTAATTTGCATCTCTCTAATAGCTAGTGAAGCTGAACATTTTTTCATGTGTTTCTTGGCCATTTGTATGTCCTCTTCAGAGAACTGTCTTTTCATATCTTTTGCCCATTTTATAATTGGGCTGTCTGTACTATTGTCATTGAGTTGTAGGATTTCTTTATATATGCAAGATATCAGTATTTTGTCAGATACATGGTTTCCAAAAATTTTTTCCCATTAAGTTGGCTGCCTCTTTACCTTTTTGAGAAATTCCTTTGAGGTGCAGAAACTTCTAAGCTTGAGGAGTTCCCATTTATCTATTTTTTCTTTTGTTGCTTGTGCTTTGGGTGTAAAGTCTAGGAAGTGGCTGCCTAATACAAGGTCTTGAAGATGTTTTCCTACATTATCTTCTAGGAGTTTTATGGTACTTTCTTTTATATTGAGATCTTTCATCCATTTTGAATTAATTTTTGTGTAGGGTGCGAGGTAGGGGTCTTCTTTCATTCTTTTGGATATGGATATCCAACTCTCCCAGCCCCATTTGTTGAAAAGACCATTATGACTCAGTTCAGTGACTTTGGAGGCCTTATCAAAGATCAGTCAGCCATAGATCTGAGGGTCTATCTCCGAATTCTCAATTTGATTCCATTGATCTATATGTCTATCTTCGTGCCAGTACCATGCTGTTTTGATGACTGTGGCTTTATAATAAGCTTCAAAGTCAGGGAGGGTAAGTCCTTCCACTTCATTTTTCTTTTTTAGAGTGTCTTTAGCAATTTGAGGCATCTTCCCTTTCGAAATAAATTTGATAATTAGCTTTTCCAAGTCTACAAAGTAGGTTGTTGGAATTTTGATTGGGATTGCATTGAATCTGTAGATGAGTTTGGGTAGAATTGACATCTTAATGATATTTAGCCTTCCTATCCATGAACATGGAATATTTTTCCATCTTTTAAGGTCCCCTTCTATTTCTTTTAGTAGAGTTATGTAGTTTTCTTTGTATAGGTCTTTTACATCTTTGGTTAAGTTTATTCCTAGGTACTTGATTTTTTTTTTTGGTTGCTATTGAAAATGGTATCTTTTTCTTGAGTGTCTCTTCAGTTTGTTCATTTCTAGCATATAGAAACATTACTGACTTATGTGCATTAATCTTGTATCCCGCTACTTTGCTAAATTTGTTTATTAGCTCTAGTAGCTGTATCGTCGATTTCTCAGGGTTTTCTAGATATAAGATCATATCGTCTGCAAACAATGAGAGTTTTACTTCTTCTTTTCCAATTTGGATGCCTTTTATTTCTTTGTCTTGCCGGATTGCCCTGGCTAGCACTTCCAGCACAATGTTGAATAACAGTGGTGACAGCGGGCATCCTTGTCTTGTTCCTGATCTTAGAGGGAAGGCTTTCAGTCTCTCACCATTGAGTACTATGCTGGCTGTGGGTTTTTCATATATGCTCTTTATCATCTTGAGGAAGTTTCCTTCGATTCCTACCTTTTGAAGTGTTCTTATCAAAAAGGGATGTTGGATTTTGTCAAATGCTTTTTCAGCATCTATTGAGATGATCATTTGATTTTTCCCTTTTGAATTTTTAATGTGTTGTAATACATTGATTGATTTTCTTATGTTGAACCATCCTTGCATGCCTGGAATGCACCCCACTTGGTCATGGTGTATGATTTTTTTAATGTGTCTTTGGATTCGATTTGCAAATATTTTGTTGAGGATTTTTGCATCTATATTCATTAGGGAGATTGGCCGGTAGTTTTCCTTTTTTGTAGCATCTTTGCCTGGTTTTGGTATTAGATTGATGTTAGCTTCATAAAATGAGTTAGGTAGTGTTCCATTTTCTTCAATGTTTTGAAAGAGTTTGAGTAAGATTGGTGTCAGTTCTTTCTGGAAAGTTTGGTAGAATTCCCCTGTGAAGCCATCTGGCCCTGGGCATTTATTTGTGGGAAGATTTTTGATGACTGATTGGATCTCTTTGCTTGTGATGGGTTGGTTGAGGTCTTCTATTTCTTCTGTGGTCAGTCTAGGTTGTTCATATGTTTCCAGGAAATTGTCCATTTCCTCTACATTATCCAGTTTGTTACCATACAGTTGTTCATAATATCCTCTTATAATTTTTTTAATTTCTTCAGGATCTGCAGTTATGTCACCTTTTTCATTCATTATTTTGTTTATATGGGTCTTCTCTCTTTTTGATTTTGTCAGTCTAGCTAGGGGCTTGTCAATCTTGTTGATCTTCTCAAAGAACCAACTTTTGGTGATATTTATCCTCTCTATTGTTTTTTTGTTCTCTATGTCATTTATTTCTGCTTTAATCCTTGTTGTTTCTTTTCTTCTACTTGGTTTAGGATTGGTTTGCTGTTCCTTTTCTAGCTTCTTCAGTTGATCCATTAGTTCTTTGATTTTGGCTCTTTCTTCCTTTTTAATATATGCATTTAGTGCTATAAATTTCCCCCTTAGCACTGCTTTTGCTGCATCCCATAGGTTTTGGTATGTTGTGTTCTCATTTTCATTTGTCTCTATATATTTAGCAATTTCTCTTGCTATTTCTTCTTTAACCCACTGATTGTTTAGGGGTGTGTTGTTTAACCTCCAGGTATTTGTGAATTTTCTAAGTCTCTGATGGTTATTGACTTCTAATTGTATTCCATTGTGGTCAGAGAATGTGCTTTGAATAATTTCAATCTTTTAAAATTTATTGAGGCTTGTTTTATGTCCCAGCATATGATCTATTCTGGAGAAAGTTCCGTGAACACCAGAAAAGTATGTGTATCCTGGTGATTTGGGATGTAATATCCTGTATACGTCTCTTAAATCTAATTCATTTATCAGATTGTTTAGGTTTTCAATTCCCTTATTGGTCTTCTGTCTGGTTGATCTATCTATAGGAGAGAGTGATGTGTTGAAGTCTCCCACAATTATTGTGGAAACATCAATTGCTTCCTTTAGTTTTGCTAGTGCTTCTCTCATGTATTTTGTGGCACCTTGATTGGGTGCATAGACATTTATGATTGTTATTTCTTCTTGTTGAATTGCCCCTTTTGTTAGTATGTAGTGGCCTTCTTAGTCTCTCAAAACATTCCTGCATTTAAAGTCTATTTTAACAGAGATTAATATTGCTACACCTGCTTTCTTTTGGCTGTAGCTTGCATGAAATATTTTTTTCCATCCTTTCACTTTCAATTTCTTTGTGTCCCTGTGTCTAAGATGAGTCTCTTGTATGCAACATATTGATGGTTCATTTTTTTTGATCCATTCTGCGAATCTATATCTTTTAATTGGGGAGTTTAATCCATTTACATTCAACGTTATAACTGTGAAGGCATTTCTTGAATCAGCCATCTTATCCTTTGGTTTATGTTTGTCATATTTTTCCCTTCTCTCTATTAATATCCTTTATTGTACCCATACTGAATCTCTTTAGTACTGAACCTTTCTCCAAGTCTCTCTGTCCTTTCTTTGTTTCTCTGTCTGTAGGGCTCCCTTGAGTATCTCCAGTAGGGCAGGTCTCTTGTTAGCAAATTCTCTCAGCATTTGTTTGTCTGTGAAAAATTTAAGCTCTCCCTCAAATTTGAAGGAGAGCTTTGCTGGATAAAGTATTCTTGGTTGGAAATTTTTCTCACTCAGAATTTTAAATATATCATGCCACTGCCTTCTCGCCTCCATGGTGGCTGCTGAGTAGTCACTACTTAGTCTTATGCTGTTTCCTTTGTATGTGGTGAATTGCTTTTCTCTTGTTGCTTTCAGAACTTGCTCCTTCTCTTCCATGTTTGACAGTGTGATCAGAATATGCCTCGGAGTGGGTTTATTTGGATTTATTCTATTTGGAGTTCGCTGAGCATTTATGATTTGTGTATTTATGTTGTTTAGAAGATTTGGGAAGTTTTCCCCAACAATTTCTTTGAATACTCTTCCTAGACCTTTACCGTTTTCTTCCCCTTCTGGAACACCAATGAGTCTTCTATTCAGACGTTTTATATTATCTATCATATCCCTGAGGTCCATTTCGATTTTTTCAATTTTTTCCCCCATTCTTTCTTTTATGCTTTCATTTTCCCTTCTGCCATCTTCCAGGTCACTGATTCGTTGTTCAACTTCCTCTAGTCTTGTACTATGAGTGTCCAGAATCTTTTTAATTTGGTCAACAGTTTCTTTAATTTCCATAAGATCATCTACTTTTTTATGTAGTCTTGCAATGTCTTCTTTATGCTCTTCTATTGTCTTCTTGATATCCTTTGTATCCCGTACTATGGTCTCATTGCTCATCTTTAGTTCTTTGAGTAGCTGCTCTAGGTGCTGTGTCTCTTCTGATCTTTTGATTTGGGTGCTTGGGCTTGGGTTGTCCTTATCCTCTGGTTTTTTCATATGCTTTATAATTTTCTGTTGTTTTTGGCCTCTTGGCATTTGCTGAACTTGATAGGGTTCTTTTAGGATGTGTAGACCAATTGAAGTCCTTATCTCTAATTTATCAGATCTACAGCTTCGTGGAGTACACTTTCTCTAACTAACCAGCAGGTGGCGTCCGCAAGCCACCTGTTCTCCACAAGCCAGTTCTCCCCTGCTTAGCCTTTGTGGTGAGTGGGGGAGTGAGTCTTGTGGGGTCCAATTGGTGTACCAAGCTTGCGTGTGTAGTTGGTGTTGCCCGCCCTGTATATGGGGTGTGTGTCTGGGCAGTCAGGGAGGGGGGGTGGCTCTAACAATCAAATCTCCCTGGTGATCCTGGAGTTTTAAAGCTGCTGCAATAGTCTAATCCTTCAGTTCAGTCCTGCCACAGTTTGTCTCTGCCACTGACCCACAAGTCCTTGGTATTGGCGTGTGGCTCCTGAGACTTGCAAGTGGGCTCCTCTTCCAGGCTGTGCACCCCCTGGTCCTCTGTTGAGGGATGACTGTGCTATGTCACAGGTGAGTACTGTCCCCCCAGGGCAGTTCTGGGCTGCTGGGCTGTGTAGGGAGGCTCCCAGTCTGCTCAAATGATGGCTAAGTGGGGCTTTGTTAATTCACACTGCTCCGCCTTCCCAACTCTGGGACAATCAGCTGAGGTTGCAGGGAAGGCTAATGTCCACGCCCAGTTTTGTGGTGTGTGCCTGTTGTTTGAAGCACTTCCATCACACTGGGTTGTCTGGGGCAGCTCTGGGCTATGGGGCTGGCAACGGGCAGGAGTGTTTCCTGTCCACCAGAATGATGGCTGTGAGCAGACACCCCCCTTTTCTTGGGAAGTTGTGGTGTTTAGTGAATTTTCTCAGCCACTGGATTATTGCCTTTTGTCTCAGAGCTCTCTTAGTTGTGCTCTTGTCTTGACCTGCTAAAATTGCAATTCTTTGAAGCTTTCTGTATTGGGCTTCTTAGAGTAATTGTTTTAGAAAAAGAAAAAAGGATTAAAAAAAAAAAAAGGGCCCTCCTCACAGATCTAATGGGTTATTGAAATGCTAAGAGACAAAGCAACCAGGGCCATTAAAGAAAGGTCCACAGGGCAGAGAGATCAGCTTTTCTTCGGGATTTGCATATGCGCTTCGGGGCCTGAGCTCTGCCCTTCCCCTTTCTATGTTCACCATAACTCCAAAAATCCTCTGCTTTTATTTTGGAGTTTTTCGTGTTGTTTTTTTTCTATGCCTGTCTCCTCTCTGCTGGGCTGGCTGCTCACAGATTCTCTGGTGTCTGGTCTCAGTCTATCTATGGTTGGAGTTTGGATCAGTAGAATGAGTTTCTGATAAGGGCTGCCACTGCAGTTCTCCCTTCTCCTTCCCGGAGCTGACAGCCCCTCCTCCCAGGGGACTGAGCCTGGCAGGGAGGGGCACGGGTCCCCTGGCCACAAAAACTTACAGATTTCGCTGATCTCAGCAGTTCGACATTTTAATGAGTGTTGTGTGAAGTATGCCCAAAGTCAGATTGCTCTGTGGTTTCCAGTCCACGAAGTTCCTGGCTTTCTGCCTACTTTCCTGGAGGAGTAACTAAAACATACAGCTCACCAGTCCGCCATCTTGCCCCGCCTCTCCCCTGGTGCTCTCTTAAGACATCACAAACAGCCACGTCTTAGAGAGTAGACTTGCAATGGACACAGTAGCTTGGCCTCTATTTCTTCAGAGGAGATATTCTTGAAGGGTAGAGGTAGAGTAGTATGGTGGGAAGGGGCACGGCATAAGCTATAGACTCAGAGGATTGGGATTTGCACCATCCTTAGCATTTCTGGTTGTGTTACCTTGGGTAAGTCAATCAATATCTCTGAAGGTGTGTTTTCTTATCTTTAAACAGGGCCCAATAATTAAAGCTACCTCAGAAATATGAAGAGTAAATGAAAGAGTGTTCATAAAATGTGGTAATTAAAGGAAAAATCACATAAAAGCACAAGTGCTATGTAGTTATCAGTAGTTAGTATTATTGCAGCATTCAGGGAGCATCCCTCCAGATGGCCTTTGTGTTGGTCTTTTTAAGTATTAATATTTACAACATGATAATATTTGTATCTTTGTTTCCAGACTTAAAATTTATATCACATAAAAATTAAGAGAAACATTTTTTTCGTTAATACTTCCGGAGTTTTTGTGTGTGTGTGTGTGGATGGCAGGTGGAATTGGGTGAGACTGAGGGAGTCAATGAAGACTTTCGCTGTCATTAAGGTATTGAGTGCATTAAAAATAAGTAGGCTATTTCTTACTTTCGAATTGATACAGTTTTCTCCTGAAACCAGCTCTGTAGACTGATATGGCCTGGAAAGGGGTTTGAGGAGGTTTTCATTGCTTCCTGTACTCAGGAGGGAGGAGGTTAAAGCCACCTCAAGGCCTAGCCATAGCCTTGTAAAGTGTTTTCTTGATTCACTAAGTTTTGTTAACGTCACTCCTCCAAGATGTTAAACATTACAATAATTGCCCCCTCATCCCTAACAAAGTCAGTTGCTAATCTTCACCCTCTCAGCTCAAGGCACAAGTGTCTCTCATCTATGACTTTAGTCCTGCTACTTTCTGAGCCAATTCTGACCAGAAGAAGTTAGCAGCAGCCTCAACCCACAAGTTGGACCCAGATACTCATTGAGAGCTTCTTACTGGTCAGATCCATTCATAACACCAGGATCTCCTTCATTTTCTTCATGGTTTTCTGGTTTCTTGTTAGCTTCCCTGAGAGGACAGATTTCTGACTCTCATACCCCCAGCTGCTGGCTGAGCCCATGGGTACCCCAGTGCTGCCACCTAAATTACAGGCATGCTGCCTGGCCCCGTGATGCTAACTAAACATAGTGGTTCTGTGGTGATTAGTCTTATGTGTCAACTTGGCTAAGCTGTAGTACCCAGCTGTTTAATCAAACACTAATCTAGTGTTGTTGTGAAGGCATTTTGTAGATGTGGTTTCTTTGAGGAGATTACCCTTGATAACATGGTGGGCCTCATCAAATCAGTTGAAAACCTTAAGTGTGAAACAGAATTGAAAGCCCGTAAATAGACCACACATATGCAAGCTGATTTTTCTACAAGGATGCTAAGTACATGCAATGGGGAAAAGAAGTGTCTTCAAAAATGATGTTGGGGACTGGATATCCACATGCAAAAGAATGAAGGTAGACCCCTACATCATACCTTACACAAAAATAAACTCAAAATAGATCGAGGACCTAAATATGGTATCTAAAACTATAAAACTCTCAGAAGATAACATAGGGGCAAATCTTCACGACAGGAACTTGGTAATGGCACCAAAAGCACAAGCAACAAAAGAAACAATAGATGAATTTGACTTCTTCAAAATTAAACATTTTGTGCATCAAAGGATACTATGAAGAAAGTGAAAAGATAACCCATAGAATGAGAGAAAATATTTCCAAACCATTTATCAGTTAAGAGCCTAATACCCAGAATATGTAAAGAACTTTCATAACACAACAGCAAAAAAGACAATCTGTTTGTTTCCTGGCTGTTAAAACAAATGCCATACAATGTGTTGGCTTAAACAGTGGGAATTTATTGGCTTATGGTTTTGAGGCTAGGAGTTCAAAATTGAAGAATTAGCAAGATGATACTTTCTCCCCCAAAACTGTGGTATTCCCAAGATGTCTGCTGGTGATCCTTGGTCCTTAGCTTTTCTGTAATATGGCAGTGCACATGGCAGCATCTTCTCCTTTCTTTCTTGGTTTCTGTTGACTTCCAGCTTCTTGCTGCTCCTACTAGCTTTCTCCATCTGTGTCCTTCTCTATAAAGCCTGCAGTATTAGTAGTCAGACCCATCCTGATTCAGTTGGGCCACACCTTAACTAAGTAGCTCATCAAAGGGTCTTATTTACAACAGGTTTACCTAATTAAAAACTGAGCAAAGGACTTCAATAGACATTTTTTCAGTGAAGATATATAAATGGCCAATAAGCATCTGAAAAGATGCTCAATGTCATTAGCCATTCAGGAAATGCAAATCAAAACCACAATGAAATGCTACTTCACACACATAAGGATGGTTATTATGAAAAAAAAAAAAAGGAAAATAACAAGCATTGGAGAGGTTGCAGAGAAATTGGAACTTAAGACATTGTTGATGGAAATGTAAAATGGTGCAGCCACTGTGAGAAGCAATATGAATGGTTCCTCAAAAAGTTAAATATAAAATGTCCAAATGACTCAGAGATTCCAATTATAGGTATATCCCCAAAGTGAAAAGGGTCTCAGATACTTGTACACCATTGTTTGTTGCCTAATTATTCACAGTAGACAAAAGGTGGAAACAACCCAAGTGTCTATCAATGAATGGATAAACAAAATGTGATACATACACACAACGAAATATTTTCAGCTGTAAGACCAAAGGAAGTTGTGAGAAAATGCTGCAACATGGAAGAACCTGGAAAACATTATTCTCAGTGAAATAAGCAAGGCACATAAGAACAAATATTATATAATGACACTTATAAAATATGTCTAGAAATAGCAAATGTGCAGAGACAGAAAATACTTAAGAGGTTACCAGAGGATGGGGGGAAGGAAGGAGAGTAATGTTTGGTAGATGTAGAGTGCTTGTAAATAAAATTAACAACAGTAAAAAAGAAAACCTCAAAGCAAAAACTGACATTTCCTGGAGTAGAAGAAATTCTGCCTCAAGACTGCAGCATAAAATCCTGCCTGAATTTCCAGTATTCTGGCCTGCCCCATGGATTTCAGGCTTACCAGCCCCCACAATTATGTGAGCCAATTCCTTAAAATAAATCTCATTTATATCTGTATATCTATATATCTCTTATCGGCTCTGGTTCTCTGGAGAACCCTGACTGATACATGCTCTTTCGGATTTCAGTTATTGGTGCCTGTCTGTTCCAACTTGAGTTTGCCCCATTCTCTGTATTAGATACTGAGTACAGGACAATGATTAGTCGTCTTTGAGCCAGGTCAATTTGTTCACCTCCATCCAGCTTGGTCCTAGTTTGCATTCCATTCTCTCTGACTCATACTTCAGAAGTCCTACATACCTCATGCTTGAGATTGTCCTAAAGATTGGTAAAAATGAAAACTTGGGAGTCCCATTTCTACATAGGGAGACCTGAGCTTCCATCACAAATACCACACAATGACTTGACTTAAATAACAGGAATTTATAGGCTTATGGTTTTGAGGCTAGGAGAAGTCCAAAATTGATTGCTGGCTTGGGGTGAAATCCTTGGAATTCCTTGGATTTCCCATCACATAACCATGTCCTCTCCTTTCTCTTCCAGGTTCCTGCTGACTTCTGGCTTCTGGCTCTTCCCAGTGGCTTACTCTCAGTATGTCTGAATTTCTTCTTATAAAGAACTCCAGTAATCCAGATTAAGGCCCACCCTCATTCAGTTGGGTCATACATTCACTAAAATGACTTCTTCAGGAGATCTTATTTACAGTGGATTCAGTGGGTTCAAATGTAGATCAAGATCAAGAATGTGTCTGAATTGGAGTACATAATTCAATCCACCACACCAGCATATCAGCTAATTAGGTGGAACATCAATACAGCAGCCTGAGTACACTGAAAAGTATGTAAACTTTGGAGTCAGACAGATGGCTCCAAATCTTGACTTGGCTTTGTGCATTTGAGCAAGTCACCCATTCTCCCTGTCAAACACTGTTTTCTCACCTGTCACATGTGGAAAAGGATATTGAATTTCCAGGAGTTGAAAAGATTAAATGAGAGAATGAATGTATGTAAATTAATTGGCTCATGGTAAATAAACAGAAAATGTTATATATTATTATTATTGAAGCCATACGTATAACTAATTACTGCTTAAAATAAGTTAGTTTACTTATACAATAGGAATTCCACTTTCTAAATCATGCCAGCCAGGGAGCAGGAGTCTATGGAAGGGTTTCAAAAAGAATAGAAATGTTAAAACACTTAGTAAAATTTATTAACGCTTTCTTGAAGGAGAATGCTTTTTATTTCATGGGAAAAGTCCCCTTAGAATCCCCTAGTGGAAACATGTAAACAGGTTCTGATGAAAACACAAAGAAAGGTTACAGACTACACCTATGGCATCAAATGATGAATTTTGACTAAAAATAAACATGTTCAGGAAATCAGTAATTCATTTAAAAGATTGTCTTATTATGTTATCACTATAGCTCACCTTGACTCAATAGAGTAGTCACAGGAAAAAAAAAAACCCTAATGAGTCTGATTTATCTTTGAGACACTTTTGTGCCTAATAAGTACAAAATGTCTAGCTCTTAATGATGACATCTTTTTTTCTCAAAAAGTAGACAAGTTGGTGTAACGACTACCAAAAAATATGAGATGTAAAGAGAGATGGAAGCCTATTCAATCTGGCAGAAACATCTGGCAGGCATGTGATGGAACAGGAATGAGGTAATGAGGTGGTGGGACCAACTTTCCACAGCCTCTCTCATTTTAAATCAAAAGCTAGAAATGATTAAGTTAGTGAGGAAGCCATGTCAAAAGCTGAGATGGGCTGAAAACTAGGCCTCTTGTGCCAGTTAGCCAAGTTGTGAATGCAAAGGAAAAGTTTTTGAAAGAAATTAAAAGTGCTACTCCAATGAACACAAGAATGATAAGGAAGCTAAACAGCCTTACTGCTGATATGCAGAAAATTTTAGTGGCCTGGATAGAAGATCAAGCCAGTCACAACATTCCCTTAAGCCAAAGCCTAATCCAGCGTAAGGCCCTCTAAGTTGCTTCAATTCTGTGGAGGGCAAGAGCAGTGAGGAAGCCTCAGGAGAAAAGTTTGAAGCTAGCAGAAGTTGGTTAATGAGGTTTAAAGAAAGAAGCTGTCTCTATAATATTTAAGTGCAAGGTGAAGCAGCAAGTGCTGTTGTAGAAGCTGCAGCAAATTATTCAGAAGATCTAGCTAAGATAATTGATGAAGCTGGCTACACTAAACTGATTTTCAATGTAGACAAAACAGGCTTCTATGGAAAATGTCATTTAGGACTTTCATTACTAGAGAAGAGAAGTGAGTGCCTGTTTTCAATGCTTCAAGGGACAGGCTGACTCTCTTGTTAGGGGCTAATGCAGCTGGTAACTTGAAGTTGAAGCTAAAGCTCATTTACCATTCTGAAAATCCTAGGGCCCTTAAGAAATCTACTTTGCCTATGCTCTATAAATGAAACAACAAAGCCTGGATGACAGCACAGCTGTTTACAACGTGGTTTACTGAATATTTTAAGTCCACTGTTGAGACTTACTGCTTACTAAAAAAGATTCCTGTCAAAATATTTCTTCTCAATGCACCTGGTCATCCAAGAGCTCTGTTGGAGATGTATGAGACTAATGTTGTTTTCATACCAGCTAACATACATCCATTCTGCAGCCCATGGATCAAGGAATCATTTTGACTTTCAGGTCTTATTATTTAGATACATAAATACATTATGTAATGCTATAGCTGTCATAGATAGTGATTCCTCTGATGGATCTTGGCAAAGTAAATTAAAAACCTTCTGGAAAGGACTCACCATTCTAGATGCCATTAAGAACATTCATGATTCATAGGAGGAGTCAAAATATCGACATTAACAGAGGCTAGGAAGAAGTTGACACCAACCTTTATGGATGACTTTGAGGGATTCAAGAATTCAGTGGAGGAAGTAACTGCAGATGTGGTGGAAACAGCAGGAGAACTAGACTTAGAAGTGGAACCTGAAGATGTGACTGAATTGATGCAATTGCATGATAAAACTTAACAGATGAAGAGTTGCTTCTTATGGATGAGAAAGACAGTGGTGCCTTGAGAAGGAATCTACTTCCAGTGAAGAACTGTGAGCACTGTTGAAATGACAACAAAGGATTTAGTTGATAAATAGTGGCAGGATTTGAGAGGATTGACTCCAATTTTAAAAGAAGTTCTGTGCAAAAATGCTATCAAACAGCATTTCATGAAGGGAAGAGTCAATTGATGTGGCAGACTTCATTGTTGTTTTATTTTAAGCAATTACCACATCTACCCCAACTTTCAGCAACCACCACCCTGATTAGTCAGCAGCCATCAACACAGAGGCAGGACTCTCCACCAGCACAAAAGGTTACAACTCATTGAAGACACTTCTGATGGTTAGCATTTTTAGCAATAAAATATTTTAAAATTAAGATATATACACTGTTTCTTTTAGACATAATGCCATTACACACTTAATAGACTACAGTATAGTGTAAACATAACTTTTATATGTACCGGGAAAACAAGAAATCCATGTGACTTGCTTTATTGTGATATTTACTTGATTGTTGTGGTTTGGAATCAAAATTGCAATATCTCCAAGGTATACCCGTATGTGCAGATTAAAGAAGATGAATGAAATGAATACCTGTGTACTTGAAGCCTCCCTGTGTGACCTCAGGTTCATTAGCCCATTGCAATGTGGGAAACCACACACCAGGAATGGTAAGGTGTTACACTGAACAAAGGAAAAGATAGGGTTATTGTAGAATTTGGGGGCAGGGTGGGATTTAGGCTTAAAGCAAAGCAGAGCTAAGTGTAAAGGGGTCAACATCAGGCCTGAACTGCAAAGTGAACCCAAGGTCCTGTTTTCTCATAACCTACAAATATAAGATAGCCACAAAATGCTGTGTCCAGAATTTCTGTATCTGAAGCTCTGCACCTGAATTGTGAATTAGGAATGCATCTTTGTGTCAAAGTGATGTAGATTCTTTGGCATAAGTGGGATGTTTCATAATGATAAAAGTTCGAACAGCAAAGGTTCTGATAGTTTGTGATTTTTAGAGAACAAAAGTTTTCTCTAAACTATGTGTTAAGTTTGTTACTGATTTACCAGGGAAGAAGGATGGTGATTTCTGGTGAGGGGGTTTCATTTTAAATAGGGTAGTCAGGGAAGGCTTCACATTTGAATGAAGGTATGAAGGCAACAAAGGAGTAAGCCCTGTAGCTGTCATGGGGAAGAGCATTCCACGTAGAGCAAAGAAGAAGTGCAGAGACTGAAGGGAGAGTGAGTCTTCAATGTTAGACATTCAGCAAGAAGGCCGGTGTGTGCAGAATGGAGAGGGAGAGGAAGAGTGGTAGAATACAAGGTTGTAATGGCAACTGGAGGCCAGTAAAGGTAGGCTCTTGCCAACCATTGTGATAATTTTGGCTTTTACTTCAAGTGAGATGAAAAGTTATTGCAGAGTTTTGAGCACAGGAATACCAAAACCTAACTTATGTTTGGATAGTACCATTCCAGTTGTTGCGTTGAGAGTAGACTAAAGAAGGACAAAAGCAGGGAAAGGAGACTAGTTAGGAGGTTGCTGCAATAAACCAGGTGAGATTACAGTGGCTTGGAACTGAGTAGGTAGCAAGAGAGGTGATAAGAAATATTCATATTCTGGATAAATGTTGAAGGTAGAGTGGACATGATTGTGATGCTCTATGTCTATTCTGTTAGTGTTATAGTAGCTACCCAACTTACTGAAATCCAAAGTTTCTCAATGCTTTCTCTCCTCTACAACAAATAAGGATCTTAGAATGCTTTAATTTTTTTTTACTCTTCTAAATTATACATTATTGTCATCTATTATTTATGTTCTACCCTATTCCCCATGCATATTGGACATTATTTTGTTGTATAAACATTATTTAGTTGTATATGGTCAATATTTGTCTATATAGATATTTATATTTTTGCCATAATTATTTCTTCTATCTCAGATCCCTCATCTGGTATCATTTTCCTCTGCTTAAAGCATATTTGCTGTACTTTTTTTTTAGAAGTCTGTTGGTGGTAAACATTCTCAGTTTTTCCTTGTCTGAAAATGTTTTTTCATTTAATGCTTGAAATATAGTTTTGCTGGGGTGCAGAAATCTAGGTTGACATTTATTTTCTTCAGCTCTTTAAAAATATTATTCCACTATCTTCTGGCTTCCATTGTTGTTGAGAAGTGAATACTCAGTCTAATTTGTAAGCTGCTTCTCTATTCTCTCCCTTTGCTTAATATCTCAGCCTAGCCTCCTTTGGCACTCTACAGTTTCACTGTTATGTGTGGAGGTATAGCTATCTTTCTATTTATACAACTTGGGATTCTATAGACTATTGAATCTGAGCATTTTTGCCTTTTAATGCTACTGGGAAACTCTTATCCATTAACTCTTTTTTATTACCTCTTTATCAGATTTTATGTTTTTCTGGATTCATTTAGATGCTCTATTATCTCTACTTTTTAACTCTCATTTTTAATCTCTTTGTCTTTTCAGGATGCATTCTATATAAACTTCTTTTCAGTCTAACTTTCAATTTTCTAATTCTCTTTTTTACTATATTTTATCTGTTTAACTGTCCATTGAATTTTGAGTATTAATGCTTATATTTTTATTTCTAGAATTTGTATTTAGTACATTTTCCAAATCAGTTATTTTTTTTCAATTTTAATAGATTTTAATTTTAGAATAGTTTTAGATTTATAGAAAAGTTACAAAGGTAGTATAGAGAGTTCTCATATACCTTAAACTCAGTTTCCCCTATTATTAATATCTTATATTAGTATTGTACCTTTCTCACAATTAATGAACAAATATTGATATTTTGTTAACTAAAGTCTATAATTTATTCAGAACTCAATAGTTTTTCTCTGATATCCTTTTTCTATTCCAGGATTCCATCCAGGATACCGCATTACATTTAGTTGTCATGTCTTCTTAGGCTCCTCCTGTCTCTGGCAGTTTTTAGATTTTCCTTGTTTTCAATTACCTTGGCAGTTTTCAGAAATATTGGTGAGATATTTTTTAGAATGTCCTTTGATTAGGATTTGTCTGATGTTTCTCTCATGATTAGACTGGGCTTATGGGTTTTGGGGAGGAAGATTACAGAGATAAAGTTCCATTCCCATCACATCATGTCAAGGATGTGTACTATCAACATGATTTAACACTTGATGTTAGCTTTCATCACCTGGCTGAGGTGGTATTTGTCAGGTTTCTCCTCTTTAAAATTATTCTTTTTCTGGTCCTTTTCACACTCTTTTCTTTGGAAGGAAGTCACTATGTGCATTTCACACTTAAGGAGTAGGGAGTTATACTCCAGTTCCTTAAGGGGAGGGGAAGGTTATCTAAAAGAACAGATAGGGAAAACAGGTTTAGAATTTTTCTATATGGGATATTTGTCTCTTCCTCCCATTTATTTAGTTAATCATGTACGTAAGTCTGGACTCATGGTTGTTTATTTTATCCACTGTATCTAATCTAATCTAATCTAATCTAATCTAATGTAATCTAATACTACATTACTTGTTTTATTGCTCAAATTGTTCCAACTTTGGCCACTGGGGGCTGTTTTGTTTTTGGAGCACTTCCTTAATTTCTGGCAGTACAAGGTGCTCCAGGCTCATCCTATATATTTCCTGCTCCAGTCCTAGAATCAGCTATTTATCCAAGGAATCCTGTTTTCTTTAAGTGGAGAATGGAATTAGAAACCAACACTTGGATGCTAGGTGTGCTCTTTGCTATTGGGATGTCACTCCTTCTAGTCCCTCTCAACTGACAGAGAAAGGAAATATGTGTGTGTCTACTATATGTACACACATATATAAATATTTCTGTAGTATCCCTGCATATATATTAAACTAAACATGAATTCATACTGATGTCTCTAATTCTAATCTGTTTCTACATGTATCATTCTAGTCTTCTCATTTTGCTTTTCTGTAACTTCCCACTTGATTAGTAAGAAACTCATTTCTTACCATCTTCAATCTTCAAACTTTATCAACATGCACAGGATTTATGTACATTTCATTTTTTTTTCAGCTCCCAGTGTTTTTTTTTTTTTTTTAAATTAGAATAGCTGTAGGTTTAACAGAAAAATCATGCAGAAGGTAATACAGAGTCTCAACAGATGCTCACTCACATGCAAAGTTTTCCCTACTACCAACACCTTGCATTACTTTGGTACTTTTGTTACGGTTAATGAAACAATATTATAACTGTGCTATTAAGTATAGTCCATAGTTTACACTAGCATTCACTCTTTGCATTGTATAGTTCTATGGTTTTAAAATTTTTTATTATGGTAACACATATACAACCAAAAATTTCCCATTTTAACCTCTCTGAGTCCCTGCTTTCAGTTCCTTTGGGTATATACTTAGAAGTGGGGTTGTTATGTCATATGGTGATTCAATATTTAATTTTCTGAGGAACACCGAATTGTTTTCCATAGTAGCTTTACCCTTTTACATGCCCACAAATAATGAATGAATGTTCCTCTTTCTCCATGTCCTTTCCAGCATGTGTTTTCCTTTTATTTTTTCAATAATAGTCATGCTAGTGGATGTGAAATGATACCTCATTGTTCTGATTTGCATTTCCCTAATGGCCAGTGATTTTGAGCATCTTTTCATGTGCTTATTGGCCACTTGTATTTCTTCATCGGAGAAATGTCTGTTCAAGTCTTCTGTCCATTTTTAAATTGAGTCTTTTCTCTTTTTTGTTGTTGAGTTGTAGGATTTCTTTACATATTCTGGGTATTAAACCCTCCCTGGGGAGGCGGGGCAAGATGGCGGACTGGTGAGCTGTATGTTTTAGTTACTCCTCCAGGAAAGTAGGTAGAAAGCCAGGAACTGCATGGACTGGATACCACAGAGCAATCTGACTTTGGGCATACTTCATACAACACTCATGAAAACGTGGAACTGCTGAGATCAGCAAAATCTGTAAGTTTTTGTGGCCAGGGGAACTGTACCCCTCCCTGCCAGGCTCAATCCCGTGGGAGGAGGGGCTGTCAGCTCCGGGAAGGAGAAGGGAGAACTGCAGTGGCAGCCCTTATCAGAAACTCATTCTACTGATCCAAACTCCAACCATAGATAGACTGAGACCAGACACCAGAGAATCTGTGAGCAGCCAGCCCAGCAGAGAGGAGACAGGCATAGAAAAAAAACAACACGAAAAACTCCAAAATAAAAGCAGAGGATTTTTGGAGTTATGGTGAACATAGAAAGGGGAAGGGCAGAGCTCAGGCCCCGAGGCGCATATGCAAATCCCGAAGAAAAGCTGATCTCTCTGCCCTGTGGACCTTTCCTTAATGGCCCTGGTTGCTTTGTCTCTTAGCATTTCAATAACCCATTAGATCTGTGAGGAGGGCCCTTTTTTTTTTTAATCCTTTTTTCTTTTTCTAAAACAATTACTCTAAGAAGCCCAATACAGAAAGCTTCAAAGACTTCCAATTTTAGCAGGTCAAGACAAGAGCACAACTAAGAGAGCTCTGAGACAAAAGGCAATAATCCAGTGGCTGAGAAAATTCACTAAACACCACAACTTCCCAAGAAAAGGGGGGTGTCTGCTCACAGCCATCATTCTGGTGGACAGGAAACACTCCTGCCCGTTGCCAGCCCCATAGCCCAGAGCTGCCCCAGACAACCCAGTGTGATGGAAGTGCTTCAAACAACAGGCACACACCACAAAACTGGGCGTGGACATTAGCCTTCCCTGCAACCTCAGCTGATTGTCCCAGAGTTGGGAAGGCGGAGCAGTGTGAATTAACAAAGCCCCACTCAGCCATCATTTGAGCAGACTGGGAGCCTCCCTACACAGCCCAGCAGCCCAGAACTGCCCTGGGGGGACAGTACTCACCTGTGACATAGCACAGTCATCCCTCAACAGAGGACCAGGGGGTGCACAGCCTGGAAGAGGAGCCCACTTGCAAGTCTCAGGAGCCATACGCCAATACCAAGGACTTGTGGGTCAGTGGCAGAGACAAACTGTGGCAGGACTGAACTGAAGGATTAGACTATTGCAGCAGCTTTAAAACTCCAGGATCACCAGGGAGATTTGATTGTTAGAGCCACCCCCCCTCCCTGACTGCCCAGACACACACCCCATATACAGGGCGGGCAACACCAACTACACACGCAAGCTTGGTACACCAATTGGACCCCACAAGACTCATTCCCCCACTCACCACAAAGGCTAAGCAGGGGAGAACTGGCTTGTGGAGAACAGGTGGCTTGCGGACGCCACCTGCTGGTTAGTTAGAGAAAGTGTACTCCACGAAGCTGTAGATCTGATAAATTAGAGATAAGGACTTCAATTGGTCTACACATCCTAAAAGAACCCTATCAAGTTCAGCAAATGCCAAGAGGCCAAAAACAACAGAAAATTATAAAGCATATGAAAAAAACAGACGATAAGGACAACCCAAGCCCAAGCATCCAAATCAAAAGATCAGAAGAGACACAGCACCTAGAGCAGCTACTCAAAGAACTAAAGATGAGCAATGAGACCATAGTACGGGATACAAAGGATATCAAGAAGACCCTAGAAGAACATAAAGAAGACATTGCAAGACTACATAAAAAAGTAGATGATCTTATGGAAATTAAAGAAACTGTTGACCAAATTAAAAAGATTCTGGACACTCATAGTACAAGACTAGAGGAAGTTGAACAACGAATCAGTGACCTGGAAGATGGCAGAAGGGAAAATGAAAGCATAAAAGAAAGAATGGGGGAAAAAATTGAAAAAATCGAAATGGACCTCAGGGATATGATAGATAATATGAAACGTCCAAATATAAGACTCATTGGTGTTCCAGAAGGGGAATAAATTGGTAAAGGTCTAGGAAGAGTATTCAAAGAAATTGTTGGGGAAAACTTCCCAAATCTTCTAAACAACATAAATACACAAATCATAAATGCTTAGCGAACTCCAAATAGAATAAATCCAAATAAACCCACTCCGAGGCATATTCTGATCACACTGTCAAACATGGAAGAGAAGGAGCAAGTTCTGAAAGCAACAAGAGAAAAGCAATTCACCACATACAAAGGAAACAGCATAAGACTAAGTAGTGACTACTCAGCAGCCACCATGGAGGCGAGAAGGCAGTGGCATGATATATTTAAAATTCTGAGTGAGAAAAATTTCCAACCAAGAATACTTTATCCAGCAAAGCTCTCCTTCAAATTTGAGGGAGAGCTTAAATTTTTCACAGACAAACAAATGCTGAGAGAATTTGCTAACAAGAGACCTGCCCTACTGGAGATACTCAAGGGAGCCCTACAGACAGAGAAACAAAGAAAGGACAGAGAGACTTGGAGAAAGGTTCAGTACTAAAGAGATTCAGTATGGGTACAATAAAGGATATTAATAGAGAGAAGGGAAAAATATGACAAACATAAACCAAAGGATAAGATGGCTGATTCAAGAAATGCCTTCACAGTTATAACGTTGAATGTAAATGGATTAAACTCCCCAATTAAAAGATACAGATTCGCAGAATGGATCAAAAAAAATGAACCATCAATATGTTGCATACAAGAGACTCATCTTAGACACAGGGACACAAAGAAATTGAAAGTGAAAGGATGGAAAAAATATTTCATGCAAGCTACAGCCAAAAGAAAGCAGGTGTAGCAATATTAATCTCTGTTAAAATAGACTTTAAATGCAGGAATGTTTTGAGAGACTAAGAAGGCCACTACATACTAACAAAAGGGGCAATTCAACAAGAAGAAATAACAATCATAAATGTCTATGCACCCAATCAAGGTGCCACAAAATACATGAGAGAAACACTAGCAAAACTAAAGGAAGCAATTGATGTTTCCACAATAATTGTGGGAGACTTCAACACATCACTCTCTCCTATAGATAGATCAACCAGACAGAAGACCAATAAGGGAATTGAAAACCTAAACAATCTGATAAATGAATTAGATTTAAGAGACGTATACAGGATATTACATCCCAAATCACCAGGATACACATACTTTTCTGGTGTTCACGGAACTTTCTCCAGAATAGATCATATGCTGGGACATAAAACAAGCCTCAATAAATTTTAAAAGATTGAAATTATTCAAAGCACATTCTCTGACCACAATGGAATACAATTAGAAGTCAATAACCATCAGAGACTTAGAAAATTCACAAATACCTGGAGGTTAAACAACACACTCCTAAACAATCAGTGGGTTAAAGAAGAAATAGCAAGAGAAATTGCTAAATATATAGAGACGAAAGAAAATGAGAACACAACATACCAAAACCTATGGGATGCAGCAAAAGCAGTGCTAAGGGGGAAATTTATAGCACTAAACGCATATATTAAAAAGGAAGAAAGAGCCAAAATCAAAGAACTAATGGATCAACTGAAGAAGCTAGAAAAGGAACAGCAAACCAATCCTAAACTAAGTAGAAGAAAAGAAATAACAAGGACTAAAGCAGAAATAAATGACACAGAGAACAAAAAAACAATAGAGAGGATAAATATCACCAAAAGTTGGTTCTTTGAGAAGATCAACAAGATTGACAAGCCCCTAGCTAGACTGACAAAATCAAAAAGAGAGAAGACCCATATAAACAAAATAATGAATGAAAAAGGTGACATAACTGCAGATCCTGAAGAAATTAAAAAAATTATAAGAGGATATTATGAACAACTGTATGGCAACAAACTGGATAATGTAGAAGAAATGGACAATTTCCTGGAAACATATGAACAACCTAGACTGACCACAGAAGAAATAGAAGACCTCAACCAACCCATCACAAGCAAAGAGATCCAATCAGTCATCAAAAATCTTCCCACAAATAAATGCCCAGGGCCAGATGGCTTCACAGGGGAATTCTACCAAACTTTCCAGAAAGAACTGACACCAATCTTACTCAAACTCTTTCAAAATATTGAAGAAAATGGAACACTACCTAACTCATTTTATGAACCTAACATCAATCTAATACCAAAACAAGGCAAAGATGCTACAAAAAAGGAAAACTACCAGCCAATCTCCCTAATGAATATAGATGCAAAAATCCTCAACAAAATACCTGCAAATCGAATCCAAAGACACATTAAAAAAATCATACACCATGACCAAGTGGGGTTCATTCCAGGCATGCAAGGATGGTTCAACATAAGAAAATCAATCAATGTATTACAACACATTAACAAGTCAAAAGGGAAAAATCAATTGATCATCTCAATAGATGCTGAAAAAGCATTTGACAAATTCCAACATCCTTTTTTGATAAAAACACTTCAAAAGGTAGGAATTGAAGGAAACTTCCTCAAGATGATAAAGAGCATATATGAAAAACCCACAGCCAGCATAGTACTCAATGGTGAGAGACTGAAAGCCTTTCCTCTAAGATCAGGAACAAGACAAGGATGCCTACTGTCACCACTGTTATTCAACATTGTGCTGGAAGTGCTAGCCATGGCATTCCGGCAAGACAAAGAAATAAAAGGCATCCAAATTGGAAAAGAAGAAGTAAAACTGTCATTGTTTGCAGATGATATGATCTTATATCTAGAAAACCCTGAGAAATCGACGATACAGCTACTAGAGCTAATAAACAAATTTAGCAAAGTAGCGGGATACAAGATTAATGCACATAAGTCAGTAATGTTTCTATATGCTAGAAATGAACAAACTGAAGAGACACTCAAGAAAAAGATACCATTTTCAATAGCAACTAAAAAAATCAAGTACCTAGTAATAAACTTAACCAAAGATGTAAAAGACCTATACAAAGAAAACTACATAACTCTACTAAAAGAAATAGAAGGGGACCTTAAAAGATGGAAAAATATTCCATGTTCATGGATAGGAAGGCTAAATGTCATTAAGATGTCAATTCTACCCAAACTCATCTACAGATTCAGTGCAATCCCAATCAAAATTCCAACAACCTACTTTGCAGACTTGGAAAAGCTAGTTATCAAATTTATTTGGAAAGGGAAGATGCCTCGAATTGCTAAAGACGCTCTAAAAAAGAAAAACGAAGTGGGAGGACTTACACTCCCTGACTTTGAAGCTTATTATAAAGCCACAGTTGCCAAAACAGCATGGTACTGGCACAAAGATAGACATATAGATCAATGGAATCTAATTGAGAATTCAGAGATAGACCCTCAGATCTATGGCCGACTGATCTTTGATAAGGCCCCCAAAGTCACTGAACTGAGTCATAATGGTCTTTTCAACAAATGGGGCTGGGAGAGTTGGATATCCATATCCAAAAGAATGAAAGAGGACCCCTACCTCACCCCCTACACAAAAATTAACTCAAAATGGACCAAAGATCTCAATATAAAAGAAAGTACCATAAAACTCCTAGAAGATAATGTAGGAAAACATCTTCAAGACTTTGTATTAGGCGGCCACTTCCTAGACTTTACACCCAAAGCACAAGCAACAAAAGAGAAAATAGATAAATGGGAACTCCTCAAGCTTAGAAGTTTCTGCACCTCAAAGGAATTTCTCAAAAAGGTAAAGAGGCAGCCAACTCAATGGGAAAAAACTTTTGGAAACCATGTATCTGACGAAAGACTGATATCTTGCATATATAAAGAAATCCTACAACTTAATGACAATAGTACAGACAGCCCAATTATAAAATGGGCAAAAGATATGAAAAGTCAGTTCTCTGATGAGGACATACAAATGGCCAAGAAACACATGAAAAAATGTTCAGCTTCACTAGCTATTAGAGAGATGCAAATTAAGACCACAATGAGATACCATCTAACACCGGTTAGAATGGCTGCCATTAAACAAACAGGAAACTACAAATGCTGGAGGGGATGTGGAGAAATTGGAACTCTTATTCATTGTTGGTGGGACTGTATAATGGTTCAGCCACTCTGGAAGTCAGTCTGGCAGTTCCTTAGAAAACTAGATATAGAGTTACCATTCGATCCAGCGATTGCACTTCTCAGTATATACCCGGAAGGTCGGAAAGCAGTGACACGAACAGATATCTGCACGCCAATGTTCATAGCAGCATTATTCACAATTGCCAAGAGATGGAAACAACCCAAATGTCCTTCAACAGATGAGTGGATAAATAAAATGTGGTATACATACACGATGGAATACTACGCGGCAGTAAGAAGGAACGATCTCGTGAAACATATGACAACATGGATGAACCTTGAAGACATAATGCTGAGCGAAATAAGCCAGGCACAAAAAGAGAAATATTATATGCTACCACTGATGTGAACTTTGAAAAATGTAAAACAAATGGTTTATAATGTAGAATGTAGGGGAACTAGCAGTAGAGAGCAATTAAGGAGGGGGGAACAATAATCCAAGAAGAACAGATAAGCTATTTAATGTTCTGGGGATGCCCAGGAATGACTATGGTCCGTTAATTTCTGATGGATATAGTAGGAACAAGTTCACAGAAATGTTGCTATATTAGGTAACTTTCTTGGGGTAAAGTAGGAACATGTTGGAAGTTAAGCAGTTATCTTAGGTTAGTTGTCTTTTTCTTACTCCCTTGTTATGGTCTCTTTGAAATGTTCTTTTATTGTATGTTTGTTTTCTTTTTAACTTTTTTTTCATACAGTTGATTTAAAAAAGAAGGGAAAGTTAAAAAAAATAGAAAAACAAGGAAAAAAAAAAAGATGTGGTGCCCCCTTGAGGAGTCTGTGGAGAGTGCAGGGGTATTTGCCTGCCCCACCTCCATGGTTGCTAACATGACCACAGACACAGGGGACTGGTGGTTTGATCGGTTGAGCCCTCTACCACAGGTTTTACCCTTGGGAAGATGGTTGCTGCAAAGGAGAGGCTAGGCCTCCCCATGGTTGTGCCTAAGAGCCTCCTCCCGAATGCCTCTTTGTTGCTCATATGTGGCCCTCTCTCTCTGGCTAAGCCAACTTGAAAGGTGAAATCACTGGCCTCCCCCCTACGTGGGATCAGACACCCAGGGGAGTGAATCTCCCTGGCAACGTGGAATATGACTCCCGGGGAGGAATGTGGACCTGGCATCGTGGGACGGAGAACATCTTCTTGACCAAAAGGGGGATGTGAAAGGAAATGAAATAAGCTTCAGTGGCAGAGAGATTCCAAAACGAGCCGAGAGGTCACTCTGGTGGACACTCTTATGCACACTTTAGACAACCCTTTTCAGGTTCTAAAGAATTGGGGTAGCTGGTGGTGGATACCTGAAACTATCAAACTACAACCCAGAACCCATGAACCTCGAAGACAGTTGTATAAAAATGTAGCTTATTAGGGGTGACAATGGGATTGGGAAAGCCATAAGGACCACACTCCACTTTGTCTAGTTTATGGATGGATGAGTAGAAAAACAGGGGAAGGAAACAAACAGACAAAGGTACCCAGTGTTCTTTTTTACTTCAATTGCTCTTTTCCACTCTAATTATTATTCTTGTTATTTTTGTGTGTGTGCTAAGGAAGGTGTCAGGGATTGATTTAGGTGATGAATGTACAACTATGTAATGGTATTGTAAACAATCGAAAGTACAATTTGTTTTGTATGACTGCGTGGTATGTGAATATATCTCAATAAAATGAAGATTAAAAAAAAATAAAAATAAAAATAAAAGGCACTTTTAAAATAACTGGAACTACCAAATTCCAACCCAGTATTCTGGACTCTTGAAGACTATTGTATAACAATGTAGATTACAAGGGGTGACAGTGAGATTGTGAAAACCTTGTGGATCACACTCCCTTTATCCAGTGTATAGATGGATGAGTAGAAAAATGGGGACAAAAACTAAATGAAAAATAGAGTGGAATGAGGGGATGATTTGGGTGTTCATTTTTATTTTATTTTTTATTGTTATTTTGATTCTTTCTGGTATAAGGAAAATGTTCAAAATAGATTGGGGTGATGAATGCACAGCTATATGATGGTGCTGTGAACAGCTGATTGTACACCGTGGATGATTGTATGCTATGTAAATATATCTCAATAAAACTGAATTTTTTTTTTAAAAAAAAAAAAGAGAGCACCACCCTCCACTTTGGTACAACAGTGCAAACACATTTTATAAGGTCTACCAAGAAAACACTAACAAAGTTCTATGGCTTGATTCAGATACAAATGTGATGTGTGAGTTGCGGGGATTTCAGTGGAATCCCAGAAAGAAAGAAGCATACTCAAGTTCAATTGTGGGATATTCACATGCTTCAAGTCTGGTGTGTCATTCCTTTTTAATTTCCACATAAATCACAATGTCACAAACCACAAAAGCTGTGAAATTCTGAGCCTGCCATGGAAATATGATTCCTGATGCATGTCAAAAGAAATTGGCCAAACCCAGCAGAATTTCTTCTACAGGAAGCTTTGCATTTTTCAGCCTGTTTTTTTCACCTCCATATCAACTGCATTAAAGATAACATTATAGGTTAAATGGTTAGTTTTAATTGTATGCATCAGAAAAACACAATTTACCTGTCTGTGCATAATTTAGGGTAAAATAAATTACTTTATTCAAGACTCTTTCTTCAAGAGGCTTTTTCTATTACCTGTGACAAACTGTGAAATTTGTCATATTTGCCATGACCACACCATAAAATCTATTGTCTTTCTCCATGGCTTCTGTCTTTCCTTCCTACTTTATAAATAAGATGGACTTTTGCTGGAAATATTGATGGGATTAGATCAGTAGCACAATTTATAATTTCATACCTCTGAGTAAGGAAAATAGCTAAAATGGGGATATGAAGATGTTGCTCTCCCCCTCAAGACAACGGCATTGTTGGCTTGGGGTGAGGGAAAGAGGTCGTTGATTTACAAGATGAACACCCAGATTCAGAGTCAGGGGTTCTTAGAAATTCTGGGAGCCACTGGCCAATGAAAATCAAAATGACAGCAGCCCTAGCCTTTATGGTATCTTGAAAGTTGTTTCTCAATTCTATACTCAAGACAAAGTTAGCGATGGTTTGTTCACATGATCAGTCCTGGTGCCATATATGGCCTGGGCACTGAAAATTAACCCCACAGCTTTCAATGATTGATTCTCAAAAGGTATGGATTCCAAGATAAGAGCCTAGGTTGCTTTGTAATTATTGTTATAAATGCCAAGGGTAAATTGCCACTTCTGCCATATCTTTTATTTACAAAACAGCTCAGAAACCAGTTAGAATCTTTTTTCCCTTCACTAGAGGACATGAGCTTTTTACTTTCATTTACAGAAAAAAGGAAATTTACTTTAAATTTTGCAGGGAAAGGGAAATAGAAAGCCCGCAGAGTGAAGTGATTTTCAAGGTCAGAGCAGGAGCTTGGATTAGAACATGGTTGCCTGCCCACACAATCATTTGTTGACCAATACTCTAATTATGCATGGTTCCCATGAGAACCTCAAAATTATATTAATCCCCAGATTGGGTGGAAAAGTTAACAGGGTCAATTTCCAGGTGAAAAGGGGACATTATTTCAGCCTCTCCTAATTCACAGATAAGGTAACTGTGGCCCATACTGAAGAAGAGGGCTCTGGCAGTTGGCCCAATACTGCTCGGTCTTCCCCAAACCAGAGGACTCTTGAGTCATTGCAGAGCTGGCCCAGGGACTTGGATGCCTTCTTAAGAGATTTAGAGTAACAGCTAAGGTGTCCCAGTTTACCTAAAAGAGTCCAAGTTTTCATCTGTTGACTGCACAATTGTTCATAGCACCATCTTTCACTCTCAAAATTATCCCAATTGGGACAGTATTTTATATACTCACCCTTGTAATGGCAGAGACACTGATCCTATTTCGGTTCACCTTCTAAGAGATTCAAATTCTAGAATGTTACAAGAAGCCTGGAAGAGCATTCACTGGAACTAGGAGAAAATATGAAACTTTCTGCTTTAAGCATTCAACAAATAGTTACAAGGCACATCTTAGTCTTAGGGTGAATATGAAGATGTGTGTTCCTGCCCTTTTTAGGAATTTAACAAAATTTAACTTAGCTCTTAAGATATAATTGTCACATGCCTACCCTTCCTGGCTGTTCCAAAGCCCAAATTCCTATGAATTGGTTTTGCATTATTAGGCTTTGGATTCTCTGCATTTCTGCTCATGTGGCCTCGTCTTGGTTATTCTTGCCTTATTTTGCCTTGATTTGGTGGGCAGCCTTTAAGATGACCCCTGATGATCCTTGTCTCCTGATATTTATACCACTGTGTAATTCTCTCCCCTTGAGTGTCAGCTGAAATTACTGACTCACTTGTAAGGAAAAGAATATGGCTGGAGAGATGGGATATCACTTAAGAGATTGGGTTACAAATCCTGGGTGCCCTCTCTTGTGCTCTTATTTGCTCACTCTGATGGAAGCCAGATGCTATGCTGTGAGTGCTTTATGGAGAGGCTTGTGTGGCTGGAAACTGAGGGAGGACTTTGATCAGCAGCCATCAAGAAACTGAGGCCCTCGGTTCAACAGCCCATGAGAAACTGAATCCTGCCAACAACTCCTTGGGTAAATTTGGGAGCAAATCCTTCAGTCAAGCCTTCAGGTGAGATGGCAGCCCCAGCTGACACCTAGATTGGAGCTTTGTGAGACACCTAGAAGCAGAGACACCCAGCTCAGCTGCACCCAGATTCCTGGCCCATAGCAACTGTGAAATAGTAACTTGTTGTTTTAAGACACTAAGTTTTGGGGTAACTTTTTATGCAGCAATGGATAACTAATACATTTGACCCTTGTTTTGTCTTATAGCATTGACACAGACTTCTCACTATCCCAGCCCTGACCTTACTGTAGCTCTCAGAATAAACCAGCAAACCTTGACAGCCAGCCCCAGTATTACTCTACCCTTTGAACAAACTAAGGAGAGTCTCTATTCCACAGTAGACTGGTGACCATATCCCTTCCCTGTTTCCTACAGACCACGGTTCTGGGTGCCAGTTTCTGGGCTCAGTCTGTCCCTCAGGGCTAATGTGACCATGCAGCAAGAGCTAGACATGTTCTCAGGTCCTTTTCTTCCCTGTTTTACTGTCATAATGAAAAGACTCTTAAACCCATCTTTTCTGTTCCTCTTAGTATTTCTAAGGCAGGATGATGGTTAATTATGTTGCAGGATCAGTGCACCAAGTTTCAAATTCAGCTCCCAGCAGCTTTCTAATGCTTTTTCATGAAGATGAATAAATACTTGCAGAGCCTGTACATTCCCACGGTTTTGAGGTAAGTACAAAACCAAGTAAGTTAGAAAGAAACCATTGTTTCCATTCGGGAGTTAATGTTCTTTTAAAAAAAACATAACCCAAGGGCATACATAACAAGGAGAAAACAGTGAGCTGAAAAGAGATAGCACCTCAGGAAGAGCACAAGCTAGAAAGGTGTAGATGTTTACCCTACAAAGAGCCTTAGTGTTGGTGGATTTCATACTATCGACCACATTGACTTTGATGTGAACGTTACATCTTGTCCTCCTACGAGAACAATTCTCCCACCACTAAATGTGTTTCTGCATCCATTAACACCTCATTCTGAAAGCCTGACTATGACAGAGGGAAAAGCTGGAATTTCATCTCACCCTGAACACAGCCTACTTAGTTAGAGATGAGAAAACAGAGATTTCTCTTCATCAGAGCACAGGAGTTTAACCTTTTTAATGCTTATATAAGAGCAGAATTACACAGAAGCAGAATAAGATTTCCTTTTGGGAATTGAATGTTCTTAATGTAGTGATAACAAACAATTCTAAATAGTCAAGCCCCACGTTTCATGGAAGGTCTAGACACAGAGCCACTGAGAGCCATCAACAAAAGTGAAGATGATAGCTACTCTAAAAATGGTACAAAACAGCATTTTCCTCCCTTAGCACTGCATTCCTGTGAGGCACCTAAGGCAGCTCTGTCCTCCACAAAGAACTGCAACTATTATCAGGCACAGCGTGCTTGCGTTTTCTGAGAACACAACCGGTGACTGAGTGAGCTGGGTGACACTTGGCCTGACCCCTTTCAGGACTCATGTCCAGTGGACAGGGCAAACTTTTACTAATTAATCTCAAAGTAGTCCCTCGTGGCAGGAAGGAGCAGTGACTCAGACAGTTGATAAATCAAAATCCTCATAAGGCTATCTTTTTCAGGATTGATATATCCCTTCATACACTGAATCAAAAGGAAGCCACATCCTCCCAGTTTCCCATTCCCCGGGATCACCATTAGGGGGCACCTCCAAGTTCAGCCTTAAAGAGGATGAGTACACATCCAATACGGCAAACTCTGAGGTTGCTACTGAAAATTCAGCCAGAATTGTTCAAATGAATGGCACATTTCTAAACAGTAGTCAACCTCTTACATAAACTAAATGGCAGCACCTCCATTTCAACATCAGGGAGGCGGCAGGACTCAGTGGTAATGTGTTTCACATGTGTTTGGAATCAGACAAACCTTGTTCACAGTTGCAACTTGGGTAAGTAAACTTGGGCAACGTACTTAGGCTTTCTGAGACTATTTATTTGCCTACAAAATGTGGACAGTAATACCTATCTCGTGAGCTGTTATGAGAATTAAATATGAAATGTACGGCACTTCCTAGCACATGTTAAGTACTCAATAACAGTGATTCCACACTGATAGCGTCACAAGTTGTTGACTTGATAGAACATGAACATAGACAGCAATGACACCAAGAAAATAATTTCTCTGGATGCTGAAAAGATAATCTTTATCTTTTACAAGCAGTTCAACATCAACGGAACCCCAGTCATCAGAGGTTGAAGGTATTTGTGGTGAAAAACAAATGGTTCTGCTGACAGACTCATAAATTAAATATGATACTTTTAAGAATAAATTGATACAGTGGATTGAATAAATTTTTACAACTTTTCTAAGAAGTGCTGAAAATTATGAGAGGGTCAACCTTTAATTGCAAACGAATTTAGGTTCGAGGTCCCAGCACCTCACTTATTCCAGCCACTGTGCCTTTTTGAACCATGGCTCACAGTGTATTGGATAATATCATATTTCTCTTTAGCTTTCTCTACCAAAAATGGAGAATTACTTTGCCCATCAAATGAATTCTCACCCAAGTCTTGTCCTTTGCCTCATGCATTATCTGACTCTACCCTCCTTTTACCAGTTTACACAGTGCAGTTCGGTAAACAAGATAATCAAAGACAGAAGTGACTATGGGAAAAGGAAATGTAAGAGCGCAAACTTTTACCCTTAGAGGAGAGAATGAGTACCACCTTTTGGAGAGCAGAAGAATAGGGGCTCTGCCTCCCCACTTGGCAAAACAATTAATCCCTACAGCTAACCAAGCCACCTCTTCTAAGGAAAGTTTGTAGCTTATTTTGGGGCCTGAAGTATGCCCTTTGAGTCTCAACCTCACCCCCAGAATCTTATCAAATTCCCTGAAAGGAGAACTAGTAAGGACCCATTTCTAAGTCTTATTACACTTCTAGTGAGCTTTTAGCACTGAAGAAACTGACTGTCTGCCCTCCCTTGTAACCAAAAAGACTAGGTACCAGGTCAAAGAGCAGGGTTGACGGAAATAACTCCATGGCACGATGAATTCTTACTGGATGCTCAGGTGGGAAAGACCAAAGCAAAAAAATCTTAAAATGCATCTGGGATGTAGTTAGATAAAATCTAGTCTGAGTCCCCTAATGCCTTTTAATTCTTTGGATGATGAGAAAAAGAAGAAAAGGCAGGAAACACCCTTACTCTGTTAGGATGAGGCAGGGATGTGATAGACAAGAAAGAACCATCTAATGGATTAATTTGGCCTAGGAGCAGCTTGCCGGACATGCTGTGGTAGGTATTGATGCCACAAAGAGCCTGTCTTGGATCCTGGCTGCTAAAATAAATACCATACAATGCACTGGTGTAACAGCAGTAATTTATTGACCCATAGTCTCAGTGGCTAGAAGGCTTGCTTCCTCCCGGGTCAGTATTGTTTGGACAGGCTTATAATCCTTGCATTCTTTGGCTTGCCCTGTCACATGGCAATGCACATGGTGATGTCCTCCTCTTTCTCGTCGTGGTTCCCACTGACTTCTGGCTTCTAGCTCCAACCCATGGCTTTCTCTTTATAAAGCCACCACTGACAGGATTAAGACCCCAACCTCATTCAGTTGGGCCACACCTTAGCAAAAAAATAACATCTTCAAAAGGTCCTGTTTACAGTGGGTTCACACCCACAGGAATGGATTACAGTTAAGAACATGTTTTTTTCTGGGGTACACAATTCAGCCTACCACAGGGGCTAAGTTGAAAAGTTTCCAACAACTCTGGGAGCAGAGCAGTAGTGTTGGATACAGTCCTCCAGACTTGTGAACACAGTGTTGGGCACCACCTTCACGGACTCAGAGATGAATTGACCATGTGGGATAAAAACCCCCAAAGGGTAAGGACTTGGAGGCAGTGTCCATAGGACTAGCAAATCCACTGTTAGGACTGGGCCCTGGAATGTGTCTTCTGATTGCACCTCAGGCTGGTGAAATCTACAGAAACACAGTCATTTAGTTTTTACTCACTCAAAAGAGTAAGCAGTCAAATGTTTACATGTACAGTGAGAAGCTAGGAAGGGTGTGTTGATGCTTTAGTTTGACCTCTGTGCATACTCTAATACCACATCTTGATTCCTAGATCTGACTGACCCTGGTTTCACTGCTCTAGGGCTGTGATTCTTACCCAGGAATTAGCATCATAGTCACCCAAGGAACATTTCAACCAGCAAATGTCCATTCCCCACCCCAGACCTACTAAGTCAGGAACTTTGAGGCTGGGGCCCAGCAATCTGGTTTTCATCTCTCCAGGTGATTCGGCTTTCACTCAAGTTTGAGACTTAGTACCTTAGAGAAATAGTTTAAACCTGAAGGGCTCAGTCGGTCCTGATGACTGAGTCTCACCCTCAGCAATTCTGATTTAATTGGCTTGGAGTGCAGCCCACTTAATGATATATTTTTTTAACTACCCAGATATTTTTAATATGCAGCCCAAATTGAGAACCTCTGACTTAAATTCTATATAAATGGACTCCTCACATATGAACCCCCTGAAATTTTGTGGAAAATTGAGTGTATATGCATATGTGCATTTTTCTAGGAAATGATTCATAGCTTTTATCAGATTCTCACATAACCTGTTACCCCCAAAATGGCTAATAATATGAGGGTTTAAGAGAAAGAGTCCATTTCCTCTCATTCACACTTAGTAACTGGAAGACATCACAGGAAAAGTATTAATGAGTGCCAGAGGTGCTAAATTAATAGGAATTAACATTTCCAATCTAAAACAATATGGTTTCATATATCCTAGATAGAAAGAGGGAAAGGGAGATAACTATTACTCCATAGTGGCCCTCCATCATTGTCACCATTAGAATTTATTCAACACCCTAGAGAACAGGCTACAGACTTGGGTAAGTGTTTATCTCATTTGACCCCCTTGTAACCCTGTGCATTATTCAAGGGCAGGTAATATGATCCCACTTACAGGTGAGAGGTTAAGTGACTTGCTCAAGGTCATACAAGTCACAGCAAAACAAGAACTTACATAAAGATCTTCATCGGTGTTTGTTCTTAACTATCTTCCCTGGCTTGCTCCCCATGGTTTCAAAAGCAATGAATGCTCTGCACAGTCATACTGATTATGGTGTTTTGGATCTATGTACCCCAGGAAAGGAGGTTCTTAAACTTAATCCATTACTGTGGGTGTGAGCCCATTGCAAGTAGGACCTTTTGATGAGGTTACTTCAATTAAGGTGTAGCCCAACTCTATCAGGATGGGTCTTATTCCTATTTCTGGAACCCTTATAAGCAGGATGAAATTCAGACAGAGAAAAAGCCACAGAGAGAGCAGCAAGAAGCTGAAAGTCAAAGCAACCAGAAGAGAAGGGAGAGACCAGGAGAGACCGCCATGTGCATTGCCATGTGGCAGAGGCACCCAGGACAAAGGATCACCAGCAGCTAGCCCCAGAATGCCAATCTTTGGGAACAAAGCATTACCTTAATGACTCCTCAATATGGACTTCTTCTCCTAGTCTCAAAACCATAAGCCAAAAAATCCCATTGTTTAAGCAAACCCTTTGCATGATATTTGCTTTAGCAACAAGAACACAAAAACACTGATACACTGATAGGGAGGCACTTTTTCGAATTAGTTCCAAAACTGCAGATCCAGGATAGGGTTTTTCCCAGAATCTATAGATTCTGCCAATCTGTGAGCCAATACAAAAGATCCACGGAATAGATCCTAATCCCAAAAGTTGAGGTTCTAAGTCATATCTGGGATGAATGTCTTGACACCTCTCCCTTCTTCCAGGTCATATCTAATTCTGATTTTCACTTTTGGACCTGGCTTTAGAGTAATAGTGATTTCTTAAATATGGATGGGTTGTTCTTGTTTTGTTTTGTTTTAACTTTACTGTCATACTTATTGAGTATGAGGTAAAGGGGGCAGATACAATAGATCCATGGTGACATGGATACACAGGTGAGAGTAAACTGATCTTGAGGGGTTGCATGGCATGCTCAAGGTCACATATCAGGCACTTGACCCTCCAACACTACTCTCAGCTTCTCTGCCTAAAGCACAGAGCATCTATCCAAAACAGAAGCAAAGGATATTGCTATCGTCTCATGGCCAGCACAGATCTTGCTCATGAAGCCCCTGCTCCCAAGAAAAGGAATTTTCTGCCCTCATTACCTGTTCAACTTGTCCCAGGGACCCTGGAATATGTTTCCTTTATAGCCTCATTATGAAACAGTAGGGTTGTGGAAAGACATTGATGAGTCATTTGCAGCCAAAGCAAGTTTTATTTATATAGCAATCTGCACAAACCAAATTCGGTGTTAACTGAAATGACTTCCTTCTAGCACAGGATAAGTACTAGGCTAATTGTCACCAGTACCCTTTAAAACAGCCCATTAAGTATATTTGGGCTGCTGACTGCCTCCCTCAAGTTTTCCCTTCTCTCTACCCTGGTCACAATCAGGTTCTTTAATCCCTCCCAAATCGGCTGCATTACACAGAACCATAGAGGGTTCTTCTTCCAACATAGTTTAAATCAATATGGCTCATTTTCGGCAGAAGGATGACAATGGGGGCAAAGACTAAAATTTTGTAACATTTCCATCAGTACACAATCTCTATATGTTAACTTTTTAATTACCATTTGAACCTTCTCCTCTCATTTCTACCATTAATCCTTTCATAATGCTTCCTATCCCTTCCACATTACCCTTCATTATACTCACCGAGCTTTTCATCTTTACAGATACCAAGTCGATGCTGAGCTCCTGGAAGACAGGACTCATTTCTTGTTCTTTAATTTCACATCAAAGGATATACCAGCCCTTTCCCCTGGCTGGCAATGCAGAGGCTGCAAGATGCCTGGAGTTATGGTAAAAGACGTGAACCAGCAAGAGTTCGTCCGAGCTCTGGAAGCCTTTCTCAAAAGGTCCGGGTAGCTGAAAGTTCCTGAATGGGTAGACACCGTGAGCTTGCTCCCTACAATGAGAACCGGTTCTACACAAGAGCTGCTTCCACAGCGCAGCCCCTGTACCGGCGTGCGGGGTGGCACTGGGGTCGGCTCCATGACCAAGATCTATGGGGGACATCAGAGGAACAGTGTCATGCCCAGCCACTTCAGCCAAGGCTCCAAAAGTGTGGCCTGCCGGGTCCTCCATGCCCTGGAGGGGCTGAAAGTGGTGGGAAAGGACCAAGATGGTGGCTGCAAACTGACACCTGAAGGACAGAGAGCTCTGCACAGAATCACCGGACAGGTGGCAGCTGCCAACAAGAAACATTAGAACAAATGATAAATGATTCTGGGCTAATAAATTGCCTCATTTGTTTGAAAAAAAATGGATATACCTATTTCACATGTATGTGCTATTGCACAGATTACAATTATTTTTTTCCAACAACAAAAAGTTTCTGTAACAGAGATAACAATTGAGTGACAACAAGCGATTTATCTATTACTCAGGTGAATTCTAATTACATATTGTCATGTATTTTACTATTTTACCCTTATATGATTTGTATACCCAGAGAGACCATAAACTAAGACACAATCACATCTTCCATTTAGATACTAGCCCCATTATTTCTCACCAAGTTGGTGCACAAAGAAATCAGTTGAATCAATGTCATTCCTATACAGTACACCCAGTTCCTAGCATATGGAAAATAAACCTGCATAATTTTTTTCAAAGGTGCAAATAAAAGCTCTCATCATGCATAGGTCCACTGTCTTACTTTGCTTATTCCCATATGCAAGAGTAAATACTAAATTAAATTTTCTCTCACATTTAACTCTTACCAATAAGAAGTATCATCAAAACTCTTCTCTTTGAAATTTGGAGTTCCTATACATACATGTGTAAACTTTACTTGAGACTTCAAACATAGCTAAATGTTTGAAACTCCTATTTCTACGTTTACAGCACAAATACTACAAAAGTTACTCAAAGAGTAAGACTGCTTCTAAAAAGAGGAAATGATCATTGAAGTGAGATTTTACCTGGCAATGAGTTAGAGCAATGTTGGAGGGCTTAAAAATAGCAAGATAAATTAATAAATGGAGGTAAAATGAAATTTTCAAAGCAGTATATATGGAATGATCTTATTTTATAATACACATACACAAATACACACATATACATATATGTGCTTAAAAAGGTAAATGGAAAATGACTTCATTTTTTTCTGAAATTTTGCCATGAACTACATTTGATAGAAAATATATAAATGTAAAAATTACTAATCCTTTAATATAATTTTCAAGACTACAGTTTTATATAAACAAATGGGTATGGCTGTGTTCCAATAAAACTTTCTTTTCAAGAACTAGCAGCAGCTGGATTTGGTTCATGAGTTGTAGTTTGTCAACCCCTCGATTAGTCCACTATTGTTGCCACCAGCCATATGTGGCTATTTAAATCTAAATTTTAATGAATGAAAACTAAATTTAATTTAAATTTTGGTTCTTCACTTGCACCAGCTACACTTAAAGTACTCAGTAGCACATGTGGCTAAAGTCTCTCATATAGGAAGGCATACACAGAACATTTCCATCATCACAAAATAGTTGAACTCGTCTCTCAAGATCTTCAAACTACATTAAAATTCTTTGGGCAAGAGTTTTTAAAAAGGTATTTTATTCCCTAAGCTACTAAATCCTAGTCATTTTTGACACTTACTCAATATGAATGATTTGTAATAGCTTCAAGTAGTGTGAAAGTTTCATATTCTGCACAAAATTGCCATGGTGTGATTTTAAGCAACATTTTAACTTTCACCAGAGACGAGGTGTTAAAAAGCATGTTGTAATTTTATTTATATAAGAGTTAGAAATGGAAAACCAAAGTATCTATACAACAAAGATTGTGAGATTGGCCCCCATTTATCTTTTTTAAAAATATCCTATTAAAGTGAATTCCAGGAGAACCTAAGATGGCGGCTAGGTGAGACAGGGCAAAAAAAGCACTTCCGTGAAAAACACTAGATAAAAACCAGAAAGTGACCCAGAACACTGCTTCCAGCATAGCACAAGCCAGACAAGGTCTGCTAAATCCACAGGGAATGTGCATTTGGTGAAACCAGGAGTCTGCATTCTGAAATGAGTGAGTAAGCCAGCTGAAAGTCTGGCGGCCACACTGCAGTGTGGGGAAACGGTGGGCTGGTGTTTGGAGACAGACTAGTTCTTTAAAAAAAAAAAAAAAAGCCCGGGAGCAGCTGTAGATATGATGGGGAGAGCCATGCAGTGAAGCACAGTGGGAGCGGGCTGGGCTAACACCTCGGTGTCTGGCATGGAGGATATCCCTTCCCACACTCGCTGCTGATTGTCTTGAGACCAGGGGAGCAGAGGGGAGCCAAAAGAAGGAAAAAAAAAGCATTCCTTGCAGCCATCCCCCCAGAGGGCAAGGGATGCTCCTGCCCCAGCCAGACCCACAGCCCAGAGCTGCACCAAGAAACCCAGTGTGACGGGGAGTCTTTCCCACAGCACTGCACACACACCACAATATCAGCCATGTACAGTGGACTTCAGTGCACCCACAGCTGATTGTCCCGGAGCTGGGAGAGCGGAGCTGTGCAAAAAGGAGGAAGTTAACCCATCTCATTCAACCATCTTTGAAGCAGGCTGAGAACACCCCTGCACGGCCCAGATACCCAGGGCTTCCCTGGAGGCCGGCGCACACTTGTGACATGGCACAGCCCTCCCTCAGCAGAGGTCCTGGAAGGGCACAGCTGGGAAGGGGGACCCGCTCGGAAACCCCAGGGACCCTATGCAAATACCAAGGACTTGTGGGTCAGGGCAGAGACAATCTGTGGAAAGACTGAAATGAAGACGTAGGCTCCTGCAACAGCCTTAAATCTCCAAGGACACCTGGGAGGTTTGATTATTAAAGCTGCTCTGTCTCCCTAACTACCCAGCCACATGCCCCACATTCAGGGTGGACAGCACTAACAACACACTCAAACTTGGTGCACCAATTGGATCCCACAAGAATCAGACCTCCACAGACCACAAAGACAAAGTTTGGAAGAACTGACTTGAGGGGACTAGGTGACTCACGGACACCATCTGCTGGTTAATTAGAGAAAATGTAGGCCACCAATCTGCAGTTCTGATAAGTTAGGGATCAAGTAAAGCAAATGCCAAGAGGCCAAAAACAACAGAAAATCTTAAAGCATATGGTAAAACCAGACGATATGGAGAACCCAAACCCAAACACCCAAATCAAAAGATCAGAAGACACACAGTATATGGCACAATTAATCAAAGAACTACAGACAGGCAACAAGAGAATGGCACAGGATATAAAGGACATAAAGAAGACCGTAGAAGAGCACAAAAAAGAAATTGCAAGAGTAAATAAAAAATAGAAGATCTTATGGAAATAAAAGAAACTGTAGGCAAAATTAAAAAGAATCTGGATACTCATAATACAAGATTAGAGGAAGCGAACAACAACTCAGCCTCCTCGAGGACCACAGAACAGAAAATGAAAGAACAAAAGAAAGAATGGAGAAAAAATTGAAAAAATCGAAATGGATCTCAGGGATACCATAGATAAAATAAAACACCTAAATTTGAGAATCATTGGTGTCCCAGAAGGGGAAGAGAAGGGCAAAGGTCTAGAAAGAGTATTCAAAGAAATTGTTGGGGAAAACTTCCCAAACCTTCTACACAATATAAATACACAAAGCATAAATGCCCAGTGAACTCCAAATAGAATAAATCCAAATAAACCCACTCCAAGACATATTCTGATCGGACTCTCAAATACTGAAGAGAAGGAGCAAGTTCTGAAAGCAGCAAGAGAAAAGCAATTCACCACATACAAAGGAAACAACACAAGACTAAGTAGTGACTACTCAGCAGCCACCATGGAGGTGAGAAGGCAGTGTCATGACATATTTAATATTCTGAGAGAGAAAAATTTCCAACCAAGAATACTTTATCCAGCAAAACTCTCCTTCAAATTTGAGGGAGAGCTTAAATTTTTCACAGACAAACAAATGCTGAGAAATTTTGCTAATAAAAGACCTGCCCTACTTCAGACACTAAAGGGAGCCCTAACGACAGAGAAACAAAGAAAGGATAGAGAGAGAGAGAGAATTTTAACAGACATATATAGAACATTACATCCCAGGTCACTGGGACACACATTCTTCTCTAGTGATCACGGCTCTTTCTCCAGAATGGACCATATGCTGGGACATAAAAACAATCCTCAATAAACTAAAAAAAAAAAGAAAGGAAAAAAAAACAAATTTGTTCAAAGCACATTCTCTGACCACAATGGAATACAAATAGAAGTCAATAACCATCAGAGACTTGGAGAAATCACAAACACATGGTGGGTAAAAATGAGGGGGAGATGAAAAAATTCCTGGATAATCAAAAGCTGAGGGACTTCACCACGAGTAGATCAGTCCTATAAGAAAAGCTAAAGGGAGTTGAACAGGCTGAGAGGAAGGGACGCTAAACAATTGACTGAAACTACGTGAAGAGATAAAGATTACCAGTAAAGATCTCATGGTAAATATAAATACCAATACTACTGTATTTTTGATTTGTAAGTCCACTATTTACTTCCTACAGGATCTAAAATACATAAACTGAAATGATTAATCAGTGGTTTTGGACTCAATGTAAAATACGTAACTTTTGACAAGAACTACATAAAGGTGGGGGAAAGAGGGAGTAAAGGAATGTAGTTTATGTGTCATATTGAAGTCAAGTTGGTATCAAAGAAAAACAAGATTGTTATAGATTTAAGATGTTAAATTTAAGCCCCACAGTAAACACAAAGAAAGTATCAGAGAATATGACCATAGAGATGAAAAGTAGGGTAGGGGTTCTGAGAAGAGGGGGAAGGAGCAATGGGGAGTTAAGAAATGAGTGTAGGGTTTCTGTTTGGGTGAAGGGAAACTTCTAGAAATGGATGGTGGGAACGTGATAGCACTGCAACATTCTAAATGTGATTAATCCCACTAATGGAATGCAAGGGAGGGGGTGGAATGGGAAGATTTAGGCTGTGTATATGTTTCCACAATTGGAAAAAAAAAAAAAAAAAAAGAAAAAGTCTAAATAGATGACAAGTAAATGCCAAGGATGATCCTGGATGGGATCTGAGGATGGAGGAGAGGAGGCTCAAAGGGACACAGATGGGACATAAGGGGGGGAAAAAAGGAAATATAGAATGTAAGCTTTGTATCAATGTTGAATTTCTTGAACTTCTTAGCTGCGCTTAATGGGATTGCATAAAAGAATGTTCTTGTCCATGGGGAAGGTATATGTTAATTACAGTGTTTGTTCAAAGATATGTGCAGCTTGCTCTCATATGTTCAGAGGACAGAGCAATAGATGATAGACGATAGGTTGGGAGGGAGGGAGAGAGGTAGGGAAAGAAAGAAATGGTGTTGTGACAGGATGTTAAAGGTGGTGGATTGGGGTATCAGGGGAGGAGGGTCAGGGTATGCTGGGGTTCTATGTATGGGGTTTGAACTGTTTTTGCAACTGTTCCAATAAGTTTGAATTTATTTCAAAATAAAATTTCCTAAAATAAAAAAAAAGTAAATTCCAAAATATGATAATTTTAAATATACCCAAAATTGAGAAGAGGGAAAAAGAAGTAGGATAGAAAGACAGCTAGCATAACCACATCTAGGAAAATTATCATTCAAAACTACCATCTATCTGGTTTCAGAAACACTTGAAAGGGACTTTGTCCAATTGTAACTTCCATGACACAGATACACTTTGACCTCAAGAGCTCATTCTGGTTTCCTTAGAGTATAGGAGACAAAGGTGGATACAAAATGGGGCAAAATCACCTCCCTTTTTACAAATGTGTGATAGGAGTCTCCAAATGATGATAAGGAAACTTGTGATATCGAACAGGACATAAAGAATAAGGGAGAAGACTTAAAGGGAAAATAGCACCATGGGGTTACCCACTCATTCATCAGATTTTCATCAGCCTCCATCTCTTCCATGCATTTCGGGTGGTTTAAGTAGACACACTAATGCCCATGTGAAATTCTCTTCTATGCAGAGGGAGAATTTTCTTTCAAGAAAAATAGAGGAGCAGAAACAATGTCCTGGGTAAAGCATTCAAACTCACCTATGCACCCAGGGGCCAAATGAAGTTTGTCTGCTTGGCAGTCCATCTGAAAGTGGGTAGGTAGGTAAGCAGCTGGCCACAGCAGCAGCAAAAAACATTTGTCCTCAAAAATATTACACTGTCTTTTCAAAAGATAAGATCAAGAGACTGAGGTAGCAAGGCAGTTTGTTGATTTTGAAGGCTACAACAAAAGCCCAGAGAGGAATATGTTCAGTTAAACTTGGCACAGAGGGGGGTCAACAGCCACATTCCAAACTGCATAATTTATAAAGATCAGGGATGACCAAAATAAATAGAATGACATTAATCAAGTTTTTAAAATACCAGTGTATAAATCAGACTCTCTCATTTCAAAAAACCTCTGACTTCCAAAGGGCATCATCTTGTGTAAATGACACACTTTTAAGGTTCAATTAGGTCAGGTATGAAAAGACGATGTGACTCCAAGGGGAACCCCTACATTACATACAACAAGCGGGAAAAACTGGGGTAGTCATAGTCACATTTTCTATGTGATAGTCATCATTTCCAGTCCCTTGGCAAGCCCATTATTCTCTGACTCAGTTTCCCTTTATAAAAATGGTGAAAATGTGAGCCTCTTCACAGGACTTCTATGAGATTTGGTGTGGTTTTTGGAGACATGCTTTGAAGATAAGGGTAATGATTTTCATATTGAGATACAAAACCGAGTTCTGGTTCTCTAAAGCCAAGCTTCTCAAACTTTAATGTGATACGCAGTCCCTTGGGGATCCTGTTAAAATTCTGGGTGAAGCCTGAGATTCTGCAGTTGTAACAAGCTCCCAGGTGATGGAGGGGTTGGTCCACGAAGCATACTTTGAGTAGCAAAGCTAAGTAGCACATTAATTTTCCATGATCAAAGAAACGGTCTTTAAGTCTGGAATTGATAGAAACTATTATTATTTAAATGGAGAACTGTAAAATAATAGAGGGTAGAGGAATCTAAGAGAATATCTAAAACAAACTCTTGGCTCTATAAGAATGTTGAAGGAACTCACCCACAGCCACATCACAGAGTAGTAGCAGATTCTGTGTCTGGCTGCCTTTTGACAATCACAATACCACACATCCCAAGTGCTGCAGAGTAGGAAAAGCGCATGCCCTGTGACACAGTGGGAGGACAGGAAAGGGGCAGGGAGGGGAGAGGGAGATAGTTTATTTCTCATACGTCAGCATAACTGAGTTAGACGAAGAGCCTGGCCCACGACTTTGAAAACCATTCAAAAGAGTTGTGGGGCTAACTAGGATCCAGTAAAATTAATCAATCCACAAAGATTTTATGATTCCTAACCAAACTTTTCCTTGTAATTAATATTATTAAATCCTAGAAAATCAGGTAAGGTGGTATGGATCACATTCTCACTCTCTAGGAAAAGACTTACGTCTCTCCACTAAAGTGGATGCCTACTCTATACCTAATACAGCACTGGTTTATTTACGTATGGTATCACGTGTAATTCTTAACACAAATATGTAATATGGAAGTATTATCCCTTTTTTTAGATGAGCAAACTGAATTTGAAAATGATTAAGTGGCAGAGTCCATGCTAACACAGCTAGTAAGCGGCTTAGATCAGATTCAAATTCATGGCTGCTAAACCCAAACCCCAAGGTATTTCTTTGTTTTCAAGCCTAAATTCATATTAGGACCATAGCTTTAAGTCAAGTTTTTGCAATTAGCCTCCAAATTTACATATGTTCCATTTCCAAAACCTAGGGAAATAACCCTAAGAAGCTTCCTGCTCCACATTTTAGGAGTTTGTGGATTTAGGATTTTAATTAAGTAAGTAGGAGCCCAAGTCTACCTTTCAAATCCTCCAATCTACAAAAGTGCCCTGCACATTTGAATGCTTAAAAACATTTTTTTTTTTTTTTGTAATGGCTGATAAGAACTTTTAAGTTCACCAAGAGCTACCATCAAATATTTGATGGGTAAATCAATTTCTAGAAGTCCACTAGACCATGGTGGGTAGGTGTAAAAGGAAGAGAAAACAGGAAGCATAGCAAGTCTGAAAATGTAGGGTTCCCAGAGAGAAAAGTCAGGTAGGTGGCTTCAAAGATATTTGTGTGTGGCAATAACAGTGGCAGATACATGTTAGCTCGTATATCTGACAATGTAAATATATCATTCTGGTGAAAGTCATTTCATAGAGGGAAATTTATCTCCTCTCTTGTTCTTTAAAACACTCTCCAGTAGACATACAGAGACAACAGACTGAACTCAGACTGAATGTTTAGTGAAGTGGATTGGACCCCTGGGCTGGCATGGGGATGTGCACAAATCCTGCAACTGTCAGTGAGATCAAGATTCTGAATTTCATATAAGGTCTCCAAAGGACCAGAAGAGGAGGAAATTGTTCAAGGTCATTTATTAACATTTTTTTTTTTTCTGTTAGGACCTTAGGTGCAGAGATTTGAATTAACCATACCTCTGGATTCAAGACATATTATAATTATTACTTTGTGCAATGACTTGCCTTGTTTTGTTTGCTGTTTTAGCCCTGTCATTCCTATTTCCCTCCCCTCCAGAGGCTTCCACTGGAATGTGTTTGATATGCATCTTTGGAGAGTTTCATGTGTATTCGTAATTTTTTATTTGCACAAATGATTCTATTCTATTGAAAAAAAACAACAATAAAAAAAACAAAAATCTCTCCCCAAAGAACATGGCACACTTGCTGCTTCAAATGCTCCCAGCAAGCAGTTTTAGCCCCTTGTATTGGGCAGAATATGCCCAAAAGGAAGCAGAAAAAGGATGCCACTCAGGGAAAGAGAGGAGTGGGGAAGAGGGAATTCATTTCCCTCTATTCTCTGTTTTGTCTGGTCCTCAATGTCTTCTCTGGGTCAAGTGTGGCAAAGGCTACTAACAGCCACTGAAAAGCCAGAGATAGGTAGCGGTGAAAATTTTGACCATAATTCAAGAGCACAATTAGGGTATAACCAATGATCATAACAGATTGGTTTTACTCCATCTATTTCTCCTTTTTAAGTTTTTACACTTCTAATATTTACAGCATGATATCTTGCCTCCTTTTACTTAAATAAAATTCTATTATAAAGACTCAGAGCATAATTACCCAGGAAACTGTGTCAGAACTATCTAACCTTGGGTCCTGGGCCAGCACTTTACCATAAAGCAGACCATCATTAAGATTATGAAATGGAAATTTCAACAGTGTGTAAGTATTTTTCTGGCTTGAGTATATCCAAACCACAGAAGGCATTCAGGCTGTTGAGGTTTAGTATGTGCCAGTGGTTTTCACATTCAAGCCAGTATCAGAAATACCCAGAAGCCTTGTTAAAGCACAGAGTACTGGGCCCCTTCCGCACAGTTTTTGTTTTGATTCAATAAGGCCCAAGGATTTGCATTTCTCACAGAATCCCATGTGATCCTGATGTTGCTGATCCAGGGATCTCACTCGGAAAACTACTATCCTATGCAATGTCAGGTTCCAGATACTTTGAAAGATCAGAAAATTGACTGAGATTTTATTTGACTCTTTATGTGTAGACAATGTATATATAATATGTGGTTTTTTCATGGTCTTCACATATGTCTCCATACTTTGAAAATCCTTTTGATCCTCTAGATATGTATTTGGAACACAATTTTAATACAGTGCCCAAGAAAACCCATAATGGTGTATTTAAATACTATATATCCTTATTTTTGCCTGCTTGATCTGTCAATTTCTGAGAAAGGGGTGTTAAAATCTCTCCTATGAATGCTGATTTTCAGTTTCTTCTCTTGCTTTATTTATATTTCAAAGCTACATTGACAATTGTGTATTGCTTTGAGATTCTTCTACCTTCTTGGTGGGTTTTTTATTAATATAATGCATCTTTTCTTTTCCTTCTAAACATTTTTGCCTTTAACTTATATTTTGTCATTTTAACATTGCTAGCCTTTTTTTCTTTTGATTAGCATTTGCCTGATATATAATTTTCCTTCTTTTAATCTCAACCTTTCTATATCATTTGGTTTTATATTTGCCTTTTGTGTTTACACAAAGGGCTGTTTCACTTATAACCGGGTTTTTTTAATCCATTCTGAGTATCTGCATCATTCACATCGATTGTGATTTGATTCTGGAATTTTGTTTTTTCTTTTCTTCTATCTTTTTCTGGTTTGAGGTTTACTGTGCACCTCTTTTACACTTTTTTCTGTCTCTGGTTGATAAAGTTTTCCTTATTCTATTTTTCTCCTCTAACTACATAGAAATTATATGTACTACTTCTAGTTTTCAAATAATTACCTTTAATTTTTAACATGCATATTTAAATATGTTTTCCAAAGTCTAAAATTAATTTATTTGTTTATTCAACAAATATTCAATACTTGCCTACTTGGGGTAAGGCACTCTCCTAGGGGTTGCAGATTTCCCAGAGTATGAAACAGACAGTGATCTCATAGAATTTACATTCGGGGGGGGGGGGGGGACAAAAAAACATAAAAATTAGTGAAATATATAGCTTCTTAGGTAATGACAAGTGCCAAAGAAAGGGGAAAAAAGATAGAAAAAGGGGCATATAGAAGTGTCCAGAGGAAGGGAGCACCTTTAGGGAGAGTAGCCAGAAGGAGCATCACTGAGAAGGTGTCTTCTGAGTAGAATCTGTAGCAGGTGAGGAGGGATGAGACTTCAGGCAGAGGCCACAGCAAATGTAAGACCTAAAGACAGTCTGTGGGGGGTGAAAAGAACAGCAAGGAGGCTGGTGTAGCTGGAGTGGAGGGAGAGAGGGAAGGAGGGTAATGGTGGATGAGGTCAGGAGGTGAAGGGAGAACCAGATCAGGAAGGGCTGCATAGATCAGAGTAAGAATTTGGTTTTTGCACTGAAGATGAGGAACCTTTGGAAGGCTTTAAGCAGAGGAGGGAAACAATGTGACTTGGGTTTAAGCAGGCTCACTCTGGCTGCTGTGTTGAGAATGCAATGAAGGGAAGCATTGGCAGAAGCAGAGAGGCAGTTGCAAAACTCCAGGTGAAACTTGATGGTGGCTTGGATCAGAGTGCTGGTGGGATTGGTCAAATTCTGGAAACATTTTGGAGGAAGAGCCAACAAATCATATTTTCTGAAAAACCAGATATGTGGTATAAGCAAAAGAGGGGAGATGACGATAACACCAGGATTTTTCATCTGAGTAACTGGGGACTGGCATTGCCATTAACAGTAAAAAGAAGTAGTTGTTGTGGGGGGGGAGTGGGAAATATTGGGAGTTTAGTTCAGTTTAACTTTAACAAACGTGTTAAGTTTGAGTTATCTATTACATATCCTAGTGAGATGAAGTGTGCAGTTAAAGAGGCCTGGAGATAAACATTGAGGAGTCATCAGATATGAACAGGATTTAAAGAATGAACTTGAATGAAATCACCTAGCCAGGCAGGGTAGATAGCAAAGAGAAGAGATCCAAGAAGGGAGCCTTGGGGCAGACAGCATTTAGAGGTCATGAAGAGGAAGAGAAACCAGGAAAAAACTTAAAAGAATGAAAAACGTAACCAGAAAGATAGGATTTTCCAATCAAGAGAGGGTGTGTCCTGGAAGTCAGGTGAAAATGATGTTTCCAGAAGGAAGGAATGTCAAATTTGATTAGTAGATCAAGTAGGGTGAGGCCTGAGTTATGAACATCAGACTTAGTAAGGAAGATCATGGTGCCCTCCTAGGAATAGTTTCAGTGCAATGGTGGAGGCAAAAACCCGTTTGGAGTGTTTTCAAGAGAGAATGAGTGGAGAGAAATTGAAGATGATCATGGACAATGCTTTGAAAGAGTTGTGCTTCAAAGGGGAGCAAAGAAGGGAGGCCATCAGTGGGGAATTCAGGCCAAGAGAAATATTTTTTAAGATGGGAAAAATAATAGCATGCATGTATGTTGACGGAAAAAATCCATTTGAGAGAAAATAGCTGACCGCTGCAGAAGAGAGGAACAGACAGAGAGAAGATAGAGTATATGGTCCCATCCTTTTTGCCCTTTTAGAAACCAGATCATTTATGCCATAAAATTACCCCGTCTGGTTTTGCTCATTACATTTCCATGGTATAGTTTAGAATGTCCTCAGTAATTACTAAACACATTTTTAAATAGCAAAACTCTTTCTGTTAAACATAATATGATGTGAAAGCACAGCACAGAAAGGCTGGGAAAATGCAGCTGTTCTGATCGGAGTGGAGTAGGCTGAGACAGGCTGAACTCACCCTTCCCCTCCAACCCCTCCTGCTACACCAGGACAAGAGGCTGCACCACAGATACCTCTGAACAACTCTGGGGCAGAAAATTATTAGATGAAACAGATTTCTGTTGAAAGTGAGCCTTTGAACATCTTTACTTGTCTATGTCACTGAGCATGGATGAGACCAAAATAGATATATTTTTTTCTTTAAATAAGTAGAATGCAGATTTTCCATTTGAAGCTATTGCCATGACTAGAGGTTATTTTCCATAGAGGAGAACCATGGATAACAATACAGTGTTGAAATAATTCTTTGGATTTTGAGAGTTGTCATGGATAAGACAACGTTAAATCCTGAGACCTTCTGATAAGAAAGCTGAAGCTCTGAAAGGTCAGGGAAGGCCATTATCACAGAGGTAATAAGTGGGATCCTCTCTCTATAATGTTTTCTTTGGGGTTCAAGAAAATGGTTCTGTCCATAGACATCAGTAGGGCTTGAACTTTAGGTAATTTTTCCAGAATGGCGATGCACCCGCACGCAGACATTGTTTCCTTAAGGATCAACGGAAAATGTTCGCTCTCCAGATGACTGGGCAGAGCCAGAGACACAAGCTGTGGCTACTGAACTAAGAGAAATTAACGGGCCTGTGGGAGGGTCAGAACGTGGCCCCTGCAGGGTACTCTTGCTAACTGAGCTAACCAGCCTGGGGAAACTTCTAATTCTAATTAAAATTAGAAAGTGGGTATTTTTCTTACTTACTGTCCATTCCACACAGGATATAGAAACCATTTCACTGTGTACCACATTGTCTCCAATTAGAGAGAGGTCTTGGTCTGTTGGAACACAGCTAGAGGTTTATCAGAGCAGTAAATGAAACAGAAGGAAGTCAAGCATGTCAGAAAGAAGAGACAATTTAACAGGAACAGTTCTGTGCAGAAACAGACACCTTGTTTAGGACTGCAGTTTTCTTGTCATCTCGAGGCTTATAGTGATTGCTAATACGCAACCAGGAGTTAAGTTATTTTCACTCCATCATATTAAGATGCGAAAAATTCATAAATATTTACCAGATTGTTGCATGTGACATATAATTTCTTCCCTCCCCATAAATTATGAACACATTTTATACATCACAAGGGGGAAAAAATGTAAGAAGACAATGAACCAAAAAGGCAATAAAATGGCACTGTTTTCATAGCCTGCCTAATTCTTTTTCCCCCACAAAACTTTCTACCAAATGCTGGCCCTCACTGTGGAGAAGGAAAGAGATTCCCAGAACTCTGAAAGGTAGTAGCTTAAACTAAAAATCCACATACTAAGATGAAACTGAATTACCCAGGTGATTCCCTAACTGGGCTTCTGACACTAATAAAGGACAAATAGTCAATCATTAAATACTATTCCCTAATTTATACTTTTAAATTGGACATAAAGCCACATTTCTAGTTTCCCTTCTAATACTGAAATCTTCACTTTGCTTTTCTTCTTCTCCTCATTCCTATCCCCAACAACCCAAACTCTTTTTGATTATCTCAAATAGTCAAAATAATAAATAATAATCAAATAATGACAAAAACTTAGGCCACTAAGGATGCATTAACTGGGTACCCCACCACAGAGGCTAAGAAGCACATAGATTACTGTTCAAGTCTAGTCTATGAATATGGATATTGTCTAGTCCACATAGTGTTTTAAATTTTTAAATTGATTATTAGACATTTACAAATTGGAAAATTTCCAATAAATTTGGTTTTATGGCTTATCCTGAAAAATTAGAAAATCTGATCACACCAGTTCTGTTGATTACCTTGAGGCCTCCATGTTGCCACAGTCTCTACCACTCCCTATTATCTGTTTCACTTTGTAGGCATTTGAATTTGTAATCCCTGTCCAAATGTAATCCCTGTCCAAATGCCCATCCCTTCAATGGCAGAGGATCCTCAAAGGCATCAGTAGTAAAATACCATTTTCTTGAGCTATTTATTTATCCATTAATTCATTTCAACAGCGGCAATGCCCTATGCTAGTCACTGAGGATGTGAAAATGATTAAAACCTTGTGCATACCATTAGACATTTAGGACAATGGCTTAAATAAAAAAAAAAAAAAAAAAAACTGACAATACCCAATGCTGACAAGAATGCAGAAACAGGAACTCTCATTCATTGCTGGAGAGAATGTAAAATGGTACAGTCACTTTGGAGGACAATTTGGCAGTTTCTGATAAAGTTAAACATAGATTTACCATATTACCCAGCAATTGCACTTTTGGGCATTTACCCAAGAATGGAAAACTTATGTGCACATAACAAATGTGTACATGACTGTAGAAGCTTTATGCCTAATTGCCAAAAACTAAAAGCAACAAGTTGTCCGCCATTATGTGAATGGATAAACCAACTGTGGTACATCTATAACATGGAAGGAATATAATTCAGTGATAAAAAGGAATAAACTATCAATTTTCAAAACATGGATAGAGTTTTAAATGCATTTTGTTAAGTAAAGGAAACAGTCTGAAATGGCTACATACTATATAATCCTATTCACAGGACAATCTGGAAAAGGCAAAGCTCTAAGGACAATAAACAAATCAGTGGTTGTTAGGGGCTTGGGAAGCAGGGAGTATCAGACTAGGGAAATACAGAGAATAGTTTAGGATAGTGATACTATTCTGTATGCTAATGTATGGAAATTAAAAAAAAATAATCAACCAGGAGGTCAGTGGATCTCAGGACGAAATGCCTACTGTTAGAATAATCTAACTGTATTACAAATGTATGAAATAATCTCACTGCAGGGAGGGTCTGGAGAGGTGCTGACCTAAGTAACTTTGCAAAATGGTGCCTTAACTAGAAGCTTACAACTAAACAAGAGGAACAGTACATAAGCACTGTACTCTTGTTAGCAAAGTTGTTTCTCATGGGGGTACAGATTAATAATTCTGAAGCCAATAAACATGTATACTAGGGTTGAATGAATAAATGCATGGCAGACAGTGGGAGCCAGGTTTCTCATCCTTGGAGAGGGAAGTTACAGATAAATAAGAGGAAAAGGCTGAGTGAACCATGTGGTAATGGATTAGAGCTGCAGACATCAATATGAACTCATGTTTAACTTAACATAGATACAGAAATAATTACAGATATGCATGCACACATGTGTTAGTATACATAACATGTTTCCTAGCACTATACATTTAGATGTCCTAAGAGCAATGACACCTGTTGGGGAAATAAAGTTCAAAATGAAATTTGCTCCTAATCCAGAAAACCTCTCCACAAAGAAAAGAAAACAATTTTATTATTGAATAAGCATTAAACCAGGACATGATGCATATCACAAGGAATCCACTGAAAAGAATGCAAAGAAAGAAATTTCACCCATTTATAGAAGCCAAGCAGATACAATTCATTACACACATGTTCTCAAGATAAACAATAACTGGCCTTCAAGAAAGAAGACTTGACAGCACCATTTGTTACATGCAGTTCATCTTAAATTCACCCAGTAGTTGGGATGGCCTTTGTGTTTGTTTAATTATCTCTAATTCAAAGTAACAATAAAACTTCTCATATCTCTATTACAGGTAGATCTTTACATTTTGGAACCAGACCTAAGGTAAACTCTCATGGAAATGGAGAAAGAAGGGTGCTAACTTTCTTGATCTTTACATTTCAGAGAGATACTCTCAGGTCCTTGGGACAGACATTCCTGGGGTATAGAGGCAAGAGGCTTATTTAGCTTTTAAAAAGATTTACATACATCTCAAAATGCAGAGAAAGAATTTACAGTTACAAGTTTTCTAAAGAAAATGCTCTAGGAAAAGGGAAGAGGGGAGAAAATATCTTTCCCTTTTTGCACCAGGGAATTTTTTTTTTTCTTTTTTGATTGGCATTTACCCTTACACATCCCAAGAGCAACGAGCACACCCAGTACCCAAATCTTGGTTTCTAATGACATTCTCCAATAAAAGGATCTAGGGCTGCTTGGAGAAATGGCTAATTCTAGGTCTCGAACAGGGAATATACAGGATGAGATTGCAGCGCTTTGTAGTGCCAGAATGTAAGGAAGTGCTAAAAAAATTTGATAGTCATATCAAAAGGAGCCAGCCTGAAAGAATTCCCGATGGCCAAAGCTGGGACAAATCTGAGCAACAAAATAAATAATAGATTATGCAATTATAACTCAATGTATAAAATAAATATCCATGAGTTCACACAGATATAAATGACTGAATAAATAATAAATTAATGGGGGAGAAGAGACAAATCACCATACAGAAGAATTCCAAATAATTTATGTAGGTACTACCCTCTCAAGGAAGTGGACTTTAACTATTCAACCCTTGAGTATAGTCTGTTTCCCAAGAATAGAGTACAGAAAGGGGGTCAAAGGCACAATGGAGAATCCTGGCAAATTCTACCTTTCCTAGGTGATCAAAGTTTACATCATCAGAGATAAGTCAGATTGGTAGCATGTCCCCTTGGATATGAAGTGATGAGAATGGCACTACACCTCTGTTGTCTTCCTCCCAAACACCCATAACACTAGTCTAATGAGAAAGGAAACATCAGACAAATCCAAATAGAGGTATAGTCTACAAAATACCTGATCAGTACTCTTAGAAACTTTCAAGGTCAGAGAAAGCAATGAAAGTCAGAAACTTCACAGAACAGTGTAGAGCTGTCAGATCTCATCAACAATTATGCTTTCTACAATTAAATAAGTGATGTGTCCAATCACGGCAACAACAAAAAAAAAAGTTTCCCTGGCTCAAAGGTACTTTGATTTTAAAAAATGAAAATGTTCTAAAATTGATTATGGTGATGAATGCACAACTATGTGATGATACTATGAGCCATTGATTGTATATTTCAGATGGATTGTATGGTGTGTGAATATATCTCATTAACAATTGTGTTTTAAAAAAGAAAAAAATAGAGTTTCAGATCATCTTCCTAATTCCTGTGAAGATTTTAACGAAACCATGGAAAATATAAAACAAAAGATGGTTGATATCTTGTCCTAATACAAACTAGACTTTGCTCATCTGTCTGAGTATTGAGGAGACAGAGCAAGTGCAAATTTTGGCAAATTCCATTCAGTCTACAAAACTCCAACCAAAAAAATTATCTTACCTGCTAAATGACCTACACCTTGGATACGACTCTGGTAAACACAGGTGTAATTTGCTTCCCTGTGATGTTGAGGCATTCATAATGAAAGTTTCTGGTAACTTTTCAGTTTACTCAAAACGTGTAGAAACATTTATTGGGATTTTTGGCCCTACAGAAATGGAAGGAGTTGGCCTCCTAAAACTTGGCCTACAGGATGACTCTTGTTAGCCATGGAAAGGATGTTGACCTGCTATAAAATCATATCTCCAAACTGTGGGACAAAAATGTCCTTGTCTAATTTGGAATTACATCAAAGATAAAAGTGGAGAAAAGGATTGCAATGAAACAGAAGTTTACATGCTGTTTCTCCCAAAACTGTCTGATGACTTTGAGAAGACCAAAGAAAAGGATGAACTGACTGTACCTGAGTCATTTGATGTTATGTGTAGTTGAAACAAAAACTCCCACAGCAAAAGCAAAAAAAAAGACTTTTTAAAAAAAATAAGACTGCTTTATTAAAAAAACAAATGTCACCAGAAAAGGGCAGCCAAGTTAAACAAGACTTTCTCAATTTCTTCGATAAAACTGGAACTTATTTGGAATTTAATTTCCATTTCACAAGTTCATATTACCTCTGTGCTTTAAAACCATTTTCCCTGAGAAATAAAGGTTTAGTTTCTGATAACATCCAATGTGCTTCTGGGTGCTTAAAAATGATGGACATTTTAGGCAGGGATAATCTATGTGATGAATTTATAGACGCAAAGGACTTGACTGAAAAAGAATTGGCCTACCAAACAAGCCCGTAGATAGAAAGTGGATGGACATTGTTAAAGAGTGGAAACTAATTCCTGCAAGTCTAAAACTTATTGTTGCTAGTAAGTAAAATCCTAATTACTCTATACTCCAGTGCTTTTGTTGAAAGGATACTGGGCTTAATGTCATCGCATTGGACTCCCCTGAGGAATCACTGCAATGTGGGCCTGATATAAGCAGAGCTGCAAGTCAAAGTGAGTTTTACTTTATCCATTTTCAATTTTACCACTGTATAAAGAAAAAGAAAGCTGTCCTAAAGCATTTCAGAGAAGTATTATTGGAAAAGGAAACAGAAAGAATAAAAACACCCTACTGTATCATGGAATAGAAAATGACATGTCATTGTTATTTTTTATTAAATATAGGTAATATTTGTTTAGTTAACCTTATAGTATTTTTGTCCTCTTTTTTGAAAGTCTTACACTTATAAATGTAGGGATATACAGATATACAAATATAGTCGACAAAATATTAATATCCAATAAAGAGTTTGAGTTAAAATAAAGGTCTTTATCAGAGGAAAAAAAGATACATTCAATTGTTATATTTTTCTCACATATATTATTTGTTTAATTAGTCCTACTACTAATTACTACTAATTGCCACTCTTAACTAGTCCTATTGTTGTTTCATTTAGAGAACAGCATTATGTCACAGAAAAGTGTATAATATATAATTTCAAATAAACACCCATTTTTCATATTTTCATGTTAAAGTAATAACACATATATGTTTACTTATTTATAGTGAATTATATTGTTTTGGGGTTTTTGCCTGGTATGACTGTGTCTGGTTTGGCTTTCTAAAAAGTTGCTCACCCTGGGTGAAAGTGATGTTTGCCACTTCCCTGCCTGGTCCATAAAACATCTCAGAAAATCCTCCACGCGCTCTCTCTTCCCCCATCTGCCAATCAAGTGAATACAATGATCCACTAAGGGGCTCCAAGGGCTTAGGACATGGTTGAGCCCCTAAATCTAAGGAGCCTCTGTCCATAAATCACTGTGTGGAGCAGGGCTGCCCTGCCAACCTGCACTGGACCACGACATGAGCAAGAAATAAATGTTCATTGTGTTAAGGCGCTGAGACTCTGGGATTGTTTACTACAGTGGTTAGCCTGCCCTGATACAGAATGTGATACAAAGCTCTGTCTCGTTTGAGTCTTGGCAGAGATACTTGCAATGTGCAATCTGAGGATGCAGAAAACTGTGGTGCCATCAGGGAACTCTAAGTGCTTAGAACAACTAGAGCCCCGGGTGGCAGCAGCCAGAGCTAGAACTGTGGAAAAGGCAGCAGAGACCCATAATTCAGATCCCGCAACCCCCACCATGGTGGGGCAGGAGCACCCAAGAGGACTCCTAGTCAGCCCTGAGATGCCGTTCTAAATCAGCAGTCCAGGAGGAGCAGCAGACTGCCTTATATGCTGAAGCTTGAGCTTTGGGAGCCATCGGAACCAGAATAATTTCTCTCTATTCCCATAAATTTAGGAGGTATGGCTAGTTTCTTCACCCTTCTTGGAATTTAAGCCTCCAGGGATGCATGCCTGGCACCTAGAACTTCAGGGACCTGGAAAGTTTAGTAATAAGGCAAAAAAAATCAAAACCGAGGCTGCTTCATGGACTACACATCAAGGGAAGATTTACATGTGGTGAGGACAGAAGACAATGGGTGGTGGGAATGGCCCTCCCCAAAGTCCACCCATCCTTCGCCCCACCCTCCCAGGCCACCCCTGCCTGCCTGACTGTACAAGTAAATGAATGAATGCCTTCCCAGGACAACTCAAAATGGGTGTTGACGGAGGCTGGGGGTAACAGTATGGGGGTTGTGAATAAATAATGGTACAGTACTGAAGATACTAAGAGGGAGAAAAATTAAGAATAAAGAGGATAAAGGTGCATGAAGACAATGTCTGTCTCACAATTGGCCATCCATTTCTATCTCTCTAAGTTTATTAAAATAAGTATTTATCATAAAACTAAATAATGAGTACATTCCACTTTACTGTTCATTATTTTAAAAATACAGATAACTTTCCAAAATAAATATTATACATTTTGTAACATTTATATAAATACATAAGTATATAATACTTATCACTTGTACATTTTCACATACATATATAAAACATTTATACAAATGTACTATTTCTCTCTCTCTCTATATATATATATACATATATATATATAATCAGTGTACAAAATCTTCTGTCCAAAAGAATCACTACTGGACAGAATTGATTTTGTTTCTTTGTTTTTGTTTTCTTTTGTTTACTTTTTACCCACTGCACAACACTCTTACTGGATTGCTCTTACTGGATTACTATGTAGCCTCTTTTTTCAAAGAATGTCCACTTTTTAATATGCTGGCAATCATTTTACATATTTACTATGTGCCTGTAAACCCATATTTTATGCCACTTTGCAATTAAATCTTCTTCAATAGATACAGTTCAACAACAATCAGGGATGGGAAGGGACATACTTATTCATAGGCGATAAAAATTCACAGTAAAGCCACAGATGTAACAGAGTGAGAATTACCGCACCAGCAGGAACTGGAGATAAAAGAGGATTACACATGATGAAATGTAGTAATTGACTAGAAGTCACTGAAAACTACCAGGTGGATGTCTCTGCTCTATACAACTCTTAATGCGCCTGTAGACTTTAGTGAGCATCCCTAAAGGTTCACTTTCAGTATTTTTTTAGTGTAATTGAAGTTTATTGATATGCTATTATTGCCCAGTTTATATGTGACCATAAAGAATACAGTCTGATATACTCATGTCTTTACAGAAATCTTGGGCTTTGCCACTTAAAATAAAAGCTAGGTTACAGGAGGGGCAAGATGGCCGCATAGAGAGGAGTGGAAGCTAAGTAGTCCCCCTAGAACAACTACAAAAAACCAGAAACAACTAGTAAATAATCCAGAATAACTGCAGGGGGACAAATGAGACCATCCATTCATCATACACCAACCTGAACTGGGAGGAATGCCTGAGAACACAGCATAAAATCTGTAAGTAAAACCTGCGGAACCAGGTCGGGAGACCCCCTCCCCCATAGCCCGAGCTGCGGAGCCTCATGGTGCCACAGAGAAGCTCTCTCCCAGCAAGCGAATACAGCTCAGCTGAGCTCCAACTGGGGTTTTAAGTAGCGAGTATGAACTGCTCACTACAGGTACGCAGCCCCAAAAAACAGACAGAGGCTTTGGGTGACGACTGACCTGGGAGAGCCGGAGGGTTGCCTTGGACTGGGTCTGAAGGGGACTATCTGTTTCTTTTTTGGCTCAGTAGAGAAAGCCCCAGTCATTTTCAGTTTCCAGGGCTGTGACCCTGGGAAGGGTGGAGACACCACAAGCAGAGAGCGAGACCATTGAAATGCTAATGACCTCCACCTGAGGGGTCTGTCTTCTCTAGGAGGAAAGGGGTGGGGCCCTTTCCATTCAGAACCAGACCCCAGAGCCTGGGGGAACACGGCCACACCTCCTCACACCAGTCAAGAATTATAGGCTAACAGGCATCACCTGCTGGGCAGAAAAGCACAGTGACCCGAGGCATCAAAGGGTGGAGCAATTTTCTAAGACACACCTGCAGGGAAACCAGATACTGAATATTTCTTCCCTCTGGGACCTGAGCCTGTTCTGGTCGGGGAAAACCCGATTTGGATAACCAAGGAAACCATGCCTAGACAACAGAAAATTACAACCTACACTAAGAAAAACAAAGTTATGGCCCAGTCAAAGGAACAAACGTACACTTCAACTGAGATACAGGAATTTAAACAACTAATGCTAAATCAATTCAAAAAGTTTAGAGAAGATATTGCAAAAGAGATAGAGGCTGTAAAGGAAGAACTGGACATGTATACGGCAGAAATCAAAAGTTCAAAAAACCTACTAGTAGAATCTATGGAAATGAAAGGCACAACACAAGAGATGAAAGACACAATGGAAACATACAACAGCAGATCTCAAAAAGCAGAAGAAAACACTCAGGAACTGGAGAACAAAACACCTGAAAGCCTACACGCAAATGAGCAGATGGAGAAAAGAATGAAAAAATATGAGCAACGTCTCCGGGAACTCAAGGATGAAACAAAGTACGATAATGTACTTATCATTGGTGTCCCAGAAGGAGAAGAGAAGGGAAAGGGGGCAGAAGCAATAATAGAGGAAATAATTAATGAAAATTTCCCATCTCTTATGAAAGACATAAAATTACAGATCCAAGAAGCGCAGCGTACTCCAAACAGAAGAGATATGAATAAGCCTACGCCAAGACACTTAATAATCAGATTATCAAATGTCAAAGACAAAGAGAGAATCCTGAAAGCAGCAAGAGAAAAGCAATCCATTACATAAAAAGGAAACTTAATAAGACTATGGGCGGATCTCTCAGCAGAAACCATGGAGGCAAGAAGGAAGTGGTGTGATATATTTAAGATACTGAAAGAGAAAAACCACCAACCAAGAATCCTGTATCCAGCAAAGCTGTCCTTCAAATATGAGGGAGAGCTCAAAATATTTTCTGACAAACAGACAATGAGAGACTTTGTGAACAAGGCACCTGTCCTACAGGAAATACTAAAGGGAGCGCTACAGGGTGATAGAAGACAGGAGTGTGTGGTTTGGAACACAATTTTGGGAGATAGTAGCACAACAATGTAAGTACACTGAACAAAGGTAACTATGAATATGGTTGAGAGAGAAAGATGGGGAGCATGTGAGACACCACAAGAAAGGAGGAAAGATAATGACTGGGACTGTGTAACTTGGTGAAATCTAGAGTATTCAACAATTGTGATAAAATGTACAAATATGTTCTTTTACGAGGGAGAACAAGCAAATGTCAACCTTGCAAGGTGTTAAAAATGGGGAGGCATTGGGGGAGGGATGCAATCAGCATAAACTAGAGACTGTAACTAATAGAATCATTGTATTATGCTTCCTTTAATGTAACAAAGGTGATATACCAAGGTGAATGCAGATAAGAGGGGGGGATAGGGGAGGCATGTTAGACGCTTGACATTGGTGGTATTGTCTGATTCTTTATTCTACTTTGATTTAAGGTTATTTTTCCTTTTGCTGCTTCCTAGCTGTCATTTTTTTTGTTTCCTCTTTCTTTTGCCTCTCTACCTTCGACTCTCCCTCCTGCCTTGTGGAAGAAATGTAGATGCTCTTGCTTAGTATGAGCAGAATGTTCAATTAGGATGAACTTAAATGTTTGGAAATGAACAGGGGTGTTGGTAGCAAGATGTGAGAATAACTAACAGCGCCGAATGGTGTGTGAATGAGGTGGAAAGGGGAAGCTCAGAGTCATATATGTCACCAGAAGGAAAGTTGGAGGTCAAAAGATGGAAATGTATAAAACTGAATCCTATGGTGGGCAATGTCCATGATCAACTGTACAAATACTAGAAATCACTTCATGAACCAGAACAAATGTATGACAATACAATTAGAAGTTAATAATAGAGGGGCATATAGGGAGGAACTATATACCTATTACAAACTATATACTACAGTTAGTAGTATTCCAACATTTTTTCATAAACAGTAACAAACGTACTATATCAATACTAGGAGTCAACAATTGAGAGGGGTTGGTTAGGGATAGGGGAGGTTTAGAGTTTCCGTTTCTTTTTTTCTTTTTTCATCTTTCACTTTATTTCTTGTCTGGAGTAATGAAAAGTTTCTAAAAATTGAACAAAAATTAAGTGTGATGGTATGAGGGTACCCAGGGGCAAGTGATTGTACACTTTGGATCTTTGGATAATTGTATGGTATCTGAACAACCTCAATAAAAATGGGGAAAAAAAAAAAAAAGAAAAGAAAAGAAAAGAAAAAAGCTCATAGTAATAATTGCCATAATACTTATTCCTCTTCCTCCATTAGACCTTTACATAGAATATGAACAGAAACTGCTGCAGATAACATTGAAATTGCAGGGATAGTTTCAGGAACAATTGGTACATAAAAGATCAGACGTTATTTTGGAAACTAACAAGGGAGACTTACAAAGAATTTTTATGTCAAAGGTAAAAGAAAACAACAAATTTATATGCTAAAATGAGTTGCCATAGGTGGTGTGGTTCCCTATTAGTTATCATGGGTTTATTTCCTATTTAGTTTACAGGAATAGAGATGGGATAAAAGAACCACCTATCCAAGCTAGAATATTCATTCTGTCAAAACAGAAGTCTCAGATCTCAGCAAAAGACTTCCCAGCATAAGCAGGGGCCATTTCCCTTAGCAACAAACATTTTAAATTAAGCTAGAAATAATGGGTGTGAAATGATTGCTCCTCAGAGCAGCAAAGAAAAACTCTTCCTGGCAATTCCAGGTACATCTGGAATCTTATCACTGACCAGTTAGTATAAACCAGTAAGAAGCTACTGTAAGGCCCAAGTCAAAGGGCCATGCAACTTCATTACATTTTCACAAGCTGGAAATCAAATTCTATTACTAAAGAAAACAATTCAATCCTGAACTCTGGTGAGCTGAATTGAGTAAACCCAAGAAAGGAGGAAAGTTTACCTGGCCAAATGGCACCTGAGGCCTAGCTGAACCAGGTCACCTTCCTTTTCCTGACCTCTTTCCTCTCTCCAACCTACACGGACCCCATCCCCATGGACACACCCTACAGGTTCTGCTGAGCCACACTTATTTTCCATGGGCTAAACGGCAGGACTGTATTCTCAACCTATACTTCCAAGTGCAGTGTTTCTCTAAGGGCCGTCATCCATGGACCACCTGTGTGGGAAATGCCTGGCGTTTTGGTTAAAAATTCAGATTCCTAGGCCCAGTGTCAGACCCACTGAATCAGATGTTCTGGGGATGGTGAACAAGTAATCTGCATTTTTAATAAGCTCCAGGGGATCCTTATTCACAGAGAAGTGTGAGAATCATTGACTTAGAGTTTACAAAGACCTGCCTCTGGACAGAAGGAAAAACAAGTAAGGGAAGAGTTGGTACAACGCCGTAAGAAAGAAAAATCTCCTAAATGTTTAACGCCTAACTCTGTATCTAGCACAGAGTAGGCTTTCAAAAGTTTTCACTTCTTATATGTAGGTGTTAACGTACCTTCGTAAATTACGTCAAACCTATCTGTACCTACTTCCTATCTATTTTGGGAAAAATTAATTCGGATTTGTAGGCAGTTGGCTATTTTAAGAATGAAATAACCACAGGCTGGCCCGGCAACTCTGTACAGGTGGCTGGAATGGGAGAACCAGCAACAGGGTGGGCAGAAAAAAAGCCAGAGAGATGTGCTGAAGCCAAGCATTCAGCAACCCAGCACAGCTGGGGCCATTTGGAAACACTGGCAAGAGACAGCAACTCCCAGGCCGGGAGTTCTATCACCTCGTGGTCTTGATTTTGAAACAAGAATAAAAATACACACATGAGCATATTTCCAGTTTGCAAACAGAATACAATTAAGAGCGTTACACCAACAACAACAACAACAAACATATGCCATTACTATTACTGTTATGCACCAGCATACCTTTCCCATCTGGCTCGTCTGTCTCTTTGGCTCCTCCATTTGTCCTCCCCTTCCCATGTGTACATTTTCAGCATGTAATTTGGATTTCAGTTTGGGACTGAGGACCATGTACAAGAAGCACAGAAGCAAAAATCATAAAGGGGTTTTTTTTTGGTTACAAATTTACAGTTCTAAGGCCATGAAAGTGTCCAAACTAAGGCATCGAAAGAGGATACCTTCACTGAAAAAAGGACTATGGCATCTGGAACACCTCTGTCAGCTAGAAGGCACGTGGCTGGCATCTGCTGGTCCTTTGCTCCTGGGTTGCAATGCTTTCTCCAAAATGTCTCTGGGCTTCTGTCTTAGCTTCTCTTTCTCAGCTCCTATGCGTCCTTGCTTGTTTCTCCCAGGGTGTTTCTCTTTAGGCATCTGGGGGGGTCCTCTCTTAGCTTCTCTGCGACAAACTCTGCGCTTCATCTCCAAGTGTCTAGGTCTGTGTCAGCTCTCAGCACTCTTCTAGATGTCTCTGCCTTTTATCCTTTCATAGAGGATGCCAGCAAACTAATTAAGACCCACGTTGAATGGGCAAGATCACACCTCCATGGAAATCTGGAAATAATCTAATCAAAGACCCCACCCACAAAAGGTCTGTCCCACAAGAGTGGATTAAAAGAACATAGTCTTTTCATGGGGCACATAACAGATTCAAATCAGCACAAGGGGACAAACATAAACACAAAAAAGTCAATTCTCTCCTTCTATTTCCAACTCTGACTCAGTTTGCAAATGTCTCAATAAAGAATTGTGCCCTCTCACCTCCCGTGACCCATGCTGAGAACTCCAGTACAACCATGTAATATTGAAAGGTGCCAAAGGAATGGCTCATTGTCTTACCAAAGCCCAATCCTTTGCTTTTACCTTTGTGGAGTAGGAAAAAGAAGCACTGGATAAGAGGACTCATCTCACTCCTTGGCTCCTTATGAAGAATGGGATTGCTCTTTTGAAAGAAGGTTCTGTTATGGAACAAAAGTCAGAGTCTTAGCAGCCTAGAGGCCTGGGGACTTGGCCTACAACTTCCTGGTGTAATCGCCTCAGATGGTTGGCACATGGTGTGAATGATTTGACATCACACATCATGGCCACTGTAAAAACAAACTTGATAGTATGATTTACTAACATTGCTCTCAGAATGTTATAGTGGGAGAAGGACATGACAGGTACCTGTGCTTCAAACATCTATCAGAAAAGATGATTAAAGGAATAGCCACTGTGGAAGTGTGCTGTACTTGAGCCTAAATCCATGTATGGTCAAGCTACTCAAGCATGGAGAATAGACATAACCCAGGCTCCAAATTCATGCAGATTTGGATTCAAGTATGCTTGAACATATTAATATATATATATATTAGACAGGGTATTACTTATGGGCATTTATCTGAGCAGTTTAGGGTTCATGAATCAGGCCCCATTGACGGGGTAGAAAGAGGGAGCTTATATAGGGCAAAGACAGAAGCAAGTGAGGAAATGTTCTGATTGCTGACTTTAAGTTCCTGTTTTACATAGAGCAGTCTCATAAAGTGGGAGCAGATATACATTGATTAGTATGGTATGCTTGTCCATTCTGATAAGCTATCACCAATGGACCGAAACTGGTTTATCACCAGGCATCGCTCCTCTGCAATCCTGTAGGGTGCATTCCATCATTCCATTTTCTCAGAAAGCCTCTGCAGGTCAATTGTTTTTGTCTTCTGGAAAATCTTTTCTTGTCCTCCCAGCAATGCCCAGTGCAGGCAGCCATTTTATTTTACTTAACAAACAGAACCCGTAATATCCCTGACTCCTTAATCTCCTCATTTGTAGAATGTGATTGCTGCAAGAATTGGGAGTGGTTAGACCTTCAGAATCTCAAGGAAGAGGCCTGCAGAGATCACCTTACAGCACTGAATGCTTATTTTAAACATACCTAGTAAGACGGAGTAGACAAACAAATTGCCATATCAGCAGGATAGTCAACCCAGCCCCAAGTTTTCCTACCTCTCAAATATGTGAAAGGTTTTACAGGCCACTAGTGAGAACTGCTTTTTCAAATGGTGGTTTTGTATGTGGCTGCATGAAATCTTCATAGTTGTTAAATGTATTATTTCATTGAACTACCAGAAATTTCTTTCCAGGTCTAAGGAAGAAAGATGGTATGATCTGCCAAATTTACATTTCTAGAAATATAGTATATATCTTTCTTTTAAAATAGCTTTTAAAAATAAAGAAATCTAACTGGTACACTGAAATGGTTACCAAAAATGGATCTTCCTCTTTGCAATAAGCTGTACTAAAAAACACAAATGGTATTTAATCACATCTTCAGTTCACCAAATTAATGCCAATTGTGTCAAATCCCCCTCCTTTTCAAGGTACCTACAGAATCTACTTTGGGTACTGAGAGCTAAGGCAAGTTATCCCCACACATCAGCAGCCACATCACAAGGCACTGGATGGCAAGTCTAGATGATGTTAATTAGGATTCAGGTTTTGGAAGGAATAAAAGAGTTGCAGGGCCAACCCAATCCTTTAACTGTGGCCGACTCAGAAATAGTCTCAATACCACAGCTATGCCAACTCTCTAATGCCGGTGGGTCATAACAAGACCTCAGACAGACCTATGGACCAACACAGCGGCTTGACCTTACTTGCACAGTCAAAAAATGACAATCTTAGAGACATACATCCACCTTCCTGGTCCAGTTTGTAAGGCTCTGTAAGTCATCATGCTCAAGAATTGAAAGGGGGCAGAACATAGTCATAAATAAAATAATTATTACTGTAATCATTTTACAATTCTCTTCAGGGTCAGTCTGTTGCTTAAAACCTTGATTCATTCTCCTTCAACAATGGGGCACCTGCTACTTTGCAAGTACTGGAATTTTAAAGCTCCTTCCTTCATCCTTTCAATAGTATGTGTTGAGCACTTTCCAAGTGTCAGACACTGACTTGAGCTGGGTGTGGACTGGTGAATCAGAGGTGTGGCTACCACACCGTGACACTAATAAAATGTTCCCACTTCCAAGTTCCCTGAGGAAAGCCTACCCCAAACACCTATTTGTGTTGAATGAGTTGCTTGGTTGCTTTAGTACCAATTCACCATTATATGGAGCTAAACTATCCAAGGTTCTGTGCATAAGGGAGAGGCAGAAAGGAAGATAGACATGAAATTTATACAGAATCCGAGTCAGGTAATCAGCCCCCATTTGGTGTATGTTTCTTTGATGATACCGGTCACATTATAATGTCACTCAGGATTTATAATGATAAAGATGACAGAACAACACCAAGTTCTTCGAATGCTAGCATAATTGTGGCCCCTTAGTTTATTTTGTTTCTTTCATTAGACAAGAATTTGTTTTGATTATTCACTGATAATTCATGTCATAATAGCAATAATGAAAACTTCACAGTTGCAGCTCTTCCTTCTTCAGCTTTTAATTTCACAGCTCAAAAAAAAAAAAAAATGTTTGCAGCTTTTGAGAACTGCAGGAAAATATGTGCCAAGTCCATAGAATATGGGACATCATAGCAATAAATTGGGATGCTGTAAAAGGAGAAAAAAGCTTGAAATAATAGGATAAAGAAGAAACTAAAACTTAAGGGACTGCAGGGAGTCCCAGATAAAATCTGTGGCCCTGCTTTTTACATTTTCATTAAGACTATAGTTTGGACTGTCTTTATGTGAACTACTCGGTATATAATAGGTATAATTTCGGAGTGCTTTCTGACCAAATCCTTCTTTTATGTATGGGAAAATGGTATCTTGGCATGGATCCAACTCTCAGAGGCAGCCTAAGAGTATCTCCCCCTGCCTGTTCCTTCATCAGTTTGTCAGCACTGGGTACCAGGCTGCGGTTACACTAATACTCTTCTTAGCAACTCATTTGAAGAGGGTGTAATGTATTTAGAGCTCCCTTAGCTTTAAAAAGATATGAAGAGCCAAGACCTCACCATCATGGCCCTGGTTTCCCAGATCTTCTGCCTTCTTGGAGAATTTCTAGATAAAGTCAACAAAAAGACTTAAAAGACTAAAAAGAAGTAGAGGCATAGAGATAAGGGCACTTGGCATGTCCACCAATCCACAGCCATATGTGTCAGCCTGGCCTGCTCCCACATACAGACACACGTGCTCCCGCATCCCAGGCCACAGTTGATCGGATCAGGGTTAGGCAACTGCTCTAAGCTGGGCCAGGGTCCTGTCTCTGGGAATTTGGAATTGAGGGTGAAAGAGACAGTGACAGAGACAGACATACTCTTAATTAACAATATTGCCTTGCATGTATATGATGTCACTTTCTGTTAGTTCCCTTGCCTGCATGTTACTCATTTTATATCAGCAAAGATATTCTCCACCTCTGACTCTAGTGCCCTGAGTCCATTCTGGAAAATAAGGCCACTTGGCCTTGACTTGGATGAACCCAATCTCTGCTACTGCCATGAGGATAATGGATTGGGACAGTGCAACTCCAATAAAAACCAAGAGGCAAAGCAGTGTTCAATCCAGAACATCACAACACAATGGCAATCACTTATATCAGTCACAAGTGGCTCTACTGCAAAAAAGAGGGAAAAGAGCATTCTTGTTGCTGCACTGAAAAAGTGTGAAAATGATCATTTGTGTAACACGGCTTATGTCTTGGACACTGATAGGCCCACAATGTAGATGGAGCTCAAAATTAGTAGCACTGACAAACAAATAATGCAAAAGCATCTCAAGAACACCCAGGGGTTCATTTTTGATTTACTTAAAAGGCTCACAGATTTCAATCTTTTCTTTCTTATTTCCAAAGCCAGGGTTTGTCATGCCAGTCCTGCGCTTATGTGACTGACCTGGGTCTCCACCGCCCTACTTTAAAGTGCACGTAAAGCCGAGGTGCCCAGCACTTGCCCAGAGCCCCAGACCCAGCTGCCACAGTCCTGGAATGCAGAGCACTGCTGGCCTTAGCACCATGAAAGGCTGGGATCAGGCATCTCTGATGCTTTGATTTGCAAGAACAGCTTGACATCCATAGCAACGTGGTTAACGTGAAAAACACAAGATAAAAACATTCCATTTAATTAAAAGCCCACAGTTCAACGGTAGTATAATTATTACAAGTGCATTTTATGGCTGTCTGCATTCATTTTGGGTACATAAATTAATATGCAAATTACTATCCCCTCCTCCTGTTCTTAAGAGGTTCCCCTATCAATCTTTTCTCCAACATGTGAATTGGGTAAAGTGTGGCTTTTTAAATGCAAAATAAAATTCACATTTATGGTTCTTCTGAAATCTCCCTGGGCTGGCAAGCTTTGTTTTAGATGAAGAATGTTTAATTAACAGAGCTCACCTCTCTCTGAGGGCCTTCAGGACAGCAGAGAGAAGGCCGAGACACTTCTATGGTCTTCAGGCTAATCAGGATTAGAGACTATTTTCCATCTTCAGGACCACCTATCTAGGTATTTGTGATTCTCCATTCAGCCTGACAAGGATTTTATTATAGGAAAATATTGTTCTGATTTACAAAAAAGTAGATTCCCAAACAGTAGACAGATGACGTTAATATTATTCAACAGGGAAATTCTATAACAGATTACTTAACAGATGGTTTGTAGGTATTTTAAAAAGCAGGCAGTGGACTCTAAGAGGTGATGTGGGCTCTCTAAGAAAAAGATGTGTCAAACTGACCTCATTTCCTTTTTTTATAGAGTTGCTAACCTGGTTTAACAGGAAAATTCCATAAATACATCTTACTGTCAGTTAAGACTTTCGGAAAAATCTTTCATGACTTCCTCATAGATCTAAGGCAGTTAGATGAACTAGCTGTTTGAACAAAACACTCAGGGTTTATTCACGCATCAGTGACTTGAAGGGGGTCTCAGAAGTGTGCCCTATCCTTGGTCCTGTTCCAACCATATCTTTACTGCTGGTCTGAATAAAGCCAGAGAAAATACGCGTGAATCACCCACAAATATCTCAAAGCTAGAAGGAACAATGAATATACTCTTTGTCTGAATTAAAACTCTTGAAATAAAAATATCTCAAGAGACTGAATCTGCTAGATAAGAAAAAAAAATCACCTTTCCAAGAACAAGATCACCTTTCTTTCCAAGAAAAAGAGAGAAAGACTAAAGGTCTTGTGACTGATATAAGTGATTGCCTGTGAGTCCAATAGTGCCTATCAGCTTGACATGGATGCCTAATTAATGGTAACATATTTCACTAACTTAAGAATTATAAACTGTAAACTGAATGAGGGCAAGGAATTTGGTTATTCACTGCCAGTACCAAGAACAGTGCCCAGCATATGGTAGGTGTTCTATAAATATTTACTGGATAAATAAGCTAACATTTTTAATGCATTTTTTTAAATTATAAATGGAATTTTCATTGATTGTAAAAAATTTGGAAAACATCGAAAAGCATAAAGAAGAAAGAAAACTTACCCTTAATCCTGTCACCTAGAGATAATTTCTGTTAACTTCTGAGCATATTTCCTTCAAGTGTGTTTTTCTATGTTCTTTTCACATAGTTGAAATAAATGATTTTATCATAATTGATTTACATTGTGAAAAACTATTTTCTAGATCATTAAAATCTTAAGTGAATTTATAACTGTATAACAGCCCATCTTATCGATACACCTTAATTTCTGTAACCTTCTACCTATTGTTGACTATTTCAGCAGTTTCCAAATATTTATATATTTAAATAATGCTATAAGAAGAATCACTGTGTGCAAAGCTTTTTCTCTATGCAGAATAAGCAAGAGCTTTCTTGCAGTTACAGATGTCCAAAAGTAAAGCAAATTTCATTATGAAAATAGCTAAAAAGGCAATTGTTCTTCTCAAAATACAATATCTGTGAGGGAAATGACAGAGAAAATAGTTAATTTTGGAGAAGCATGGGTTTTGGAGCCACATATTTCTGTCTGATTTTTGGCTCTGCTGTGTACCAGCTCTGTAACAGCATGGGCAGGTTTTCTTGCATCCAGCATTAAGTTTCCTAGTCTATAAAATAGGAGCAACAGTGTGAACTCTGCTGGGTTGCTGTGAGAAAAAGAGAAATACTGCCTCAAAGAATCATCATTTAATAAATGATGACGGTTGTAATTTAGTAAATGGTGACTGCTGTCATAGCTGTTTCTATTAAATGATTTTCGTGTGCATACATTTTTTTTTAATTTGGACAGACTTTACCATACAGAGGTAAGTGGCAGAGATGCTACATACATTGTATGAGCAGAACCAGTTACATAATTTGCAGGGCCCAGTGCAAAATGAAAAATGAAGGATGCCTTGTTGAAAATTATTAAGATTTCAAGATGGCCAAGCACAGAGTGATTTCACAGGTGACACATCCATGAAGCTAGCCCTGTGTGCAAGCCCTATAAGATTTGCACTAGAGCATTGTAGTGGCCCTGATTAGACCCTTACGCGGCGGGGGGCGGGGGGGGTTTCTACACACAGCTAAGGAGGACCTCATTAACTCTACCCCACTGATTGCTTTAGAGCAAACTTATTCTTTAGGGGGCACTACAAAAAGGGCTATCTATGACTCATGCATTCAAAAGCTTCTAATTCACCCCATACTAGGCCTCTCCTAACGGTCTCCCACTACCTCCAATGGTATGGTGTTCCATCCTAGTCTTAAATTTTTCATAAGATTCCAAAACATTTGTTATAAATCTATTCCAGTAGCTAATAATTTCATTCAATCAAAAAACCAATGGTTCTTTCCTTCTTTGTCTAGCATGTAAACCAACATTGCTGTGGTTTATGTATTTGTTTATGTGAACAACAGTTGATTACTAACATCTAGCAGTTGTTAAGAAGAATGGCTGATTACAGACATTCATATCCCTTTCTACATTTCAGGAAAAAATATTACAATACCCTTACATTTTCTATCCCATAATTCCATTTTCCAAGTCTTTCCTCATGTCCAGTGTTTCTTTTTAAATAGTCTATTTAGTGATTAAGAACAAACTGAATATATTATCCCATGAAGAATCTACCTCTCCTGGCCCAATCCTATTTCACATTCCTTCTTCCAAACTGGGTCTAAATATAACTCTTCCCCTCTGTGATAGGGAGAACAGTGGCCTCCAAAAATGTCTGAGTCCTAATCCCTGGAACCTGTGGATTTTGCCTTATATGGCCAAAGGGACTTTGCTTATACAATTAAGTTAAACATCTTGAGATGGGTAGATTATCCTGGATTATTCAGATGGGCCCTAAATGTAATTACTCTAGGGAATAAGTACATCTCTCTTCAGAGTTTTCTTCAATGCTTCAAAATATAAAGATAGAACTCTCTAGCTTGTGAAGGATCAATATATTTTCCAAATCTCAGCCTTCATTTGAAAACAAACTACCATGTAAAACAACAGTAGGTTTAATATCAAGCTCACTTGAATGATGATAGTGAGTGTCTGATAGAAACAGAATTGTTGCAATAACAATTCACAGATTCTATTGGTAACTGCCATTTACAACCATCAAGTGCCATGCATTCATATGAATATTTCCACACTAAATATCTATTCTTGACTAGAATATAGCAAGTATCAAGAAAGCATGTTTCCAATTAAACATACCTAAATATAAAAATGTTGAATGCTGAGAGATGAGTTTATGGAAATCAAAGCAAACATCACCCCTTCCCATCCTCACTGAGACTCATTTGCCCACACTGGGAAAGCAAAACCCAAAAAGCCACTAGCTAAATAATTAGTAATCATTACCTGTATGCTGTGCTTGAAAGACCAACCAGAATTCAGACGATAAACACTAGGAGACTTTACATTGGTACTTTACTTTCAAATGAGGCCACATTAGAGATTGAGGTCTTTTCAGAGTATTTGAAGGAAGCTACACCAGGTTATTTGTTTCTGCTTGATTGGTTGATTGGTTTGCTTTGTTTTCATCTAGTATATAAGTTTTACATTTATTATTTCATTCAACAAACATTTTTTTGAGTAACAGGACAATGAAGAAAAGCCTCTTTCCACCTGCATTTAAGCCCCCAGGAACCTGTATGATTGACCCTCTAGCTTCGGTAATCACCTCCCCATGTGTCTTAGTTTGCCAGGGCTACTATGACAAATACCGCACATTGGTTGGCTTGAATAATAGAAATTTATTATTTCATAGTTTTGGAAGCTAGAAGTCCAAAATCAAGTTTTTGAAAGAACGTGTTTTCTCTTGGAGCCTGGAAGCATCTGGTGCTGGCTTGCCACAATCCTTGGGATTCCTTGGCTTGCATGTCTGCCTCTGTCTCATAGTGATATGTCTCCTTGGTCTCCTTCTGTGGCCTTTTCTGATTTCTGGCTTCTACTGACTGACTGGGACTGTGCCCAAATTTCCTCTGGAGTCTCGTAAGGACTGTAGTCATATGGATTAAGGCCCACTCTGACTCAGTTTGGCCTCATCTAAATAGGATCCTTAAAGATCCTATTTACAAATAAGTTTACACCGTAACTAATAACATCTTCAAAGATCCTTTTTACAAATCGGTTCACACCCACAAGCCCGAAGGGTAGGACTTGACCATGTCTTTATCAGTCACATGATTCAATATCCCTAACGCCACATTTCTCTCTCAAAGCTCTCTATAGCAGAAGTATGAGCTACCCAAAAGAGGAAGATAGCTTGACATCCAGTTGAAAGGATAGAAGGAAATAAGTGAAAAAGCAGGAAAACTGAGAGCTCTCATTATCCTCATGTGTAAAATAGGATTATCAGTTCCTATATCTCAGATGTACCATGAGAATAAAAGGCATTATTGTATGTAGAGAACTTAGAACCGTGGCACATAAGTACTCAATAAATGTTAGCTATTATTATTCCTTTTTTCCATATTTATTTATTTATTTATTTATTGTCAAATTTTGAGTCAGGTACTGTGTAAGATACTGAGAGATACAAATACAGATGAGACATGGTTCCTGACTCCAAGTTGCTTATAATCTACAGCAGGGAAGACATTCAGGTAAATTATACATTACACCCCTATATGATAACTGTAATGACAGGGATAGGTACAAGGTTCTACAGGAACACACAGAAAGGTGTCTAATCCAGACAGACACAGAAGTAGATGCAGGGCCAAGGAAGGTCTCCCTAAAAAGAATAACAACAGTTGTCATTTTATTGAATACTTACTATGTCTCAAACTCTGTGCTACCTGCTTTATAGGCATTGTCTTATCAATTCTATTAAATTACATTATCCCTAGCTTACAAATATGGATGCTGAGTCTTCGAGAGATTACCCAAATTTCTCTTAGGGAGATATTGTGTCTTGTTAGGGACAAAAAACAAGACTAGAACTCAGGTCTGTCTGGCCCCAAAACCCACACAAGCTCTTAAGCCATGCTTTGCTTCCCTGAGAAGGAAATGCTGGGTGAGCAGAGTTGTGGACATGTAGCTGTGGGCCTAAGAAGAGAAGGCCCCATGGGCAGGGACATGGGGAGTCCAGAAGGCAGAACTGCTCTCCTACTCTGAGTCAATTGGCCAATTATTATTGGAGGGTTCAAAATTATTCCAAAAATTTCTTCAAAGTTTAAACAGATAATCCTTCAATCTGTAAAATACTGGTTTTGTGCATATGATGTACAGGGAGCACTGGCCTAAAGGTCAGGTAAACAGGATTCTTGTCTTGGCTCATTCCCTCATCTGCACTGTGAACTCCAGCAATTATGTCATCTTGCTGGCCCTTGGTTGTGTCATCTGAGAAATGAAGGGGCTGGAGTAGATGATTACTAGTATTCCTTCCATCTCTAAAATTCTCTGGCCTCTGGGTGATGGTTCTGTATGGGCAAGACATGGATTCAATCAATTCCCTTCTGAGTCTGGACAAATCTCTTAACTAGGTTTCCTAGTAAGATAGCCATGCACATCTGCACACCCAACCCCAGTTATTCTGCACCATTTCAATAGCCATTTCTCCTTCTCCCACTTTGGCCCTTGAATTAGTTTTCTAGCACTGCCATGACAAATTGATATAAACTCTGTGGCTTAAAACAACACAAATGTATTATCTTGGAGTTCTTTAGTTCAGAAGTTGAAATTGTTCTCACTGGGCTAAAACCAAAGTGTCAAAAGAGCTGCTTTCCTTTCTGGGGCCTCTAGGGCAGAATCCATTTCCTTACCCTTTCCAGTTTCTAGAGGCTGCCCACTTTCCTTGGCACGTAGCCCTCTTCCTCAATCTTCAAAGCCAGCAACAGCGGGTTGAGTTTTTCTCACATTGCTACCTCTCTTTCTCTTCTGTCTTCTTTCCCTTTTAAGGACATGTGATGGTTAATTTCATGTGTCATCTTAGCTAGCTTATGGTACCCAGGTGTTTAGTCAAACACTAGTCTGATGTTGCTGCAAAGGTATTGCATAGAAGTGATTAGCATCTGCAATCAGTTGACTTTAAGAAGATTACCCTCAATAACTTGAGTGGGCCTCACCTAATCAGTTTAAGACTTTAAGAGCAAAAATTGAGGTGACCTGGAGAAGAAGAAATTCTGCATTAAGACTACACCACCGCTCCTATCTAAGTTTACAGCTTGCTGGCCTGCCCTGAAAATTTCAGACTTGCCAATCCCTACAATTGTGTGAGTAAATTCCTCAAAATCTCTCTCTCTCTTATATAAGCTACACACCATTGCTTCTGTTTATAGGGAGAACCCTGATTGATACAGGGCCCTAGTGATTACATTGGGCTCACTTGGATAACCCAGAATAATCTCCCTATTTTAAAGCCAGCTGATCAGCAACCTTAATTATATCTGCAACCTTAATGCCACTTTGCCATGTAACCTAATCATAGCAGCTTCCAGGGGTTAGAACATGGACATCTTTGGGGCCATTATTCAGCCTACCACAGCCCCCTTCATCCCTCAGATCTAATCTGTGTGTTATTTCCAGCCAGTAGTTTATCCGGCATGACAGTGGCTGTGGAAGTGGCACCTGCCAGGGCAGTACTACCTGTGCATCTGATGTAAATTGCCACCTATCTCATCACATGTCCCTGAGGTTCGCTTGTTCCCCTTTGATTACAGAATATGAAAGTTCAGCTTTAAGAAGAAGATTCAGTATGGAAACTAAAAGTTATCTAAGAAATGGACCCAGCCCCAGATGCCCACACTCCCTGGTCTCCTTCCATTCCATCACACCCGAACAGTCCCCAGCACTTTGCTAGGGCCTCATTCCCACAATGACTTGCTATCAGCCAGGAGACATCAAAGCCACTATTTGCTGATATCTTGTTGAAGCTTAAACTGGTATGTTAGTAAAGAAATGCTCTAGATTTTTAAAAAAAAATCTCCTTTAAGAAACAGAGAAATGAATCTAAAGTAGTTCTCCAGAAAGAGGGGATATACTGATTCCAAGATACAATACAGGATGCCCAGCTGCATTTGAAATCATATAAATAATAAATAATTTGTAGTATAATTATGTCCCAAATATTGCATGGGATATGCTTACACTAAAAAAATTATTTGAAGTTTATCTGAAATGCAAATTTAACTTGGCATTCTATATTTTTATTAGCTAAATCTAGCAAACCTACCTACCCGGATCTCTTCATACTCTAGTTTATTGACAGTTGCACATGCCTCCTTGCCAAAGGCCAGACGTGTTTCCAGCATTTGTCGTACCCTAGCAGAGAACCACATCATACAGATCTAAAAATACAATAATAATAAGTGTTGCCAGTAATATATTACCAGTCACTTTTTATGTTATATTGTGTGGTGGTTTGAAGCTGTTAAGTACCCCAGAAAAGGCCATGTTCTTTTAATCCATTCCTGTGGGTACAGAGCTATTGTGGGTGGGACCTTTTGATTAGGTTATTTCAATTGCGATGTGACCCACCCCATTCAAGGTGGGTCTTAATCCCCTTACTGGAGTATTTTATAAGAGGATAAAGGACACACAGATAAAGCCCAGAGAGCTCAGAGAAGCCTCAAAAAAGCTAAAAGATGAAATTAAGAGAAGCTCATAGAGAAAAGCCCCAGAAAAGCTGAAAGGACCAACAGAAGCTGAGAGAGGAAACCACTGGAACCAGAAGCTGAAAGCAACAAAACCTGGGCATGAAGGACCAGCAGACGCTGGCCATGTGCCTTCCCATGTAACAGAGATGTCTTGGAGGGAGGTAGCCATCTTCAGAGTCCAGGTATCGTCTTGTTGATGTCTTGAGTTGGGCATTTTCACAGCTTAAGAACTGCAAATTATAAATTAATAAATCCCCATTGTAAAGTCAACTCATTTCTGGTATATTGCATTCCAGCAGCTTTAGCAAACCAAAACATTATGTCTTATAATAACATGTATTATATGCATATAATCTTCCAAACAGCCCTGAATGGTTATTATTACTCTACAACACAAAGGAGGAAATTCAGTTTCAAAGAGTAAACTGTCCATGGTCACCAGGCTAGTAAAATGCAGACTGAGAATTCGAACCTAGCTCTGTCCGCCTTCAGGCACTGAAGTCACTCCCCACAGCACCCTCCGTGGCCATGCCCATGGGGCCAAGGGCTCTCTCACAGTGGAGCCACAGCCTCAGCTCCACACAAAATGCTTTCCCACCTATGCACTTCAATTCTCTGTACAAGTGCTTTCTTTCTCTGGCATTAGTAAAGCAATATTTGACTGCTGTCAAACTTGAAACAAATACACATGTGGACCCCAGATTGGACAAGATGAAAAACTCAACTGATATATAAGACAGAAGCAAATATTTTCTGCTGTCATATAGGACAGTAGCTTTGCTATTTCTGTATTAAGAGAAATTCCTCAGGTTTTTTTAAAAGTCCAAGGCATATCATTTACCAGGTTACCTTTGATTAATTTGACAGAATCAACATTTAACTCAATACTGGATCTGCTCCAAAGCCACAGCTGATTATCTGGACTAAAGGAAGGTATTGCAAAATGTAAGATAAGGCAAAAAATATTAAATTTCCTTCCAGACTATACTTCTGCAATCCCATTTTGTCTAACACCATGAAGCAGTGAGTCGGAGGCTCCCCTACCTGAATTCTGTCTCTGCTCTGAGCCACCCTTAATCTCTCAGTGAGTCAAAGCACCCGACTAAGGAAAGCTGCTGTATTTTGTGGTGTTTTCACAAGAGAAAGAGACAGGATTAAGCATCTGATTTTCAAAGGGCTGCCCTTGTAGGACACAAGCTGAAGAATGACAGCTTCATCTTTCAGTACTGTAGATCTAAGTCTACTGTCAAGTTAAATTGCATACATATGATGAATGAACTATAACTCCTTGCCTATCATTGAATTCTCACTAGAGACCATTTGTCCTTTCTTTCATTCAACTGTGCTAGGTGCTGGAATTACAAAGTTATACCTTATATGCTCTCTGCCCTCCAGAGACTCAGAGTCTGGAAGAGAATAGAATGAAAATACAATTTAATAAGTGTTTAAGATAGCTATTTAGTTCACTAGGTAGCCAGTATGAGTTTTATTTTCAGCCCCCAGATTACCAGGAATTATATATTTCTTTTATTTTGGAAATTAAATATTGTATGATTCAGCCACAATCTGCTATAGTTGGATGGATATCCAGTCTCAGTCCTTTTTTTATGCAGGGAGTAGGGGAGGCACAGGAAGAGCATTTTCAAGGTATTACAAGAGTTCCAGAGTTAGCAATGTTCCAAAGAATTCTGTTGGGAGTCATAGCTTGTCTGTTTCTCCCTAGGACATGCACTTGCTTCATGCTTAACTTGGCTACAGGAACTATGATTAAAACACCAGGTGTTCGGTCCCCAATAATCCACACAGCAAATCCCGCCCCCCCTTGCCTCCTCCTGGGACATTATGTTGACAGGGATATAGGACCCCAACAATCCGCACACAGTCACCACTCTGTCTCTCCCCACTTCAGGCATCCCACTATCTCCAGAAGGGGGATCACTCCCCAATCCTGGCATAATTCAACTCTATGTCTACAATTTCAGGCTTTTGATAAAAAAAAAAAAGCCCTGTTGACTGTCTCCAGAGTGGGGAAAACCCAGACCTTTCCAGGACAAAGTCATCCCTGTCATTTGTGCTAAAGGCTGGGAGTGGAAAAGGACTCCATCTTTCTGGTCTCCTCCTACAGCAACAAGATCTTACAGAGTAAGAGACAGACATTAGCATAACACTATTTCTCCTGAACATTTGCTGCTCTGGAAAGCAAACTCCAAATTTTTCAAGATATTGGGAAAAAACCTCCAAAATTCCCAAATGGTAGATAATGAAGGAAAAAAAAGAATAATCGTGTATCTCTATTGCCATAAATGCATTATTTACATTATCTCATTTTACCCTCATAACAATACTTCAAGTTGCAAGGGATGGGAAAACCAAGGCTCAGTAAAGTGAAGTAACTTGCCCAAGGGGAAAAAGGATATGGGGGGGTATCTCACTCTCATCCTAACATTTGTTGAGAACCCACTATGTGCCAGGCACAACACTGGGGAAACAGCAGTGACAAAGACAGACAAGGTCTCTGACATCACAGAGTGCACAGACTAACATTCCAGGTGGTTAACACAAAATAGCAAGTGGTGGGAATGAGGGCAGCTTGCTAAAGAATCAAGAATCCACATATGAAGAGTCCATGTTTTGTCTTCTTCCTTCTCCTGCCTGCCTTCCCACTAATAAAGAATCTAAACAGAAGAAATGAGACTAGAATGAAGGTAAAATGGAAAACAGATAAATGAGAAAGCTGTTTTGACTTCTGAATGAGTCATTCATTCAACCAATATTTTTGAGCACCTATTATGCAGCCAGCATTGGGAAAAAGCATGGTCAAGAAGACAGAAACCCTTCTTCATGGAGCTTATATTTTAGTGGATATAAGTAAAACTTTAAATAGCCTTATATAACAGGCTTCTTGTCTCCTATTTCTTCCATTAAATTGGCTGCAATACTTTTCAGCACCTTTAAGTTCACTGAATTTGAATTTTAGTAAAATCACATCAGTTGAAACCTATTAATTTTGAATTGCGAGAATTCCATTTGGTTAAGGTAGAAGACTATTTGGAGACTTTTTCAAATAATAAGAGAATCGCCTAAATGAAAAAAAAAAATCACTATCTTACTTCTGAAGAGAAAATTTCCAAGCAAATTATTTTTATAAATAAGTGATGTGTAGGGGCCAGGAGAGAGAACAATTTGACATGAAAGAAGAAAACTTTCAAGTGCTTAATAATACATGTATTTGAAAATTGTGTGCTGATAATAAATGAATCTTAATTATTCATTAAAGCAGATCAAGAAGGACTTTCCCTATTATAATTTAGGTATGTGAACATGATCTAGAGCAGTTAACTTCTCAGAGTTTCTATGTGGTGGATTGACTTGTGTACCCCAGTTTGGACACATTCTTGGTCTTGGTTCACATTCTGGTGGGTATGGATCTACTGTAAATAAGATCTCTTTGAGATGTTACTTCAGTTAAAGTTTGGCCCAACTGAATCCTTTAATCAGGATTACTGGAGTCCTTTATATTCAGAGTGAAAGTCAGGCTAAGAGAGAAGCCACGGGTTGTAGCCAGAAGCTAAAAGCCAACCCAGAAGAGAAAGGAGAAGACACCACCTTGTTCATGTGACAAAAAGTCAAGGACCAAGGATCACCTGCAGCCAGTCCCAGAATGCCAGTCTTCAGAGGAAAAGCATCGCCTTGCTGATGCCTCAATTTTGGACTTCTCCTAGCCTCAAAACTGTGAGCCAATGAATTCCCATTGTTTAAGCCAACCCACTGTATGGTATCTGTTTTAACAGCTAGGTAACTAAAACACCCTATTTTCTCATTTTTTACATAAGGGAGCAAACTAGATGAGCCTTAAGATCCTTTCTTAATTCTAAAAATTCTAAGTTTTTTTTCGCCGATCAAAAAAAATCATATAACTAGAAAAAAGCACAGTGACATCGAATGCATACCGGGAAATGAAGCATTAATACAAGTTAAAGCAAACATGGCAATTCTAACTGATCTATACAGCCCAGACAGGGAAGTCAACTTACAACTGCACCCAACAATTCTGTACAAGCTCCTGCGAATTCTACCTCAAAAAAATACTGTCAGTTTAAAAAGAGAATGAATACCATTTACTCACAAATGCACATTGATCATGGCTTTTAAATATATATATATATATATATATATATATATATATACACAATTGTATACTATATATTGTAGAATTAATGCTATATATGTATATTTCTAAATTATTCTATCTTAGATTTCATTGGCAAAGAACATGTATAACAACAAACATGAAAGCATAGCCTTACTTCTGAAAACCAGATATTAAATATAAGAAAACTCCATATTGTTATTTAATATCAGAGTAAGTTAGATTTTTGAAGTGCATTAAGCTTTAATAAAGAAATTTCTTGTACAGGAGTATTCCTTTTTTATTGTATTCCTTCACACTTCACATACTAGACATGAGCTCACGGTGTGTGTCATCAAAACACAGGGCTCAGCTGTCCATATATGTGAAAATAACGTTTGCTATAGAAAAGGCAAAATTAGGATTCAACCCCTGTTAAAATTTTGAGCATGTTATCAAGAATATGAAGTATAACTAAAATGATGCTTAAAATATCATATAAATAAGTGAAAGTTCTACGTAATACAGAATTTTTGCACAAAAAGGTTAATGTCCCTAGGATATTTGGTAGTTGTACAAGACTAACCTTGGCCTCTGTGATTAAAAAAAGAAAAAAAATATTATTGGAGATAAAAGAACAGCATTAGTGACCCGCCTTTTCAGCAATCCAACATGTTGTACATCCTCTCCTTTAGTTCAAATTGGATCAACTTGCCTAACATCATTTTCTTATTTGTAATGTGTGCTAAAATATTATCCCATTAGCACTGATTTTATTCAGTGTCAGGGAGGATAAAAAAGTGACTAATACAGAGTTTAGAGATTATTCAGGATGTCTGTGGTGTTGAGTGTGCAGAGGCAGTTGTGGCCAGTGGTGGCAGTGGTGGAAGTGGCAGCGGAAGCTTCCCAACTAGGTATTTCCAGGGTGTGACCTTGACTGTGGTGCCCGCAATCCAGTTTTCCAGGTTCCAAACCTGTTTTCCAGTCTCCCAATCAATTTTTATAATAAACATCTTTTTTTAATTAAAATAAGACTCTATAAAGTAGAAAAAAAACTTTTAAAAAGTGATTAATAAAACAGATTATAAAATGCCTTGCAAAGTATCATAGGTTTTCCAAGTAATTAATTCAAATCATTTTACTGAAATGCTAAAAAGCATGGAAGAAGCAGCTTTTCACTAATCAATGAACACAAACCTTAATCTGAGTTTGAGAGAATTTTTTTTCGTGCAGGTTACATATCATCAGGTCCCTGGAAAGACAACTATTTCAACATTTTTTTGGCCTTTTTCAGGACTGGACATCACACTCTGATTTCAACTCTGAAAGTACATTTTCCATGTACCCTAAAAGGAGTACATGGGATAAAAGGAGATTTCTACCACAACGGTAAGTTGTGGTAACACTTTGCTAGTAATGCCTATATTGTCAGTATCAGAATTATTTGTTGCAGGAAAATATTTGTTACAGAAATGATCTCTAGCTAATGTAAGTAAGAAGAGCATTACCAAAAGAATATTGGGAAGCTCACAAAATTAATGAGAAGTCTGTAGAATCCAATAGAACTTTCTGCAATTACGGAAAATGTTCTGCACCTGTGCTGCACAGTAAAACTGCCATTAGCCATGGGTGGCCACTGAGCACTTGAAATGTGACCAGTGCAACTTTAAGAAGCTAAATTCTTGATTTTATTTAATTTTAATTAAATTTAAATGCCACATGTGATGGTTTTGAAGCTCTATATACCCTAGAAAGAATCATGTTCTTTTAATCCATTCCTATGGGTGCCAATCTATTGTAGGTGGGAACTTTTGATTGGGTTATTTCAATTGAGATGTGACCCACCTCATTCAAGGTGGATCTTACTCATCTTATGGAGTCTTTTATAAAAGGATAAAAGACAGAAAGAAAACACAGAAAAAAGCCCCAGAGAAGTTTAGGGAAAAGAACACACTGAAGCTGAGAGAGACCCATGCAAAAGCTCAGAGAGGAAGCCACTGAAGCTAGAAGCTGGAAGCAATGAATCCCGGAAGAGAAGGGAGAGACCAGCAGACGTTGCCATGTGCCTTCCGCTGTGACAGAGCAGCCCTGGATGCCAGCAGCCTATCTTCAGAGTCCAGGTATCAATCTTGTTGATACCTTAATTTGGACATATTTCATGGCCTCAGAATTGTAAACCTGTAAGTTAATAAACTCCCACTGTAAAAGCCAACCCATTTCTGGTATATTGCATTTCATCAGCTTTAGCAAACGAAAACACCACATGTGACTATGTCTACTGTATTACACAGTACAGCTAGCTGTAAGACCAGGAACCAAGGGGGACAGGCAGTAGCCATCACAGCTAAAATTCTCTACAAAAAACAGTACAGGGAAGACTCACTTCCCCCACGACATGATGCCACACCTGGACCTCCTCTGCAGCCACCACAGGCACTATGATCTCTGGAAACTTGATGCTGTTTCTGCTGGGGAAGTCAGCAGATTGGAACCTCTTTGATCCCAGCATCTTTGTACAGGGTAAAGGCATCTGGTCAGTAGAGCCTGGGTTACAGCCCTTCTTCTTAGCTCCCAGAGAAAAGAGAAAGCATTTTAAGTCTCTGGCATTTTAAGCTCCTGTAGGAGGAAAAAAGCTTGGCAATCCACCAAGATTCATAAGGTAGGGAACTCCCTAAACATAGAAATGGGATCCAGTTGCTAGGCAGCCAAACAAAAATGATATATATCCATTACTGTCACCATTTTGGTTGTCTAAGATCATTGCCATACTCCTCCTCATTGGTAGCATTTATTGAGTGCTTATGATTATGTCAAGTGGTTCTAAGAGCTTTACAAGAAGTTGCTGATTTTATTCTCACAATAGAAGTCACTGATTTTATTCTCACAATAATCTAACGATGTAGGTACTATTTTTATCTTCATTTTGAAAATAGGAAAACTAAGGCATGGCAAATTTATGTAATTTGCCCCAAGTCATGTAGCTGGTAAGTGACAGAGCCAGGATATGAACCCAGGCAGCTTGGTTGCAGAGCAAATCCAAATCCAGAATAAAGAATCTATTCCATTAAAGACAAATCACTCCCCAGTCCATGATGGAAGAGACAATAACATAATCAACCTGCCACTAAAAGGGTAGCTTGTCACCCCAGGGTATGCCAGAGGCTCAGGTTGGTCACTGCTATTAGCAAGTTAAGCACACTTGGCAATGGCAGCAGCCAGGTCAGTCCTGGTAAGGGAAGCCATGATGCTGGGCCCACGAAGAGGACCCATCCCTGCCACCAAGGACATTTTATCGTGAGCCTCTTGAACAACCACTGGAATTGCTGTGGAAGGAGGCTGCCTGCTATACACAAAGCAGGTCCTTCAAACCTTCACAATTCTTGGGGTTCCACCCTGACCTGATTAATGCATTAATTGAAGTTTCACTGATAACACTATGAATTCAACTGACATTGTAATGTAAACTCAGGAAAAGCAGGAACTGGAACTTTGCATGCTTTCTTTTACTACTATTTGCCCAAAATCTGAGACAGTGCCTGGCACATAGTAGGTGCTTAATACATATTGCTACTTTTGCTATGGCTTTTATTATGGCATAAGTCAAAATCTGGGATTTTGGCAACTTCCCAGAATCAAACATTTTGTTTCATTTTCAACATTTTCAATTCTTTAAGACCTGTGGCTTCAAAACTGAAGACATATGTTTAGCATATAATAAATAATAAAATCCCTGGGTTTCAAATTATATCATGGGCCAAAATTTTAAGAATTTGAGCTGGTCAAGCTCTACTTCAGTAAGCTACACCCAGGACCTTTAGGAGCAAACCAACCCACTACACACCTGGATTTCCTAATAAGCTTCATACTATTGGAAGCCAGGATTTTATTCCCTAATCCTTGCCTTCAATGGGCAATTCCTTTCCAGGTGACCAAAGGTGATAATTTAGTTGCTTTGCCAATGCGTGCCATAGACTGGCGTGATTCCCATCTCTTAACACAAGATGGATTTTCAGTGAGACCAGATAACCAATCCCAGATTCCATCTTTCTTTGCCAGTACCAATTTTGCTATCAGTCAGGATTCTTGTTTTAGGCAACAGAAACTGATTCTGGCCAATTTAAACCAGAAAAGGAATTTTTTGATAGAACGTTGATTAGTTCAGAAAATTGCCAGGGAAGCTATAAAACCTGGCTAAGAAGATATGCAGAATAAAGACACTAGGCAGCAGTTAAGAACCTCACCAAAATCACTCTAAAAGCCAGTCAGTGAGGACTACTCTGCTACTGCTGTTACTGCTTCTACAGAACACTAACACCTGTACCTGTTTCCCCCCATTCCCGGTACTGAGCACTGGACACGGTCACTGAGCAGCTCCTGTGGAATCCTCCACCTGCACACACAATGGGTTCTCCTTGGTTCAGGTATGAGGTGGGTATGTCTCATTGGTGGAAGGTAGATCACATATCCATGCCGTAGCTGCAAAGGAAGCTGGGAAGGCACTTAATTACTTGGCATTTTTTTGTTTTTACAGTGAGAGGTAAGTCCTGCTTACCAATGAGACTCATATGATGGGGAATTCCTTAAACACCAAAGGAGGTCCATTTCTGGGTAGCTAAAAAAATGAGGAATGTGCATGGCACTGTTGTGAATTGTCAGATCCATCTGTGCTTTCAAACAAAAATACCACCTTGCATTCTCACAGTGATTTTCACTTTATAAAACATTTTCGTATCAGTGTCCTTGTTTTATGCCAATTGGGAGAGTTGACCAAACCAGATTTTGAAATGGAAGAATTGAACCCCACCCATCTCAGATAAATATCCAAACTTTAGACCCATAGGTAAGGAAAGAAGGGCACCAGGCTGGTGGAGTGGAGGTCAAAGTCATTTGTTCATACTCTCATACATTAATTCCTTCATTCCAGTCATTCATATGCCACATATCAAGACTTACTTTAGTTTTACTTCCAACACTACCACTAATTAGCTACAGAACACTGAAAGAGTAACTTCATGTCTTGGTAGCTCAGTTTCTTCCTCAATAGAATGATATGGTAAAATCTAGGGACAAAAGCCTCTTCCAGCCCTAAAACTCTACAAAAAGTCATCTCTGAAAGGGCTGAATATTCTGGTATCTTTTAGAGGGAACATTAACCAATCCAAGGAAATAACAAAAATTTGGAGGATCTCTTTTCTCATCAAGAAGTAAGATTTCCTTGGGGACCACTGGTATTGACTGTACACAAACATTCAATTTCTTAGTATAACTACGCTTTGGTAGTCTTGAGGATGTAACACACCAAGCCTCTGGGCCTCTAAGCCTCGGGAGTTTTTAGGGACGGATGGCTGAGGATCAGCACAGAAACAGATCTTGCTAAGTTCATTACCAATAAAGAGGATCAGCTTCTGAGACTACTGATATGGGAAGAGGCTCTGAGTATCAGAGGAATCTGAAAGTACAAAAAAATACTTTGACTGTACATGAATGCTAGAATTAAGGCCCTCCAGTGATAACCAGTGCTCTGGAGCTTTTAAGACCAAGGAAGACCCAGGAGTGGTATCTGTAAGAGTGGTGCAACAGGGTCAAGGCTGTGGAAGCAAAGGGCAGATACAAGGTGCCCTTGACTTGCTAGTGGTTCCAGGCAGAACTGCTGAAGCTTCAAAGCCCTCCCAGGGGTGAGGATGACATATGGTCAAGAGATATCAAGCCTCAGTTTGTACTTGAGAACATTCTGGTAAGGTGGTGGCCTCTAGGCTGACATATAGAAGAACCTCCAGAAAAGAATTTAAGTGTGGAAAAGCTAACAAATCACCAAGAATGTAATTCTCTGGGAATTGTGGATATTGTGGCTTTTATATCCTGGGGGGCATTGATATTCTCAGAAGTGACCTGATGAGTTTTAAGGCTCAACATATTAGAACTGGGACTCAAGAGTTATAGGACAGGCCAAGCTAGACAGCCTATAGATCAAAAATCTAGACAGATCTGTGGGCTTTGGTAAAACCTTGGAGGAAGAGGAGACAGAGATAATGAGCATGAAAACATAACCAGGTGTAGGGATAAGTAGACAAGTACAAGATTCAAAATGCAGTTCTGAAATCAGACATCACTCATGATGACAAGAACAGAAGAGATGCTGTTAGAAAAACTCTAAACCTATGCAGAGATCCCAGGTGTCTAGCCAAGTAGAAGACAAAGCAGACAGTTAGCAGAGGCAAGCAACCAGTGTAGGGTCAGTCAGGTGGCCAAATATCTAACTACCTGACTTAGTAGGCTAAGTACTATGCAAAAACAATTTTATCACTCAAGAAAGGAGCGATAAAAAAACAGTTATTAGGAATCTGAAGTACAAGGCAGTTCAGTCATATTGGAGGAAGGACTAGACTAGACTAACTATACGCATGAGCCCACAACCCACAGCCATGATGCCTAGGCCACTGTGTTTTGTATCATATGGTCCACTTCTTGCCCCAGCCACGCTGACTGGATCAGAGGTAGGCACATGGCCTAAGGATTGGGCAGGGACCAATGACACAGCCTGAAGTGAAATAATGAGTTGAAATGCTTGAATTCCGCCTCTTTGAATCTCAGTGTCAGTTTTCCAGGTCTGCTATGACAAATACCACAGACTGCTTAGCTTACACAAAAGGAGTTAATTGGCACAGTTTTGGAAGCTAGAAATGCAACATCAAGGCATGGGAAGGCCATGCTGAAGTCTGTAGCATTCTGGCAGTGGCTTGCTCACAAATTCTCTAGCACATGGCAATCTGTCTCCTTTTCCTTCCTTCTATATCCTCCTCACTCCTACCCCTCCTCTGTCTCTGTCTAGATTTCTTCTCCTTATAAGAACTCCAGTCATATTGGATTAACCAGGCCCACCCTGATTTGATTTGGCCTCATCTAAAGAGGATCTTCAGAGACCCTATTTACAAATGAGTTCACACTCACAGGAACAGGATTAGGACTTGAACGTGTCATATGGGATTCAATCCACAACACTTAGGAAACATGGAGAATTTGAGCCAGTTCAGAGAGAGCTAAACCCACAAGGGTATGAGATGCTACCAGAACTGCCATGGTGAGCAGCATTCATGCTGCAGTTAAGAGAAAGGAGAAACTGTGACTACGGAGAGGAAACCACATGGCGGAAAGGAGAATGAAGCTGACAGTAAAGCAAAAATGCCTGTAGAAAGACAGACTAATATGGTCCATGACAGATATAAGACAGTTGGTCCCTTAAGGCGCCTTCAGTTTCAAACATGTCCTTATATATCGTTTTCACTAAAGGGAATTCCTGTTTCTTACAACCCAAATTCCCAACTAAAACAGTGGCCCCTAAGTCCAGAGGCTTCCAACAGAGAGAAAAGGGGGAGAAACAACCAGGTGAAGGGTGAATGGTCCTAACCTCAAGGTCATAGAGTTTAAGGTGAGAATGAAGAAGACATATCAGACTTTAAAATCTGACTAGGAAATAACCACATCAGTCATATTTGCTATTGTGTCCTCAGTATCAGTCGAAACATCTCACACACAATAAGAATGCAGTAAATATTTGTTGAATAAAGGAATAAACCAATGAACTCATTCACTGAGGATCAAAGCAACTGACAGCTTGTGTCAGAAATTTTCTGTGCTCTTGAGAATCAGTTTCAAAGCAATGGCTTTGCCAAAAAACATGAGTGTTGCCTATATAAAGATGATAGCACTGGGATCTTAAAATTATGTCCTGCAATTGCTACTACGGCTGAAAACCTTCCTAATCTGTATTCAGTCTTTTCATTTCTAGAGACTTCCTGAGGCATATATCTCTGAACACTGCTTGTTGGTAAGTATTGCTGACTCCAGATGAGGAAAGAGACATGGTGAGTCTAATTTGTTGTCTGAGGTCAGCAGTAACACCAAGAGCAGATTTGAAACCCCTGATGTATATGTCATAACCCTTAGCCAGTATTCATTTCCTCAAAGTGAAATCGTTTTCTAAAGAAAATTACTTCAGATTTCCATAATTGGAGGTGTCACTATAACCAGAATTGCAATTTTAGTGCTTCCGTGTTCAGGCAATTTGGGATTTAAATTTTACTTCATTATGTTTCATCATAAATATTTCCACTGTCAAAACAGAGTTCAGTTGGCAATCTTTGCCCAGGAGCATCTCAGAACTAATTTAGTGTGAGGAATTTAAAGCTGTCTTCCTCCAGCCTTGTTTTCTAGGTCACACGGGAAGCAACTCGAAACAGGATGATGGAGGTACACTGCATTCACTGCTCCCAGACTTCACTTTAATCTTCTCCCTAAAGCAATTATCTTACTAGGCATTGAAAAATCTATTACGCAAATTTATGGCAGCTTTGGAAACATAAAGAAAGCACGAATTGTTCCCATTTTGATTGGATAAGATAAATTGCAAACACTTTAAAAGGAAGTTCAACATTGGAAAACTTTGGAAGACCTTGTCAATCAGAGTGATATTAGTTGGGGAAGAAAGAGCTAGTCACAGAAGACGGCTGAGAAAGGAACACTACTTCTGAGGCATCGTGGTTCTGATCTCAAATGAGGTTCTATGTAGTCATTTGTGCAGGCTGGAAGAAACATTATGAAATGTAACTTTAGAGAAATTAATAAGTAACTCACATATTGTATGTCATATTAGCCTAATGAAACAGATTGCAAACACTGAATAAAGTGATCAGCACATTATCTGCCATTTCCAGAGAAGCCAGAAATATAATTCTATCCTCAATTTTAAACTGGGGCATTAAGTAAGAATACCTGACAAAATATTCAGCACACATTAACCCTTTGAGAGCATTTGGCTCAGAGGAGGGAGATTAAAATAAATGCTTACAGTTTCACAGGAACACAAATTTTAGAGTAAGTAATGGAGGATGCATAGAAGTATAAAAGAAGCACTGAACTAAGAGTATAAAGACCTAGGCTTGAATATCTGCCTGTCTATCATAAATGGCATAACAAGCCACTTAGATTTTCTGGTTCTTTATTTTGTCATCAGTGAAGTGGGAGTAATTAAGAACTTTCCCATCTACTAAATTACAAATGCTATCAAAAACTTGTGCAGGGTTTTCAGAAGTCTGTATATTAGCGTCATATGGCATTTAAGGGTCAGAAGAAAATTATCTAATGTAAATTTAAATTTTGATAAATGCAAATATTCACAAAGCAATTGTTTACTCTGATGCTATTGCTGTCTAATGCAGGCAGACAATTGTGCAAGCAGAATTTGCAATGGAAAGAACTAGATTCAGAGTCAAGACACCCAAATTACTTTCCCAGTTCCATCACTAATCAGCTATGAAGTCTGAGCATGTTACAGCTACTTTGGATATGGATTTTCTCATCTGTAAAATGAAAGAACAGGACTAGATGGTGTCTGGGGCCCTTTCTAGTTCTAAGATTTTATGGGGGATTTTTTCATCAATTGTTGAGTTACAGACACTTCCGATCCCTTCCCAGTGTTCAGAGATCTTGTCCATTCAAATTTCATTGCAAATGGCATTAGGGCAGACAGAAACACTAGAAGTAAAAGAATGAATTGCGTTTCTTCTCCTTTTCTGAGGTTCCAATGTAAGTAATAGGAAATGGAAAATGGGGATGATCAAATTCAAGATTCCTGATTTCTTGATAGAAAGAAAGTACTTGGAAGGAAAGTTGACTTTGCCAAGTGTCACAAATCCCTGAAAGTGATCAGATTTGAGCTGAGCAGTTTTATTAACCTGTATTTAATAAAAGCATATTAATTGGGCAAAGTAGTCTTCCACAGTTGTGAAAAGAGGATGCAACAATCATGTGTGCAGAGTATGAAAGCTCCCCAGACTTCAATAATGTATTGTTAACTAGCATAATCTTCTGAGAAAACTCAAGACCTCAAATTAACAGCACTGAACTGAGTCTAATAACTATATTGCACAACATCATATCTACTTCTCAATCAATACTTAATTTTCTCATATAGCCTTCAGCCTCCTGCAAGATTTTATTGTGTTTTGCAGGGAACAACATTGACCCTGAGGAGTGCCAGTTACCTTCAACCTTAATATCCCCAAATGGCCAAATGTGTCTTGAAATATTCCTTAGGACAAATAGAGGATAAAATATACACCCGGAAAAAAAAAATTATCTGCAATATTCACTTCATATTTTGTCAGACATGTCAGTTCTTTACCACATGCCAAGCCTAGAGTGATTAAGATTTGGAAATCAACCTTGCCACCTCTGTGTTTTTAGGAGAATTAACTTTAAGAGACTCTGCTCCAGGTCACATGAGTCAAATCAGCAAATTCATACCCTGGCTGCATTTTGCTGCCTAAATTTCCTATTTCACAATCCTGGAGCTTCAGTCAATGAAGCTCAGGAAGTCTAGAGGGAAAGTGGCTTTTTCCCCATTTCAATTACAAAGGTTACCTTGCAGTATGATGACAAGGATGGATTTTGAATCTTTGGAGACTTCTTTAATATTTTTTTGCACCATCTCAAGGTTGTATATTTACATGGTAGAACTATTTTTAAGGTAGGAGGAGAATTACTCAAAATAAATCTTTTCTTTACTCATTTAATTCATAAAGTGCTGAGTTGACATTTCTTCAAAAGGCACATAATGTCATCCCCACATCTTTGTATTAACTCTACAATAAAATGTTGCCATTCCTAGAGTCTGATTAAATATGCTTAAACCTTTCTATTTGTATTGGCTTTCTGTTGCTATGTAATAAATTGCCACAAACTTGTCCATGTCCAGCAGGAAAATGGGTTCATCTTTATCCCAGCATTTGCAGAATGATTCTTGAGATTTGTTATGGTTAGACTGGCTTAGGTCACGTGATCCCCCTAAACCAGTCACTGAGACCAGGGTGGATGAAATGTGCTGATTGGCTCAACCTAGGTCACATGCTCTACCCCTGGAACCAGACAGAAAGCAGAGCTCCTTTCTCAAAATAAGAGTGAAAGGATGTTGGGCAGCATAAACATGCAATCGCCCACTACATCATATATTTTCAACTTTTCATCAACTTCATTATAAAGGGATGCTATACTATTTCCTTAACTTATTACCCTACTGGTAGGCATTTTAGGTTATTTCTAGTGTCTTGCTATTAAAAAAATAGTCATGCAAACAACATCTTTGTCCCAGGATATCATTTTATTTGAGATCACTTCCCGAAAATATATTTGCAGAAGTGGACCTACTGAGAAAAAAAAAAAAGAACATTTTAAGGCTCTTAACACATATTGCCAAAGTTCTTTCCAGCAAACACATATTACTAAGCTTTTGCTAACATTTTATGAGAATTCTACTTTGGTGCACTCACTCTCTAGCATGAAGCATATTCATTTTCATCCATCTTTGCCAATTTGATAGGTACAGAGTAGACACAGAGGGAGCTTCGAAAATCAGCAGATCTGATTGTGTCACTTTTCCTGCTTACAAGATTTCAATGACTTTCCATGGCCTTCATGACCAAAGTCCAACCTCCCTAGAATGACATACAAGGCTTTCTCTGATATGCTTCCTGATGGTCTCTTCACCTTTCTCTTCTGTTGCTTCCCAACCCACTACTAGCAAATTGAGCCACTGAGTTCTCCAGACAACACATCTTGGTTCATAACTCTATACCTTTCTCTTCTCTGCCTAGGCTTTTCTCTTCTTTATTTATCATTCCATTTTCCGTTCAAAAATTCCCTCATCTCTCCACCTAGTACATACCAACTGATACAGCCTCAGGCCAGTACTTCATTAAACCTTTATAGGACTGCTTCCCATATAAAATGCCTTTTATTGAGGATTAGAACAGTGTCTTGTCCATCTTTGTATATCTAGGTCCTAGCATAGTGTCTGGCACAAAAAAAAAAAAAAGACATAAATAATCATTGAGTGAATAACAGATGGCAATAGAAAGAGAATGGATATTGGCAGAAGAGAGTAGAAAGAAAATTGATGTTGTAATCAGATAACCTTCATTTGACCTCTGTGATCTTACTCAACCTCTCTGAACTTCATTTCATTATGCGACATGAGGCTAGTGCTTACCACCATGTCTTCTTCATAATACTATTTTAAAGATCAAATCAAGTGTGACGAAATACTCTAAAACTGTCCAGTTGTATAATAAATAAAATGAATAATATACTTTAGAATTTTTAGAAGCACTGGCTCTACAAACCTCCATTAGAAGCCTGTCCCAATATTTTCTCACCTTCACAGAAAACCTCAGACAATCATATGAATGAGGAGAACGTGGCAGATGGGAAAATAAAGAAATTAAATAATGCTTGCATAAAACTCATCCAAAAATCCATTTATTAGGTGCTTATACTTACTATGGGACAGACAGCCTTCTGGTTGCTCCAATTTCCCAGTACAGGAAACAAATCTAGAGGTGTAGTAGACGGTGCTACCCAACATGTTGTTGGGGCTGGAATGGCCAAGAGAAAGTTTGACACTATTATGATCAGAGTTCCACAGAATAATTAATACCGCCAACCCAGATGTGGTGCATGCAATTCCTGTACTCTCATTTCACAAGAGATAAAACTGGAAAAGATGCGGAAAAAGACAAGTAAGGTGATAATAAGAACAGAGCAATATCTAAGGACAAAAAAAGAAAGATTAATTTAGAAAGATGAATTGGCTGAAAGTCTGTAAAACATGCTTCCATCTATCCATAGACTTCGCTCCAGTCATAACTGAGTCAACAGAGTATTATGCAGAAGAACGAATATGCAGATTATGCATATGGAAGCTGATTGATTGCTTTTTAGACCTTCAGCTGGCAAACACTGATCCTGGCACTGAAGAGATGCTGTATTGACAACTTCTGGGAAAAAGAGGCTGTTTCCGACAGCAGCTGTCACTTTCCATAAGCCACTGGAGAAAGAGCTGCTGTGTGCACCTACATCAGGCTGCCTGGGTAGAGGCAGGGCCTGGAGCTTCAGACTTTGCAGGGATGTGAGGAGATTTAATTAGACCATGTCCCTACAGCACTTTGGATTTCTTGGAGGAAGGCATTTTAATTACAGTATTGGCCAGGAGCAAGTGGGAAAACAGACAGGAAAATAGTATCCCTTTTGTCAGGGGAAGGAAAGAATACTCACTGTTTGGATCATTTTCTAGCCTCAAGTAATGCATCTGTGTTTTCTCACCTCCTTATTCTAGAATCTAGATATTGCTTGAATAAGACTTGGTAATCTTATGTCTCCATTTACCCATGTGGTGTGCTACAGCTGTTCTTTTTATTGATATTATTCAGACATAGTATTATTCAAGTCAATTCATTTTTGAAAATTGCCTTTTAAGAGGAGAAAGATGCCTCTTTTATCTGCCTATTTGAACTTCTTTTACATTTCATATAAAGTGTAGGGAGAGCATGTTTACCCTAATTTGGTCATAGGATTTGGTTATAGGTGTAATGTGTTTGCTCACAAACTTATTCTGTGTTGAGGAGTAAATAACCAGCTTTTAACCACCTGACAAAGGCACACCGTGCAGTTTCTGTTCCCAGGAAATTTAGTTGTACTTCAAAATTTAGATAAGAAAGTCAGACAGAGTTTTCTAGTTGTAACACCTTAAGCAAGTTCAATTCCATCTGCATAGAAAATCAAGTTGAAGGGTTTGTATTTATACACAATCCACAAAAGATTTAAATAATCAGCATTTTGGCTCATGCAGCAGTTTGTTTCATTTAATCATTCACATTTGGAGAAAGGGCAGAAAGATATGCATTTGCACTATAGTTTTTGGATTAATCATTAATTTTGAAAAGGTCAGTTCAATTACTGACATTAAGTACTTAGATGCAGTGAACTAGGACTAGATGAAGGACCCCCTATCATCTACAGTCTTGGGTTCTAGTTTTAATAAGCTGAAAAGGAATTCAGAGTAAAGAGTCCTACTCTGGCATTATGGGCCTTAGAATGAAGAAAGCAGCACAGAATTTTTCTCCAGGTCTGTGTACTGAAAGGTTAGCTCTAGGGTGAAAATGACAGGTGCTCCGTGGACTTGCAGGTTTGCACAGTGCTTGGCCCAGACGTATGCCTCAAATTCTTTGCAATCTGTTGCTAAGGCAGAGAAATGAATGTGGGCTTTTCTCATCCTGTTCTCCTCAAGGTAAGTAGGAACTGAAAGTAGAGGAAATGAAAGTAGTTTGGAAGGAGAGCGAGAGAAGCCAGGGCATAGTCATCTCCTTTAGCTCTCCAGTTTAGAGACACGTAAGATGTGAATCTGCAGCACACGTCAGTGGAAGGCTAAGATGAACTTTCAGGCAATTAAATTACAGCCCTTCCCTGTGGTACCCAGAGGCCCTGTCTACATGTTAGTATCCATCTAACAAATTACGGATGGCTCCTTGGTGCTTATATTCCAGCAGGCATCACTGAAGCCAGGTAAGGGTGTGCTGGTTTGTATGTATTATGTCCCCCAGAAAAAGCCATGTTCTTTGATGCAGTCTTGTGGGGACAGACATTAGTGTTGATTAAGTTTCCGTGGAGATGAGCCCCACCTAGCTGTGGGTGATAACTCTGATTGGATCATTTCTGTGGAGATATGACCCCACCCATTCAGTATGGGCCTTGATTAGTTTACTAAGCTCAGACAGAAGGAGCAAGCTTGCTACAGCCAAGAGGGACACTTTGAAGAATGCACAGGAGCTGAGAGATGAGCTACAGATGAGAGACAGCTTGAAGATGGTCATTGAAAGCAGACTTTAGCTCCAGAGAAGCAAAGAGAGGAAAAACGCCACAAGAGCAACTAAGAGTGACATTTTTGAGGAATTGCAGCCTAGAGAGGAACATCCTGGGAGAAAACTATTTTGAAACCAGAACTCTGGAGCAGACGCCAGCCATGTGCCTTCCCAGCTAACAGAGGTTTTCCAGATGCCATTGGCCATCCTCCAGTGAAGCTACCCAATTGTCAATGACTTACCTTGGACACTTTATGGCCTTAAGACTATAACTTTGTAACCAAATAAACCCCCTTCATGAAAGCCAATCCATTTCAGTATTTTGCTTAACGGCAGCATGGCAAACTAGAACAAAGTGCTTCCATCCAAGTCGGCAAGGTCTATTCAATGGGCTATTTTTCCGGCACTATGCAATGCAACACAGAAGTTTTTATCCTTAGTTAGCAAAAAAGCAACCTGAGTGAGGGAATTTAAACCATTTGACCAATCAATAAAAAGAACTGCAGTCTCCACAGGACAAGGATTTAGTTGTTTTTGCCTTAATTGCTTCAGGATCAATCCCTCTTTGGAGTGTCACAGAGCTTTGTCGGGCCTTCAGTGTCCTCCCTCCCAAATTAACTCAAGGGCATAGAACATTGGAATTGGATGATTTCCAACTATGGGTCATCCGTCATTTTCATTTTCATTATGATTTCTTCTTTGATCCATTGGATATTTAGATGTGGTATTGTTTAATTTCATAATGCATGGGGATTTTTTTTTAACTAGAAAAGTTGTGGTAGGTATACAGAATAATCATGCATAAAATACAGGGTTCCTACATCCCACCCTAATTTTAATAACTTGCATTGGATTTGTACCTTTTTTACAATTGATGAAAGCATATTTTTATAACTGTGCTATTAATTGCAGTCCATGGTTTAATTGAAGGTACACTGTTGGTGTTGCACAGTTCCATGGGTTTTTGTGTGTTTTTTTTTCCTAGTAACATATATGCATCCTAAAATTTCTCCTTTTAACCATGCTTAAATATGTAATTCAGGGCTGTTAATCACATTCATGATGTTGTGCTACCATCACCATCATTCATCTCCAAAACTTTCTAGAATCTCTATTAGAGTTTTTGGTATATCTTCTCATTCTATGCTCCCTCAAGTTTTCTGCCACATTATCTATCTCCTTCTTTCTGTGTGCATTCTATTTATTAGAAAATATTTTCCAGTAATTCTATCTTTAGTTGTGTCTAATTCACTGTTTATTCTCTCCATTGAGGCCCTCTTATTTCAACAACTATAGTTTTCATTTTTAGAAGTTCTATTTTGTTCTCTTCTGTATCTCTTTGGTCATTCCCACTAGTCTCCTATTCCTTGCTCATCTCTGGGGTTCCATCCTCTATGAGTGGTAAGGGTTAACTTCTCCAAGACTGATTCTCTGAAGGTTGGCCTCCCTCCTGCAAACCTCCATGGAAACCAGCCACGCTCAGCACTCAGGGCAATCAATCCTAGTCAACCTCAAAGTTTGGCCTGCAACCCTCAATCATGCCAGGAAATGGGCTGAACTTCCTCAACCATGAACACTGAGTTGGCAGACCAAGGTTGGAGCCAAAGTTCCACCACATCACATTGCTGTTGTATCTTTATACTAACCATGCAGCTTAAAAGCCCCACAGCCAGAAATCAGGGTTCTTCTTCCAACTTCTGATGTCTCGTTCTGTGCTGCCCTGAATCTGTGCATTTTACCCAATAAAACATTCCTCCACTGAATTAATGCTAAAACTCCAGGCTAGCTGCCCTCTTGCTGTAGGCCCTTAGTTTAGTACCTATTCACAGATCAAGATGCTGCTGCTGTCATTTGCTCCCAGGATGAACCCTTTGCTCCTGATGGCTTATTGCTCATTGACCTCAGCTCCAGGATCAGCTCACAGTTTGCTCCTTTGGGGAAGGCAGGGAAGGACGATCCCCTTTAACCTTCAAATTAAGCAAGTCATCAAAAAATATGTTTATTTAGAATCTAGTTGGTTTTCAGTAACAGAGTCCCTCCAGAGTATCTTGGTCCCATACTGCCAGAGTATAAATCTCAACCAGGGAATGCCTTCAACTTCATTCTAATTGTGAGGCCTAAATTCAACACTGGTCCCAATACAGCACTCATCTGATTTTGGATCTGCACCTAGCACATCCACCTTCTCCTACACATGTACTTTTACTTTACAGCTACCAAATCCAGATGTTTGTTTCAGCATCATCCCATCCATCACTGACAACCCATGAGAGAAAGTTCCCCAAGAGCCTGGGAGAATGTTAAGAAAATGGTAGGATCTGAAGTATTGAGCAGAGGCAGTTTATTTAATCACTTGGGAGGCTTATAAATATCCCCATGCCTGGGTAGTACCCCAGATCAATTACATCAGAATCTGTGGTTGTGGGACCCAAACATCAGTATTTAGATGCAAAGATAAATAACGCACATTCTATGTCCTAGATCAGCTCACAGACCAGAGGAGGAAATAGATAAGCAGACAGTCAAAACAATAAGACATATGCCATATTAGAGAGCTGTCTAGATCTATGAGAAGCAGAGGGGATGGGGTGCTTATCTCTATGAAGGAACAAGGGAAGAAAGGTCAAGGACAGCTTTACAGAGGAGGTGATGGCTATGCTTGGCCTTGAAGAATAAATAGGAGTTTGCCATGTGGACAAGCCAGGAAGAATTTCAGGCATGGAAAACAGCATGTGCAAGGCCCAGAGGCATGAGAGACTGGGGTGCCTTCAGGGAGCAGCAAGCATTTCAATATGGCTAGAGTATGGGGCATGTGCTGGGAAGTCTCTTAGAAATATTCAAAAATCATAAAGGGAGGCGGGGCAAGATGGCAGACTGGTGAGCTGTATGTTTTAGTTACTCCTCCAGGAAAGTAGGTAAAAAGCCAGGAACTGCGTGGACTGGACACCACAGAGCAATCTGTCTTTGGGCATACTTCATACAACACTCATGAAAACGTGGAACTGCTGAGATCAGCGAAATCTGTAAGTTTTTGCGGCCAGGGGACCCGCGCCCCTCCCTGCCAGGCTCAGTCCCGGGGGAGGAGGGGCTGTCAGCTCCGGGAAGGAGAAGGGAGAACTGCAGTGGCTGCTCTCATCGGAAACTCATTCTACTGATTCAAACTCCAACCATAGATAGACTGAGGCCAGACACCAGAGACTCTGAGAGCAGCCAGCCCAGCAGAGAGGAGACGGGCATAGAAGGAAAACAACACGAGAAGCTCCAAAGTAAAAGCAGAGGATTTTTGGAGTTCTGGTGAACACAGAAAGGGGAAGGGCGGAGATCAGGCCTTGAGGCGCATATGCAAATCCCGAAGCAAGGCTGATCTCTCTGCCCAGGGCACCTTTCCTTAATGGCCCTGGTTGCTTTGTCTATTAGCATTTCAATAACCCATTAGATCTCTGAGGAGGGCCGTTTTTTTTTTTTTTTTTTTTTTTTTTTTTTTTTTTTTTTTTAAATCCTTTTTGCTTTTTCTAAAACAATTACTCTAAGAAGCTCAATACAGAAAGCTTCAAAGAATTGAAATTTGAGCACGTCAAGTCAAGAGCAGAAATAAGAGAGCTCTGAGACAAAAGGCAATAATCCAGTGGCTGAGAAAATTCACTAAACAACACAACTTCCCAAGAAAAGGGGGGTGTCCGCTCACAGCCACCATCCTGGTGGACAGGAAACACTCCTGCCCATCGCCAGCCCCATAGCCCAGAGCTGCCCCAGACAACCCAGTGTGACGGAAGTGCTTCAAATAACAGGCACACACCACAAAACTGGGCGTGGACATTAGCCTTCCCTGCAACCTCAGCTGAATGTCCCAGAGCTGGGAAGGGGGAGCAGTGTGAATTAACAGAGCCCCATTCAGCCATCATTTGAGCAGACTGGGAGCCTCCCAACACAGCCCAGCAGCCCAGAACTGCCCTGGGGGGACGGCACTCACCTGTGACATAGCACAGTCATCCCTCAACAGAGGACCCGGGGTGCACAGCCTGGAAGAGGGGCCCACTTGCAAGTCTCAGGAGCCATACGCCAATACCAAAGACTTGTGGGTCAGTGGCAGAGACAAACTGTGGCAGGACTGAACTGAAGGATTAGACTATTGCAGTAGCTTTAAAACTCTAGGATCATCAGGGAGATTTGATTGTTAGGGCCACCCCCCCCTCCGCGACTGCCCAGAAACACGCCCCACATACAGGGCAGGCAACACCAACTACACACGCAAGCTTGGGACACCAATTGGGCCCCACAAGACTCACTCCCCCACTCACCAAAAAGGCTAAGCAGGGGAGATCTGGCTTGTGGAGAACAGGTGGCTCGTGGACGCCACCTGCTGGTTAGTTAGAGAAAGTGTACTCCACGAAGCTGTAGATCTGATAAATTAGAGATAAGGACTTCAACTGGTCTACAAACCCTAAAAGAACCCTATCAAGGACAGCAAATGCCACGAGGCCAAAAACAACAGAAAATTATAAAGCATATGAAAAAACCAGACGATATGGATAACCCAAGCCCAAGCACCCAAATCAAAAGACCAGAAGAGACACACCTAGAGCAGCTACTCAAAGAACTAAAGATGAACAATGAGACCCTAGTACGGGATATGAAGGAAATCAAGAAGACCCTAGAAGAGCATAAAGAAGACATTGCAAGACTAAATAAAAAAATGGATGATCTTATGGAAATTAAAGAAACTGTTGACCAAATTAAAAAGATTCTGGACACTCATAGTACAAGACTAGAGGAAGTTGAACAACGAATCAGTGACCTGGAAGATGACAGAATGGAAAATGAAAGCATAAAAGAAAGAATGGGGAAAAAAATTGAAAAACTCGAAATGGACCTCAGGGATATGATAGATAATATGAAGCGTCCGAATATAAGACTCATTGGTGTCCCAGAAGGGGAAGAAAAGGGTAAAGGTCTAGGAAGAGTATTCAAAGAAATTGTTGGGGAAAACTTCCCAAATCTTCTAAACAACATAAATACACAAATCATAAATGCTCAGCGAACTCCAAATAGAATAAATCCAAAAAAACCCACTCCGAGACATATACTGATCACACTGTCAAACATAGAAGAGAAGGAGCAAGTTCTGAAAGCAGCAAGAGAAAAGCAATTCACCACATACAAAGGAAACAGCATAAGACTAAGTAGTGACTACTCAGCAGCCACCATGGAGGCGAGAAGGCAATGGCACGATATATTTAAAATTCTGAGAGAGAGGAATTTCCAGCCAAGAATACTTTATCCAGCAAAGCTCTCCTTCAAATTTGAGGGAGAGCTTAAATTTTTCACAGACAAAGAAATGCTGAGAGAATTTGCTAACAAGAGACCTGCCCTACTGGAGATACTAAAGGGAGCCCTACAGACAGAGAAACAAAGACAGGACAGAGAGACTTGGAGAAAGGTTCAGTACTAAAGAGATTCGGTATGGGTACAATAAAGGATATTAATAGAGAGAGGGAAAAATATGGCAAACATAATCCAAAGGATAAGATGGCCGATTCAAGAAATGCCTTCACGGTTTTAACGTTGAATGTAAATGGATTAAACTCCCCAATTAAAAGATATAGATTCGCAGAATGGATCAAAAAAAATGAACCATCAATATGTTGCATACAAGAGACTCATCTTAGACACAGGGACACAAAGAAATTGAAAGTGAAAGGATGGAAAAAAATATTTCATGCAAGCTACAGCCAAAAGAAAGCAGGTGTAGCAATATTAATCTCAGATAAAATAGACTTCAAATGCAGGGATGTTTTGAGAGACAAAGAAGGCCACTACATACTAATAAAAGGGGCAATTCAGCAAGAAGAAATAACAATCGTAAATGTCTATGCACCCAATCAAGGTGCCACAAAATACATGAGAGAAACATTGGCAAAACTAAAGGAAGCAATTGATGTTTCCACAATAATTGTGGGAGACTTCAACACATCACTCTCTCCTATAGATAGATCAACCAGACAGAAGACCAATAAGGAAATTGAAAACCTAAACAATCTGATAAATGAATTAGATTTAACAGACATCTACAGGACATTACATCCCAAATCACCAGGATACACATACTTTTCTAGTGCTCACGGAACTTTCTCCAGAATAGATCATATGCTGGGACATAAAACAAGCCTCAATAAATTTAAAAAGATTGAAATCATTCAAAGCACATTCTCTGACCACAATGGAATACAATTAGAAGTCAATAACCATCAGAGACTTAGAAAATTCACAAATACCTGGAGGTTAAACAACACACTCCTAAACAATCAGTGGGTTAAAGAAGAAATAGCAAGAGAAATTGCTAAATATATAGAGACGAATGAAAATGAGAACACAACATACCAAAACCTATGGGATGCAGCAAAAGCAGTGCTAAGGGGGAAATTTATAGCACTAAACGCATATATTAAAAAGGAAGAAAGAGCCAAAATCAAAGAACTAATGGATCAACTGAAGAAGCTAGAAAATGAACAGCAAACCAATCCTAAACCAAGTAGAAGAAAAGAAATAACAAGGATTAAAGCAGAAATAAATGACATAGAGAACAAAAAAACAATAGAAAGGATAAATATCACCAAAAGTTGGTTCTTTGAGAAGATCAACAAGATTGACAAGCCCCTAGCTAGACTGACAAAATCAAAAAGAGAGAAGACCCATATAAACAAAATAATGAATGAAAAAGGTGACATAACTGCAGATCCTGAAGAAATTAAAAAAATTATAAGAGGATATTATGAACAACTGTATGGCAACAAACTGGATAATGTAGAAGAAATGGACAATTTCCTGGAAACATATGAACAACCTAGACTGACCAGAGAAGAAATTGAAGACCTCAACCAACCCATCACAAGCAAAGAGATCCAATCAGTCATCAAAAATCTTCCCACAAATAAATGCCCAGGGCCAGATGGCTTCACAGGGGAATTCTACCAAACTTTCCAGAAAGAACTGACACCAATCTTACTCAAACTCTTTCAAAACATTGAAAAAAATGGAACACTACCTAACTCATTTTATGAAGCTAACATCAATCTAATACCAAAACCAGGCAAAGATGCTACAAAAAAGGAAAACTACCGGCCAATCTCCCTAATGAATATAGATGCAAAAATCCTCAACAAAATACTTGCAAATCGAATCCAAAGACACATTAAAAAAATCATACACCATGACCAAGTGGGGTTCATTCCAGGCATGCAAGGATGGTTCAACATCAGAAAAACAATCAATGTAGTACAACACATTAAAAACTCGAAAGGGAAAAATCAATTGATCATCTCAATAGATGCTGAAAAAGCATTTGACAAAATCCAACATCCCTTTTTGATAAAAACACTTCAAAAGGTAGGAATTGAAGGAAACTTCCTCAACATGATAAAGAGCATATATGAAAAACCCACAGCCAGCATAGTACTCAATGGTGAGAGACTGAAAGCCTTCCCTCTAAGATCAGGAACAAGACAAGGATGCCCGCTGTCACCACTGTTATTCAACATTGTGCTGGAAGTGCTAGCCAGGGCAATCCGGCAAGACAAAGAAATAAAAGGCATCCAAATTGGAAAAGAAGAAGTAAAACTGTCATTGTTTGCAGATGATATGATCTTATATCTAGAAAACCCTGAGAAATCAACGATACACCTACTAGAGCTAATAAACAAATTTAGCAAAGTAGCGGGATACAAGATTAATGCACATAAGTCAGTAATGTTTCTATATGCTAGAAATGAACAAACTGAAGAGACACTCAAGAAAAAGATACCATTTTCAATAGCAACTAAAAAAATCAAGTACCTAGGAATCAACTTAACCAAAGATGTAAAAGACCTATACAAAGAAAACTACATAACTCTACTAAAAGAAATAGAAGGGGACCTTAAAAGATGGAAAAATATTCCATGTTCATGGATAGGAAGGCTAAATGTCATTAAGATGTCAATTCTACCCAAACTCATCTACAGATTCAATGCAATCCCAATCAAAATTCCAACAACCTACTTTGCAGACTTGGAAAAGCTAGTTATCAAATTTATTTGGAAAGGGAAGATGCCTCGAATTGCTAAAGACACTCTAAAAAAGAAAAACGAAGTGGGAGGACTTACACTCCCTGACTTTGAAGCTTATTATAAAGCCACAGTTGCCAAGACAGCATGGTACTGGCACAAAGATAGACATATAGATCAATGGAATCGAATTGAGAATTCAGAGATAGACCCTCAGATCTATGGCCGACTGATCTTTGATAAGGCCCCCAAAGTCACCGAACTGAGCCATAATGGTCTTTTCAACAAATGGGGCTGGGAGAGTTGGATATCCATATCCAAAAGAATGAAAGAGGACCCCTACCTCACCCCCTACACAAAAATTAACTCAAAATGGACCAAAGATCTCAATATAAAAGAAAGTACCATAAAACTCCTAGAAGATAATGTAGGAAAACATCTTCAAGACCTTGTATTAGGAGGCCACTTCCTAGACTTTACACCCAAAGCACAAGCAACAAAAGAGAAAATAGATAAATGGGAACTCCTCAAGCTTAGAAGTTTCTGCACCTCAAAGGAATTTCTCAAAAAGGTAAAGAGGCAGCCAACTCAATGGGAAAAAATTTTTGGAAACCATGTATCTGACAAAAGACTGATATCTTGCATATACAAAGAAATCCTACAACTCAATGACAATAGTACAGACAGCCCAATTATAAAATAGGCAAAAGATATGAAAAGACAGTTCTCTGAAGAGGAAATACAAATGACCAAGAAACACATGAAAAAATGTTCAGCTTCACTAGCTATTAGAGAGATGCAAATTAAGACCACAATGAGATACCATCTAACACCGGTTAGAATGGCTGCCATTAAACAAACAGGAAACTACAAATGCTGGAGGGGATGTGGAGAAATTGGAACTCTTATTCATTGTTGGTGGGACTGTATAATGGTTCAGCCACTCTGGAAGTCAGTCTGGCAGTTCCTTAGAAAACTAGATATAGAGCTACCATTCGATCCAGCGATTGCACTCCTCGGTATATACCCGGAAGATCGGAAAGCAGTGACACGAACAGATATCTGCACGCCAATGTTCATAGCAGCATTATTCACAATTGCCAAGAGATGGAAACAACCCAAATGTCCTTCAACAGATGAGTGGATAAATAAAATGTGGTATATACACACGATGGAATACTACGCGGCAGTAAGAAGGAACGATCTGGTGAAACATATGACAACATGGATGAACCTTGAAGACATAATGCTGAGCGAAATAAGCCAGGCACAAAAAGAGAAATATTATATGCTACCACTAATGTGAACTTTGAAAAATGTAAAACAAATGGTTTATAATGTAGAATGTAGGGGAACTAGCAGTAGAGAGCAATTAAGGAAGGGGGAACAATAATCCAGGAAGAACAGATAAGCTATTTAACGTTCTGGGGATGCCCAGAAATGACTATGGTCTGTTAATTTCTGATGGTTGTAGTAGGAACAAGTTCACTGAAATGTTGCTATATTATGTAACTTTCTTGGGGTAAAGTAGGAACATGTTGGAAGTTAAGCAGTTATCTTAGGTTAGTTGTCTTTTTCTTACTCCCTTGCTATGGTCTCTTTGAAATGCTCTTTTATTGTATGTTTGTTTTCTTTTTAACTTTTTTTTTCATACTTGTGATTTGAAAAAAGAAGGGAAAGTTAAAAAAAAAAAAAAAAAAAAAAGAAAAAAGACAAACAAGGGGAAAAAAAAAAAAAAAAAAGATGTAGTGCCCCCTTGAGGAGCCTGTGGAGAATGCAGGGGTATTCGCCTACCCCACCTCCATGGTTGCTAACATGACCACAGACATAGGGGACTGGTGGTTTGATGGGTTGAGCCCTCTACCATAAGTTTTACCCTTGGGAAGACGGTTGCTGCAAAGGAGAGGCTAGGCCTCCCTGTATTTGTGCCTAAGAGTCTCCTCCTGAATGCCTCTTTGTTGCTCAGATGTGGCCCTCTCTCTCTGGCTAAGCCAACTTGAAAGGTGAAATCACTGCCCTCCCCCCTACGTGGGATCAGACACCCAGGGAAGTGAATCTCCCTGGCAACGTGGAATATGACTCCCAGGGAGGAATGTAGACCTGGCACCGTGGGACGGAGAACATCTTCTTGACCAAAAGGGGGATGTGAAAGGAAATGAAATAAGCTTCAGTGGCAGAGAGATTCCAAAAGGAGCCGAGAGGTCACTCTGGTGGGCACTCTTATGCACACTTTAGACAACCCTTTTTAGGTTCTAAAGAATTGGGGTAGCTGGTGGTGGATACCTGAAACTATCAAACTACAACCCAGAACCCATGAATCTCGAAGACAGTTGTATAAAAATGTAGCTTATGAGGGGTGACAATGGGATTGGGAAAGCCATAAGGACCAAACACCACTTTGTCTAGTTTATGGATGGATGTGTAGAAAAGTAGGGGAGGGAAACAGACAGACAAAGGTACCCAGTGTTCTTTTTTACTTCAATTGCTCTTTTTCACTCTAATTATTATTCTTGTTATTTTTGTGTGTGTGCTAATGAAGGTGTCAGGGATTGATTTAGGTGATGAATGTACAACTATGTAATGGTACTGTAAACAATCGAAAGTACAATTTGTTTTGTATGACTGCGTGGTATGTGAATATATCTCAATAAAATGATGATTTAAAAAAAAAAAAAAAAAAAAAAAAAAATCATAAAGTACTCCGCAAGAAGCTCAGACTTTATTGAGAAAGCAATGGAGAGATAAAGAATAATAAATAGTAATGGGCTTGATTAGATGTGCATTTTAGGAAAATGTTAGAAAACACTCCTGCTTCTATCTGCACTGCTCTTGTAATGAGGTTGGACTGCCAAATTAGAGTGTGGTTATTACACTGAGACCACAGGGTTAGAAAACACCCTTCCAGGAAGGGGTTGGGTTGCCCCCAAAGGAAGCAGAGTCCCAATATCAACCCTTTTGGGAATACTGAGATCCTAGGACAGAAGTTGGTTGTCAGACAGATGGGAGAGGAATTCTCTAAATGTGTACGGAGGAGCTCCCACACGAAGAGGAAACAGGTTATTGCCATCCTGCAGAAGGGCAGAAGCCAAGCAGGGAGTGCGGCTGGCCTCACAAGGATGCTGAGAGCAAGCACCCCTAGTGACAAGCACAAAGCACCTCTTTGTATTGTCATTCCCTTTTTTTTTTTCCTCCTGGAACCCAGCAAAAAAAAAGCTTTTTAAAGGCTTACTTGTCAGTCCTGGTCTCAGCTGTGAGATGGAAAATCAAACAAGAAGTCTATGTCCTGAAGTGGCAATGGGAAAAAAGACCTTTAAAAGCCAGCAGTGATAGCAGCCATGATTGATGAGATCCCCAAGGAGAGGCTAAATCTCAGGGACAAGGGAGGAGGGAGCTGTGAGATCCAGTTAATGCACCCCCTGAAGAATCTCCCTCACCACCTCTTAAGTGGATTGAGGTGTCATTTTAATAAGAGAGCCTGAGGGTCCTCAAAGGGTGAGCCCAAACGCAGGAAACTCCATTAGGATGATTCACACCCAGTTTAGAAATTGTGACAACCTGAACTAAGTCAGCGGTATCAAGGGGAAGGGATGAAAGACATATTTTGGAGGGTATAATGAAAAGGGCCAGATGCTATGAGCAGGAGGAGAGTAATGATCTTGCAAGCTAGAATAAAGAGAGCATGCATGGGAAGCAGCAGGGAAAGTTCCTGAAAGAGTGGAGGAAAAAGAATGAATCTAACTGGGAGAAAGACGTTTCTGGTTCATAGTACCAATCTCGAAAATGTTAGGATGTGCAGACTTGGCTGAAAATGTAGGACTTCGCTCCTCTGGACACTGAGGACAAAAACCAGAACTTATGGTTAATATCTGCGAGGACCCAACTTGCTGCCAAACAGATGTTTAAAGAATGAACAGAAGAAAGGGGGAGCTTTATAGAGATATTAACGTATCAATTACTAAAACATAACAATCCTGGAAAAGCGAAACTGTCACATGATAAGAGCCAGTATTAAAACCCAAGTCACCCTTGCTCCAAACCTTGTAGTCTTTCCACCACACCAGCCAATGCATGGGGGGTTTCAGTTTGATTTTGTTCTTGTTTTTCTGTTTGCTTTTTTAATGGGGATATGTCTCAATTTTGTTTCAATAGGCACTGCTCTCTTTAATGAGGGCACAAAGAGGCACATACCAGAGGTAGTGTGTGTGGGAGGTCACTGAAGCTCAGAGGTGCCAAGTCTCGCCAGCTCATCAGGATGCAGACCTGAATTTACACCCAAGCCTATCGTGTTCCAAGGCCCATATTCCTTTTGTTGTGGACTGCAGTGCAGCAGAGTGGTTGAAAGCTTGGCTTCTGGACTAGCAGACGCAGATTCAAATCTTAACTCAGTTTCTTGCTAGTAATTTTTCTGTCTCACTCTCTTCATCTGCTTAATAAAGGCACTCTGGCACCTGCCTCCCAGGGCTGCTATGCAGGTTGAGGGAGAGAATGCACAGAAAGAACTTGGTGTAGCACTCACCATGTAGGAAGTGCTGTCTTAGTTTTCCAGGGCTGCTGTGACAAATACCACATGCTAGTTGGCTCAAACAACAGGAATTTATTGGCTCAAAGTTTTGGAGGCCACAAGACCAAAATCAAGGTGTCAGCAAAGTCGTGCTTTCTACAAAGTCAGTAGCATTTCAGTGAGCGTCTCTCTCTCTCTAGTTTCTCCTACTTGGGGCTTCTACTTCCACATCCAATTTCCTTCACTTATAAAGACTTCAGCCATATTAGATTAAGGTCCACCCTCTTTCAGTTCGACCACACCTTAACTAATAATAGCATCTTCAAAGGTCCTATTTACAAATGGGTTCATATCCAAAGTACCAGAGGTTAGGACCCAAACATGTCTTACCTGGGGACATGATTCAAACCCCAACATGCTCCAAAACACCACCAGTCCTTGTGGTAGGCAGATAAAGACCCCCACAGATGTCCACATCCTAATCTCCAAAACCTGTGAATATGTTACCTGACATGGTATTAATCAGGGTTCTCCAGAAAAACAGAACTGACGGGGGATAAATATCTATGTATTTATATATACACACATATATGTAAATATTAAGAGATTTACTATAGGAATTGGTACATGCAACTGTAGGGATTGGCAAGCTAAATCCATAGGGTGGTCCACAAGTTGAAGACTCAATAAAAATGACAAATTCTCCAGAAGAAACCACAAGTTGGAAATTCCAATGAAGGTGATGTGAACTACCCTGGAGAAGCTGGCTAGCTGAAGTAGAGATAGAAATTCTTTTTCTGACTGCTGAAATCCTCAGTTCTCCCTTTAATGCCTCTGATTGATTGGATGAGGAGACTCCTCAATGCTGAAGGCTATCTCCTTTGTTGATTGTAGATGTAATCAGCCATAGATGCAATCAAATTACTATAGATGCTAATCTGTCTACAAAATACCCTCACAGTAACAATCAAGCCAATGTTTGCTTTACCAAACAACTAGATACCATACCCAAGCCAAGATGACACATGGTAATAACGAGCACAATATCAAAAGGGACTTTACAGACATAATTAAATTAAGGACCTCAGATGGGGCAATTATCCTAGATTATGTTGGTGGGCCCCATGTAATCACAAGGGTCCTTAAAAGTGGAAGAGGGAAAGAGAAGAAAAGAGCCAGATAGAAAGCTGTAAAATTGGAAAAACGGTCAGCAAGAGATGCAAAGTTGCTTTGCAGCTTTGGAGATAGAGGAAGGGGACACAAGCCAAGGAGTGTGGGCACCTGTAGAAGGTGGGAAAGGCAAGGAAAAAGATTCTCCCCCAGAGCCTTCAGAAAGGAACACAGCCCTGTCAACACCTTGATTTTAGCCCAGTGAGAGCTGTGTCAGACTACAGACCTACATACTTCTAGGATAATACATTTGTACTTTTAAATCAGCAGTTTGTGGCAATTTGTTACAGCAGAATAGGAAATTAATATCGTCCTTATGAAGGAAATAGCAATATTATACCATTAGCTATTCCATGGGACTTAACTCTTGCTTCTTAGGAAGATTGCTTGAATGGACTATAAGCTATTTCCAGGACAGGAGCTAAAGCTTATATTTCTATTACATCACATAATGTTTTACCTGGAAGAGTACTAGGACCCAGGGAATCCTACAAGTTTGAATAATTGACCTTTTGGGTGAATGAGTAAAATGGGTTAAGATAAATAATCCCAGTAATAATTTCCATAAATTTCTAGGAGCAAAACTTGGTTCTATCTATGCAACCTAGAGAAATTCTGCCAATCCAACAGGGTCCTAGGAAATGCTTCTAGAGGAAGAGCCTGCTCCCCAGGACCCCTCTCCTCTCCCTACCACTATACATAAACACAGAAGTTGGGGTTCCAGCAGACAAACTTCAGGGCCAACTGACAACTCATAGACAATGTGACAAGAGAACGGATCATAAGTCAACCAATACTGATTATCTTTTACATGCAAACTATTTATGCATGCCCAAGAAATAGAGTATACAACCCCTGGCTTCAAAATATTCAAAATGGAATTAGTGAAAAAGAACATGTGAAGCAATTAAAGAAAATGTTTATAAAGCAAAGGGTAAATGTGCAGAGCAATGCCAGGGTTATAACATGCCCACTGGCTACTATCTCCTCCATACTCTTCAAGGCTTGCTACTCCTCTCAGTCTCTCATGGTACTTCTATAATCCACATATTGTCTCACGTAATGGAGCAAATAATCTCTTCACCCAGATTACTACAACAGTCTCCCAGTTGTTCTTCCCACTTCTAGGTTATGCCCTCCCCAATTGTTCTAGTTTGCTAATGCTGCCAGAATGCAAAACACCAGAGATGGATTCGCTTTTATAAAAGGGGAGTTATTTGGTTACACAGTTACAGTTTTAAGGCCATAAAGTGTCCAAGGTAACACATCAGCAATCAGGTACCTTCACTGGAGGATGGCCAATGGTGTCTGGAAAACCTCTGTTAGCTGGGAAGGCATGTGGCTGGCGTCTGCTCCAAAGTTCTGGTTTCAAAACAGCTTTCTCCCAGGACGTTCCTCTCTAGGCTGCAGTTCCTCAAAAACGTCACTCTTAGTTGCATTTGGGGTATCTGTCCTCTCTTAGCTTCTCCAGAGCAAGAGTTTGCTTTCAACAGCCGTCTTCAAAATGTCTCTCATCTGCAGCTCCTGTGCTTTCTTCAAAGTGTCCATGTTGGCTGTAGCTCCTCTTCAAAATATCACTCACAGCTGCACTGAGTTCCCTCTGCCTGTCAGCTTATTTATATAGTTCTACTGGTCAAGGCCCAACCTGAATGGGTGGGGCCATGCCTCCATGGAAATATCTAATCAGAGTCATCATCCACAGTTGGGTAGGGCACATTCCATGGAAACACTCAAAGAATTACAATCTAATTAACACTGATAAGTCTGCCCACAGAAGATTACATCAAAGATAATGGCATTTGGGGGACATAATACATTCAACCTGGCACACCAATCCACTCTTCATACTGTAGCTAAAATACAAACAGAATCTGGTCCCTCTCCTGCTTCAATTCCTTCCCTGGCTCCACCTTGTTTTGGTGAAATTTCAAAGTCCTTAACTTAGTTGCAAGGTTGTTCCTTGTCTGGCACTTCTTATTCCCCATCAACTGGGGCCTCCTTCTCTCTTCCTCTACAAGCCAACCTGTTTGGCTAAACAGGTTGTTACTGCCCAACTCTAGGGGCAAGGGACAATCACAAAGACTATGATGCAAAAGGCACCCCCTATAGGTGTTCAGTGCATGGCCCATATAACCATACATAGTGGCCCTACGTTACCAACTGCCTAAACTTCCATCATTCCACAAACACAGCACGTTCACCTGCCTCTGAGCCTTCGTACAAGCTTTTCCCCCTAAATGAAACATTATTCTCTTTAGGAAGTTCCCCTAACACCAAATCTGGGGATCAGAGCTTATAACAATAGTTCAGACACAAAAATAGAACAGAATGCGTTGCTCCTTGTCACAATCATTGAGAGCTCAGCCTTCTGAGGACCACAGCCAATGAAGATGTGATAATGTGAAGCCAAACTGGGGTCCAGATAAGAAATACCCTTTCCATTCCAGACACCAGAAGGAGAAATCAGCTATAAAGAAATAAGGCAGACCAAGGCTTGGGACTATGGACAATAGGTAACTATAGAATACATAAAAAAGATATTGAGGGTTCAAGGGCCCTTAAGGTTATAGACCCTATCTTATATCCCTAACACCCAGCACAATGCCAGGCAGATTGTTTGTTTGGTGAATGCTCAGTGAGTAAATGAACCTCTAAGCCAATGACTGAGTTTCCAGGGACTCTTCCTTGTTGAGATGAGGTTTAAAGGTCAGGCTCAATTTGGTAGCAGCAGATGAAGGAGTCAACAGAAGGCAACAAAGCGGAAGAGCACAGGTATGTGGCAATGAGGATATCAACCCAATTAGGAAGACCACGCCTGTCATCAAAACTGCCAGCCTTCAATCCACAGGTTTTGTTTGGTTCAACCCACACAGCAGGGTGTTTTTTAATTTTAATTAGAAGCCAAATTTAAAAATTGGAAAAATTCACATAAAACTTTAGACAAGCTGTCAAGCTAGACTCACATTCCCACATGGCAAAAGCTAATGGGGAGGGGGGGAGGGAGAAAGGCCCTCCTTTGTACAAGCCTTACACTCTCTTACCCGGCCCACCTCACCCACTTCTGTCACCTGTGGGGCCCCCCAGGCCTCAGAGTGCCCATCCCCTGATGCTGGGATGCAGAGGAAACAGTAAGGTGTAGCCAGGTTACAGAGGCCTGAAAGCCCAGCCGTGGGTTTAAGTCACCCATTGAGTGGTCTGGAGTCACTGGTGTTACCTCCCACTCCCCATAATCTTTAATAAAATGAGGTTGAAAATAAATAAATGGGGAAAGCGAGGAGTAGAAAGAGAGATCTCCCACTCTGTAAGTGGCTGAAAGGCAGTAAAGATCTCTGGAAAAAGGAGGGCTAGTTTACTTGTAGGAGGTTGATATGGCCCAGCTCTTCTCCTAATTTTCCAAGCCATGAAGGTACCAGTTCAGTAAATGAACCAATCCACCCTCAGAGCACACGTGTGCATACACCCACACACACACACAGCATGCACAGAGACTCCCCACATCTACTCTCCAGTTGCAGAGAGCTTTGGACCTCTGAGGATGACTACAATTTAAAGGAAAGTTCATGGAGGAAATCCATGCTATTAGCTCAGGATATGCTTTCTTTCCATCATCTGATTTGCCCACCATAAATCAATCTGTGTGGTCATCCACAACCCTGCTAGGGAACAATGGACTCCTAATTGAAGAGCTGTTCAACTGAGTGTGACTCTTGCTCCACGAATTCCCATGTACGTGTTTGTACTTTCTTTGAGTTAAGCCTGGCTACAAGCCCTCTTTCTATTGAGCAGATGGCAAACTCACTGGAGCTGTGATTAGGGCTTCCATCTCTCTCTTCCCCTGAGCCATGGGGTGCTGGGTAGAGTAAAGCTTTTGGGTAGACCATGGAGGGCCCCTGCCCAACTCTGCATGGTGTCCTGAGAGTGCTTGATCCACGGACCTTCACCCCCTTCCCACAGCGGGTGGAGGGAATCCCTACCTCACATCCATGACACATGTTTCCTCCTCCTTACAGCAGATTTCCCACTAGTGGTTCCAATTTTCCAAAAACCATTGCCATGGAGAAAAGAATCTGCAGGCAGCTTCTGCTTTTCACCCTGCAACCCAAACCACTACAGAGGCAAGGTGCAGGAATAGCTGACTTTTTCTGGAAAATGGGAGGGGAAAACTCAACTGACCTCTCAATCGACCCCCCGCTCCAGGCCTCTGCAGCGGAAGCACAGTGTGCCATCCACCCACCCAACAGAAACAACAAACGCTTCCCAAGTGGCAACATTCTAAGTGTTCTCATCTTCACAACAATCTTCTGAGGTAAGTACCAGTAGGATCCCATTTTACAAATAAGGAAACAGAGGCATATAGAAGTTCAGTACCTTGCCCAAGGTCACTGTTGGGAAGAACGCTGTAATAAATGCTCACACAACTGCAGAGGAGAAAAGAAATTTGTTTATGATCTTGCAAGAGTGCACGCACCACCAAAGAAATGTGGCAGGCACACCAAACAAAAGAACACAGCAAAAGTTATACCCTACACCTAATACGCATGTCCCTCCCCTGTTTCCCCATTGGCTGGGTCCTCCAGAGGTTACAGCCTATCCCAGAGAGCTAACTAGCCTGCCTTTGAGATTTTGAATTGTACGGCCTTTCAGAGAGAGTAAAATAGTTTAAATTTCCCACCAAGAGTTCCTGCCTTTGGTTATACCCCATATTCCTTTACATTCCAGTAACCCTGGTTATTTTTCCCATATAAGGAGCTGGCACTAATTCTAGGCTTAGGACATGGCTCTCTTGCTCTCTCAGAGCCCATTTAAGCCAGTTCTGCTGCTGAGTCTCCATTTTCCCTATTCCTTGTTGCCTTTGTGTGAAAGCTAAACTTAACCCTTTCTTACAGTCGCTCAGCTAGCACCTGGGGAGCTGGAAATTCAAATTCAGACAGCTGGTTCCAGTAGCTGTGTTCTTTACTGCTAGGGTTTCACTGTGCTTTAAAGCCTCTTCCCAGTTAGGAAGTTAGTCAGCTTCCACGGGGGCAATTGCTTTTTTTTAATTCAACTAAGGAGGAGTGTAGTAGTTAAAATGCTATTCACCAAACATTTCTAATTCTCCTCCCTTTCAAGGGGCTTGGAGATTGCGCTTCATATGCCCCTTTGAGGCTAGACATTACCACGTGACTTGCTTGGACCAATGAAATGTGAGCAGAAGTGACTGGCCTCTTTCCCGGGAGGAAGCCTTAAAGAGCTGCTGCACCGTCCCATGTTCCCCTTCTCCTGCCTTGGTGATCTCTGTAGCACAAGTAGAGATAGGCCCTCCATTAGTTTACATATGTGACCACTATCAGCAAAGCCCCCTGAACCTGTAGCATCAGCTTGAAATAAACTTTAGTTTTGTTAACCCACTGAGATTGGGGATTGCTTGAAATCTTAATGCATTTTATTGGACACTGGCAGATTTGGCTTCCATATTCTCTTTTGAAAGCTCTACTATTTAACCGGAGTTAAAACTCTCGCTGTTTAACTCTACTATTTCTTGGGGTAAACTAACAGTGTTTGGTTATATTTCTTTCTGGCAGCATTTTTCTTAGAATTTTATATCACTCTAACAATAAAAAGCAAAATTAAAACACTACTATAATATCAAGCCTTAAACTTACACTTCATTCCAATGTTTACAGAGCATGTTTACCTACGTTATAGATGTGAACTCCAAAACAGCCCCTGAGCTAGGAATCATTGGTCATCATACCTATCCAAGAGAGCAGAGCACTGAGACCCAGAGATCATTAAGATACCAAACTGGGACTAGAACCCAAGTTCAAGGGGCCCAGAGCTCCCTCCCTGTGCCTTACCCACTTGCATCACTAATAATGAATACTGTAGGGACAGTGTTTTCATCTCATTTCTAAACACAAGTGTCCTGTAGTTAAGGAAATAAAACCAGCATAGGAACTGAAAGTGCTTTAAACTAAATTATAGCAATATATTGCAAAGCTTAACATAACATTACAAATAGCTCATTGAACCAAGGCAGTTTGTTGGCAGGGTAAGTAAGCAGATTTTCTGCATAATATAGCAGTGCAGCTGGTAATAGCAGCCGCTGAAATAAAAGATTGGAGTTGGGGGGGGAGATACCTCATTTATGGACAAGTAGTAGGCCCTAATGAAATTGCATTTTGGCCCCATCATCATCCTTCTGAGAAAATTCCCCTCAGGTTTTCCATTTGAATCCTGGGCATATTTATGAAGATCAAAGTAATGGCTTTTTAAAATTAATTACATGAATTTGTAGCTCAACAACATTAAGTGAAAGGCGGGTGTTGTACCCCATGCCTTGTTACAGCTGTACCTCACACACATCAAAAGCTTAGGACGCTGGTGGGAGCACGTTCCCTGCTACATCAGCCCCCAAGCAGCTGAGAGAGACGTGGAAAGAGTGCAACAGATCAGTCCCCAAAGTTGTTGTGACAGCTTAATTGTATTATAGTGCTCGGATAATTCCCATTTATTTGGCTTTTTCCTCAGAGAAAATGCAGGCCCCCCAAGCATGGCTATTACCAGGAGAATTAAGATTCACAACTTTGATGGCTCTTCCCGCTCCCTCTAATACCAGCCATGCTCAAAAGTCCTGGTAATTGTTCCACACTGATCAGGACAGTACCCTAGCCTTCAGCATGCTGAGACATGACAGCAGCTAACTAATTGCAATTAAAATCTGCCACGTGAGTGGAAGAGAATAACATAAATTAATCAGTACATTAGCAGAATTACATTTAAATGTTCAAATGTGCATTCAACATAGTGGGGCATTTTAAATTATAAAGCAAAGTACTTCATTATGGATGCTGATATTTTAATGAGGAAATGTGATGTTTGGTTAAATAGGACTACAATATAGAGACTTCCTTAAAATTAGCATCAATGATGCATTTTAATTCAAAAAACAAGTTGTGGTCTATGTAATTCCTGCATATCAATGTGGAAAAATTGCCTGGAGCTGTGGAAACAGTTGAGCATCTCATTCTCTGAAGAATTAATAATTTCAGCTGCACTAACTAGCACTTTATGTAAATTGTCAGATAAATCACAGCAATAAATACAAGTTTTAGAAGAACAGAGCAGTATGCTTATCCTTAATTTATTCAACCATCAATTCATGTATACTGAAGCTAAGGGATATGAAAGATTAAAAGTACCAGCCAAAAAGACAAAAAGGAAGGAAAAGAGGGGAAAACGTCTCTGATAGCCTCACACAGAGAGGCTCCAGAACAAAGGTCACATCCAATTTTATAAATATCTTTAATATAAGAATCACTTTATGATGGATGAAATACAAAAAAATGGATTAAAATTTTTAAGTTTGTTTTCAAGTCTCACAGTCAAAGCTATATATTGCATAGTCAACCTATACAGTAGCATTTTAAAAACCTTCATTATAAAATAGAATATCTTATTCAATGGCATAAAAATAGAGTTGATACAATACACATATATTTAAAGGACTATGCCAGATTGTTTTTATAATTTGTATGTATCACCTTAAGCTTATGATGTTGGCAGCACAAATCCTAAAATATAGATGACAGACATTGACCTAAACTTGGTATGTTAATCCTGTCACTGATAAGATTAGGGTAAACCCAAAAAGGGGAGAGTTGACTTCTTCTTCCAGGCTTTCCACTGATTCTATTAGCTGTGAGATGAATTCTTGTTGGGTTTTATGATATGTCGAAACCAGGGCACGGCAAGCTTAGGCAACTAAGAATGCACACAGAACTGTCACACTTACTGACTTATGAAATAATGAGTATTTATTTACAACTACACAAGCAAATGCATACCTGAAATAAACAGTGTAAGTAAACAATACCAAAGACAGATCAAATGGAAATACAGCGTTTCTCCTATGGTATCTATTCTCAGCATTGTGATCACCACCCTCTCCCCACCTAATCCCTATTGATAATTCTATGTTCAAATCGCCTTATTAGGTTCTGGTCTGGGAAAACCTGATTTGGATAACCAAGGAAACCATGCCTAGACAAGAGAAAATTACAACCTACACTAAGAAAAACAAAGTTATGGCCCAGTCAAAGGAACAAACGTATACTTCAACTGAGATACAGGAATTTAAACAACTAATGCTAAATCAATTCAAAAAGTTTAGAGAAGATATTGCAAAAGAGATAGAGGCTGTAAAGGAAACACTGCGCTTATATACGGCAGAAATCAAAAGTTCAAAAAAACAACTAGTAGAATCTATGGAAATGAAAGGCACAACACAAGAAATGAAAGACACAATGGAAACATACAACAGCAGATCTCAAGAGGCAGAAGAAAACACTCAGTAACTAGAGAACAAAACACCTGAAAGCCTACACACAAAGGAGCAGATGGAGAAAAGAATGAAAAAATATGAGCAACGTCTCCGGGAACTCAAGGATGAAACAAAGTACAATAATGTATGTATCATTGGTGTCCCAGAAGAGAAGGGAAAGGGAGCAGAAGCAATAATAGAGGAAATAATTAATGAAAATTTCCCATCTCTTATGAAAGACATAAAATTACAGATCCAAGAAGCACAGCGTACTCCAAACAGAAGAGATATGAATAGGCCTACGCCAAGACACTTAATAATCAGATCATCAAATGTCAAAGACAAAGAGAGAATCCTGAAAGCAGCAAGAGAAAAGCAATCCATCACATACAAAGGAAGCTTAATAAGACTATGTGCGGATCTCTCAGCAGAAACCATGGAGGCAAGAAGGAAGTGGTGTCATATATTTAAGATACTGAAAGAGAAAAACCGCCAACCAAGAATCCTATAACCAGCAAAGCTGTCCTTCAAATATGAGGGAGAGCTCAAAATCTTTTCTGACAAACAGACAATGAGAGACTTTGTGAACAAGACACCTGCCCTACAGGAAATATTAAAGGGAGCACTACAGGGTGATAGAAGACAGGAGTGCATAGTTTGGAACACAATTTTGGGAGATGGTAGCACAACAATGTAAGTACACTGAACAAAGGTAACTATGATACGGTTGAGAGAGGAAGGTGGGGAGCATGTGAGACACCACAGGAAAGGAGGAAAGATAAAGACTGGGACTGTGTAACTTGGTGAAATCTAGAGTATTCAACAATTGTGATAAAATGTACAAATATGTTCTTTTACGAGGGAGAACAAGCAAATGTCAACCTTGCAAGGTGTTAAAAATGGGAAGGCATTGGGGGAGGGAGGCAATCAGCATAAACTAGAGACTGTAACTAATAGAATCATTGTATTATGCTTCCTTTAATGTAACAAAGGTGATATACCAAGGTGAATGCAGATAAGAGGGGGGGATAGGGGAGGCATGTTAGACGCTTGACATTGGTGGTATTGTCTGATTCTTTATTCTACTTTGATTTAAGGTTATTTTTCCTTTTGCTGCTTCCTAGCTGTCATTTTTTTTTCCTCTGTCTTTTGCCTCTCTACCTTCTTTGACTCTCCCTCCTGCCTTGTGGAAGAAATGTAGATGCCCTTATATAGATAGAGGTGAAGGTGGTGAACACATAAATGTATGACCATGCAGAGAACCATCGATTATTTACTTGGGATGGAATGTATGGTGAGTGAACAAAACCATACTAAAAAAAAAAAAAAAAATGGGTTGATGATAAAACCTCGAGGGCAATATACTGAGTGAAATAAGCCAGACACATTAGGAGAATTATTGCAGGGTCTCACTGATAGGAATTAATTATAATATGTAAACTCATAGACATGAAATATAAGGTACCAAGATATGGGACAAGGCTTAAGAATGGGGAGTGGTTGCTTAGGATGAGCAGAATGTTCAATTAGGATGAACTTAAATGTTTGGAAATGAACAGGGGTGCTGGTAGCAAGATGTGAGAATAACTAACAGCGCCAAATGGTGTGTGAATGAGGTGGAAAGGGGAAGCTCAGAGTCATATATGTCACCAGAAGGAAAGTTGGAGGTCAAAAGATGGGAATGTATAAAACTGAATCCTATGGTGGGCAATGTCCATGATCAACTGTACAAATACTAGAAGTCGCTTCCATGAACCAGAACAAATGTATGACAATACAATTAGAAGTTAATAATAGAGGGGCATATAGGGAAGAACTATATACCTATTACAAATTATATACTACAGTTAGTAGTATTTCAACATTTTTTCATAAACAGTAGCAAATGTACTAAACCAATACTACGAGTCAACAATTGAGGGGGGTTGGTTAGGGATAGGGGAGGATTAGAGTTTCCTTTTCTTTTTTTCTTTTTTCATCTTTCACTTTACTTCTTGTCTGGAGTAATGAAAAGTTTCTAAAAATTGAGCAAAAATTAAGTGTGATGGATGTACAGCTGTATGAGGGTACCCAGGGGCAAGTGATTGTACACTTTGGATCTTTGGATAATTGTATGGTATCTGAACAATCTCAATAAAAATGAAAAAAAAAAAAAGTATATGAGGAAACCCGATGCCATTAAAAATAATGAAAATTACAAAGCACGAATAACCAAATAGAAAAATTCCTCATGAAAAAATTGGGAAATACAAATAAAGATACCCTCCCCCCACCAAAAAAAAATTGCCTTATTAAGGACTACTTTGCTCTTATTTAGCAAAGAACAGAATCTCTGGGTCTTGGCCTTCTTTAGGTTTCAGGTGTGAGCATTTTCCTCTCTCCAAAACAGTCTTTCTCCCTAAAAGAAACCCTTTTCCAGGAAGTAATCACCCTCTAGGGTTCCTCCTTAACCAGCCTCTCTCCTCTTAGTTTCTCTGCAAGCAAAACTTTCTTATGATGATGTCATTCTGCCTCAGGTGATATGAATCCACATTTGCAGGACTAAGTTAGTGCATGACTTGGCAACCTGACATTTTTAAAGCTACCACCTTACTTACACACAACCATGGACATCCAGCATTGGTGGCTGGGAGCTGCAGCTTTCAATACTACCAAAGTCTACACAAAGATATCACATTATATCCCATGTGAATTAAGAGTACTAAATCCCAAAATAAACTGAGGCTAGTGGAAATCATTATAGTCAATGACAGCATTTTTTTTTTTTTTAGGTCCTTTCAGAGTAAAAAGCTTACGGTGGTGTTGGCCTAAGCCGATTTCCACTCAAAGCTGACCTAGTCTAGTCAGAACAAAGAATTAGAGAGGGGTGAATGCAGCCCTGTCTCCTCCACAGCTCCCGTCGGTAATAATGAATCCTGCACGGTTGGGCGAAAAATAAGCACAATGGGGCTTTGTCTATTAATATAGTAAAGTTCCGTTCTGAAGCAGGTGCTGGAACAATAATGTTACAAAAACTATCATTTCTTTATAGTCTTTGGTTTACCTATTGAAGTGCTAGTTACTAAACTTACATTCATGTCTGCATTCGTGAATATATTTATAAATTATATTTATAATTATTATATTTATGTTTTCACGAATATACCAAAAAATAAGTCAAGGGAAAAATATCTCTATTAGTCACATAATTTTCTCAGCCTACTAATTTGAATCAAGTATTCTTTCTCCTCCAAAAATAGTCAAAAGTGGAACCAAATGGGAAAGAAAACCAAAGCTAAGAATACTTTTCAAAGGGTAACTGGGAAGTTGTCTGTGTTCGTTGGTTTGGGCTTGATAATGTTACATCATTTTCCCCATGAGACTATATTTATTACAAGCTCCATTTCTCCCCAAGAGCAAGAAATAATATTGAGGAAAGACAAAATAAGTCACGGCAAAATAGGAAACAGGGAAGTCCTGGTGCAGTTTATCTTTTCTCAACTTTCCAGTGGAAATGTTCTACTACATACACCAGTTTAATAATCCAAAACAAAATTCTGTGTGGTAAAATAAACAAAGAAACAAAGGAAGAAATGTCACCATATTCCATTGTCAGGGCCCACGGGAATGGCAAAACAGACATGCCTAAAAGTTTCAGAACAGTGCTAAATGGGTTACCATGAGCAAAAAGTAGGCAAGTAGTGAATGAACATCATATATATAAATACGGAGCCCTTTGTTGTGTGGTGCTGAGAAAAGGGGCACTTCATAAGGCTATTTCATTTTAGCTTCACAATAATTAAAGTTTTCTTCACTTTAGACATTTTTGTAAACAGAGACTATTTTTCATTTTCTCTTCTTCCTTTTTTCTTAGAGGGGTAGCTAGGTTAGATGCAGAGAGAAAGATAAATGTTCTTTGACCCAGATCAAGATTGAGGAGACAGATTCGCCAAGTACCTAGTCCCACCTGCCCAGGCAACCAAAAAAAACCCAAATAATCCACAGAGGGAGAGAAGTATAGCAACCTTGTGACATTCGAGATCCTGGTTCTATTTTAGTCACATGAATCCTCCAATACTGCCTTTTTTCTGCATTTTATCTAAGCTGGTTCCACCCCATGTACCTGAGCACCCTAGCATATACTTTCCGCATGATCATTATCGTAATAATTACTGCTTACCTAGCATTTGCTGTGTACCAGGCACTGTTCTAAGTGCTTTATATACACAATCTATCCAAGGGAGGGATGACCATTCCCATTTTAAAGATGAGATATTTGGAGCTTAAAAAGTTAAGTAAGTTGTCCAAAGTCACACAACTATAAAGTAAGGGAATAAAGGACACAGACGATGGATCATAATCACTTTTGCTACCCACCTTCCTGGAATACCAGGCCCAAAACCTGTACCTCATAGCCATGGAGAAGACACGCTCCCTTCTCTGGTCTCTCTGCTCTCCCTTGTCTTAGCTTCCAGAGCTGACTAACCCACTAAACCACACACAGTCACACACTCACATACCACACACACTCACTCACATACCACACACACTCATACACTCACACAAAATTCATCAGGTTGCAGTTGGGTCTGGAATTAGGATCTACTTTGTCTTCTTGGGTTGATTTTTCACCTCTCAGCACTAACCCATTATGTATAGATTAGCTATCAGAAGAAGCATTTTGGCCCCTCTTTCTGCAAGTTCTTGCTAGAAATACTTCAATGTCATTTCCATGTGCCCTCTGTAATATTGACATGGGAGGAAAAATAAAAGCAGTACTGTGGAAAGATTAATGTGCTCATGGCAAGCAGGATAACTTAGAAAGAGGCTGGAAGCAGATAAATGAGTTTGAAGGCTTTCGCAGTAAGGTCCTTCCAGTATGAGATGGGAGGCACCAAGCTCTACAGGGTGGTTGGTGGCAGTGAAAATAGATAATCTGTTGACTAAGAGGATTTCTTCCCATTAAATCATTAAAGAAAAGCTCTGCTTTCATGGGTATTCAAATAGAAATTGGTAACAGCAAGCACTTAAGTTAAGAATGCTTTGGAATACAAATTGGGGAGCCACCGCCAATTGCTTTCTATCAGCAAAGATAAATAAATATTGCATTTGTTTGCTTTCTGTTCCCAATTGAAACATAAAATGTCCCTCCAAACATGAGGTTTTGATAAAATTTTAAAACCTAAAGAAATAGAATCAGAGGACTTAGATAATCAAATCCAAAGTTCTTATATAATCAAGACAGAAAATAATACCCTGAGAAGTTGTCTCATAAAAGTTCACACAGGCAGATAAAGGGAAAACAGAGTGGCCTCCAACTCCAAGTTCAAAGCTATTTTTAATAAACAAGAAAAGGAATTAAAAATAGAAGTGCATCAGGGTAGACCACAAAATCTTAACTGGTGAGATGAAACTTCTAGAACTTCCTTGCTGTAACAGGAAGCCCTTCCTCATCTTCCAAGAGGAAGGAGCCAGAAGTAGTTTGCTTCCACGGGGGTGGGAGGTGATCCCCACATTGACTTCAGGGAGCTAGTAAAACCTTATGTTTCTAATGTCTAAGCCCTCCAGAGGGGCCGTCAGAAATAAACTCTGTGGTTGGCAGACCTGAAAATAGAGGGGGAGGTACCCCAAAGGTAAGGGTGAAGTGTGAGTGGAAGAGGAGGAAGGGTCCTGAGTCTTTGGAAACTAAAGACTTCGGCCCCAACCTTAGAGAACTCCAGGACCTGTGGATGGGGAAAAGTGTGAAGGACAGGGCAGGGAACTTTGTGATGCCCAGCCATCCCAGTGTACTCAGGAATAAGGAAAGATGCTGAAAAATAAAATTTTTAAGAGCTATCAAATCAGAAAAAGCTCAATCTCCCAGTTCAATAGATACAGATAAAATATTATTAGTATGAATGTTTTAACCATCATAGACCTATCAGGATGGATCAACACAATCACACATTTAAATACAAAGGTTGACCCAGTAACTATCAACAAATTGATTTTTTAAGATTTTTGTTCCTAAATTTAAAATACACTGTGTTTAAAGTATACCTTATTGGTTAGACTAGAAAGCCCTGTAGGGTTGTCAGTGTCTTTGATGACATAAATATTTTTACCCTCATAAAAATCAATCATTACAAAAGAGTTACATCCTATACTCCAGTTGGGGATTCCACTCACCTCCATTCTTTTATTGCTGATGACTGTAATAAATTTAACAGAACCATTCAGTTGCATCGTCAAAAGGTGGTTCCCACTTTCCCCTCACGCTTGTCAAAGGACCTGCTACAAGTTGAAGATGAGGAATTGAGTCTTCTGGAAGAAATATCAAAAGAATGATAGCTTTAAAAAAGACAACTACCAGTATTCATGACTCCCATTGTGAAATGACATCACACCTCTCAGATTGTCCCAGAGGACTTAAGATGGCATTTCCAGGACTCCTATAGTTCAGAAGCCAGTGACAACCTCGTGACAACCAACAGCTGACCCAAGATCTAGCAGAACAAGAATTAAACATGTAAGACTGAATGGAATGGAAAAAGGGTGATTTAATTGTGGTTAATGTTCTTTTTCTTATAGGCATAGGAGAAAACTCCTTTTCTCTCATCTGATCCATAAACCTTAGTTCAGCAAACTAATATTGTGCACATTGCAGGAAAACATTCATTAAATGGTATGTTATTCTAAATCTCTCTTCAGAATTCATGTAAAATGCTCTATGGGAAATCTTAATGTAAGTTATAAGCTAATGAATCAACAAGGCAGTTTATATGGCTGGTGATGCTATAGAACATGCTGTATATTGATGGGCTCTGTCTGCAAAACAAAATGGAACAATTGAAATGCCTTTACTAAGTTCCTTTACTTTTCATGGCCATGTAGTTATTTCCATGGGTTCCAGAATCTGACTTTATAATGATGTAACTGGATAAACCAAATTTGTATCCATTTCAGAGATGTCTCATTTGAATTCCACTTAATTGGGTATGACCATCCCATTATTAAGGAATAAGGACTATACTTCATATGTGGAAATGATACCTACAAGAAACTGCTCTATTGAATGTTCTGTGGCTTATGGAGACCCAGCGTTAGAGGAAGTTAAGACTTGCATTTCTCGGCAGGCGGGGAACAGGGAAACCCAGGGATCTCAGAGAAAGATAAGTTACAGTTACACGTACCACAGTGGGAAACCTGGTAAGCGCTCTTGGTTCCTGAATGGGAAGCAGATGAACTAATAAAGACAACACAAAATATTTCTGGCATAATAAAAGTGATCAAAAATATGACAGAAGGGGCTTTGTGCAGGAATCACAGACACAAGTTCACCTGTAGCCTTAATATCTTATGACTCTAGTCATAAGCATACAAGTTCTTTATGTAATAATCAACACTTCTTTGTGTACCTATGCTTAAAAACAAAACAAACAAAAAAACAAAAAAGCAAATAGAATAGAACATAAAGTTAATTATACTACATCAGAAAATCTAGAACAGACATATCTGGTGAAATTCATGCCTTCTAGGTAGAATTTGCTTATAAGTGAAACTGAAAAACTGAAACTGGCATTCTCATCCTTAACTTACTTCTGTTGATTAGAGGATAATAACTACCATACCCCAGAATAGATTTATGTTTTTAAAAGCCATGCATTCCCAGAGCTAAGCCTTGAATTGCAGGGCCATTCTAAAGCCTTATAGTCAGAGTAAGCAGTGATCCCATTTCTCTATTATCAAGACAGGACTTAAAAAAAAAAAAAAAATCAAAACAGAACTGTCAACTGCCATAAAATAATCTAAATACAGCCTTCTCTTTATTCAGGGAGTCCAGCTGCTATGAAATCCACTCCTTCCAAAACTCCACTCAGTGGTCAAAAATTGTAGGCCTAGGTTTTTTTATTGGGGGAGAGGGACAATAAGAATTATCCTTTAGAAAAGAGACAATAAAAATTGAGTTGGGAGAAGTAAAAACGATTTCAAGAAAGGTAACTACCCAGCCATCATTATCAACCACTGACAAATGGTTTATTGAGCTTTCACTGTACATAAGCAAGGCTCTGTGCCAGGAGGGCCCTCAAGGCATTTACAATCTAGATAAGAGTTAATTTGACAATGAATCTCCTACACTTGGGAATTTCTGCCATCTTGAACATGAAAGGTCTGTGAAAAATCTGTAATTGTTCACCTCCCTCTGGTTCTGGAGAAGCAGCCTCTCAGTCCACGGAAGGTGATGGGCTTGGAAGCTGAGAGATACAGGGAGCCAAAATACAGAGAGAAAGAAAGGAAAATGTGAGGGCCAGGGAGGAGAACTGGTACAGAAAGCTAAGCTATCAGGAGGAACAAAGGGAACCTGCAAGATGCTGATCTCTCTCTCTCACTCTCTCTGCTCTTAAAACTTCTCCCGAAGAATTGGATATCCATAGCCAAAGAAATGAAAGAGGACCCCTATTTCACACTCTATACAAAAATTAACTCAAAGTGAATCAAAGACCTTAATATAAGAGACAGTACCATAAAACTCCTAGAATAAAATATAGGGAAACATTTTCAAGACTTAGGGACAGGAGGTAGCTTCTAGGACCTTGCGCAAGCAACAAAAGGAAAAATAGATAAGTGAGAACTTCCCAAGACTGAACACTTCTATGCTTCAAAGGACTTGGTAAAAAAGGTGAAGGGGCAGCCAACTCAATGGGAGAGAATATTTGGTAACCATATATCTGATAAGGGTTTGCTATCTGGTATATATAAAGAAATCCTACAACCTAACAAAAAAAGGATAAACAACCCAATTATAAAATGGGCAAAAAATATGAATAGACATTTTTCCAAAGACAAAATACATATGGCTAAAAAGCACATAAGATGCTCATCTTCATTAGCTATTAGGTAAATGCTAATAAAAACCACAATGATATATCATCTTACACCTAGAAGAATGGCCTCTATTATAAACAAACAGGAAACTACAAATGTTGAAGAGGATGTGGAGAAATAGGAACACTTATCCTCTGCTGGTGGGAATGTAAAACGGTGCTGCCACTATGGAAGACAGTTTGTCAGTTCCTCAGAAAATTAAATATTGAGTTGCCCTATGGCACAGCAATTCTGCTACTAAGTGTATACCCAGAAGATCTGAAAGCAGGGACACGAACAGACATTTGCACACCAATTTTCACAGTGGCATTATTCACAATTGCCAAAAGATGGAAACAATCGAAGAGTCCATCAACAGACGAGTGAATAAACAAAATGTGGTGCATACATACAATAGAATATTATGCAGCAGTAAGAAGGAATGAGGTCCTAAAGCATGTGACAACATGGTTGAACCTTGAGGACATAATGCTGAGTGAGAAAAGCCAGACACAAAAGGGCAGACGTTGTATGATTTCACTAATATGACCTAAATGGACCATGTAAACTCAGTCTTAAAATGTAGAATATAGGGGACCTAGAGATAGACAGAAGCCAGAGAAGGGGGAATGGTTACCTAATATGTACAGAATTGTTACCAAGGTTGAAGTTAAATGTCTGGGAATGAATAGAGGTGATGGTAGCTCGTTATTGGGATTATAAGTAATAGTGCCAAATTGTAGTTGAATTTGATTGAAAGTGGTTGTTTAAAGTCATGTATGTCACCAATTAACACTACAAATATAAATAAGTTCTTGCATGAGCTACCATAAATTAAAAATAATAATAATATAGGGGTATATAGGAAAAAACATAGCTATCGTGAACTGTGGGCTATGGTTAGTAGTAAGATTTTAATACTCTTTCATCAACAGTAATAAATTTACAACACCAATACTATGGGTCAACAGTAGAAGGATAAGGGGTATGGGGGATTAGGGTTTTATTTTTTATTCTTATTTCTTTCTGGAGTAATCAAAAATTTCTAAAATTGATCATAGGGATTTTTGCACAAGGATGTGATGATACTGTGAGCCAGTAAGTGTATACTTTGGGTGATTTGTGTGGTATGTGAATATATCTCAATAAAATTGGGAAGGAAAAAAAAAAACACTCCTAACAGATACTTAAATTGAAAGATTGCCTACTTTTTTTTTTTTTGAAAATTGACCCATTTTTAATCATTTAAAAACAAAACACAACACAACACAACATCACATTTCCTTTTAGCATCTATAATTCAGTTATATCCAACACTCTAAGACCAACAAATAACCCCCTACCCAGGAGCAAGGAATTAAAATGAGACGCTGAAGACACACGAAGGTGAATGCTGAAGATCAAAGTTCTGGCTGTAAGTTAGAAGTCTTCCATTCAAACACTCTCCAGTGCTTTTTGTTTCAGTTCATTAAAGTGTTTTACAGGAAGTTCTTTAAAATAATTTCATTCCTGACACCAGGCTTCTACGATGGCATACAGCTCCATGAAATTTGTGTTTCTGTCTGATTGACAGGAATAAAAAGTGATTTTTATTTTTGTCTTTTTGGTGGCGTAGAAAAGTAAAACTATCAGCCAGATTCCTTTAGTAAGAAATGAGGAAAAGAAGAGGTAAAAAAAAAAAAAAATCTGTGCTGTGCTGGGTGCTGGTTTCTATTTGTCTTTCCAAGAGTATGACTGCAGAAGAGTTCAATCACACTCATGCCACTACAATGATGAGAATTAGTAATCTTTTTTTTTTACATGATAAAAAGGAAAATACCCAATGGACATAAAAATGGTCAAAAGGATTTTTGTGTGATTTTTTTTATTGCAGGTCAATTTTTTTTCCAAAATAAAGATTAAAAATGGGCATATAACTGGGATGGTAACTCCATTGGACATTCCAATTCATCCAGTCACTTGTCCCCATATAGGGAAGGGAGGCAGACCTCAGGTTTTATTAGTAACGTGAGAGTAGTAAACAGGTGTGCTAATGGCAGCTTATTTGCAGTCCATCAGTCCTTTGAATAAATGTAGGAAAGCATGGCTGTAGTTCTCTGACTGCCCACATCAGAGCACATTCAGCTGCCATGAAAACTAAAAAGGAAGAAAAAGTATATTTATTCCAAGAGCCATTTACTGGCATTTTTTAAGTGCCCTTTTTTCCGTAGAGCCCAAGCGTGGCGATAAATGCATTAGGGGCTGCTGTGATTCCCACCATGAGCTCCCATCCTCTGAGGTCCTGAGAAAGATAGTGGATTGGTCCTGGAGCCCTCATGAAGGGAGGGGTCGGTCCCATTGGGTGGAACATGTGTGGTCCAGGACCTGGGGTGGGGGTGGAGCAATACCAGGCGGTGGTGGCAGGGCAGTGTCCACTCCGGCTGGAGGACCACTTCGGGGTAGGGTGAAGTAGTTGGCAGAGGTTTCTGCTGCTGCTGCAGGAGGAGGAGGAAGAGCTCCCAGCAGCCCTGGAAAGGCTCTAGCTTGATTCCAGAGTCTGTGTTTCCATCCTTCTCTTTTCCTTTTCCTCTGGCTGCTTGGGATCGTCTCCATTTCACATTGAGCCTGCAGCCATTGACCATCAACTTATTAAAGGACTTTTTCAGCAGCCACTTCTGCAGCTTGCCTTGTTGCAAACTGGATGAAAGCAAACTGCTGTCTGTGTTCAACAGTTATTGTCCAAATCTCTCCAAACTGGTAGAAATGATTTCTTAGATCTGTCTCAGTAATGGTATCTCCCAGACCACCAACATATAGAGTGGTGAGTCTTGTCTTCTGGTGGATGCAGTCAAGGCATTGTTGGAGCTTGCTTTAGAAGCTTATCTGCCACAGGGTCATTGATTCCATAATATCGGTCTTTGATGTTCTGGTCAGCAAGGGGGTCATCTGGATCGGTAGGCTTCTTACATCTGTATGGACACTCCACTCCTCTCTTACATTCTCCTTTCACCCAGAAGGAGCAAATGTGAGGTCGATTACATTTATAATCGGGTGTTGTCTGGGCCAATTTAAGCAGCACTGGTGGATGTGGCTTTCCCCAGCATACCGACTGGTCGTGTTCCATCCGAGTTAGAAATATCTCTCTCCGTATTCTGTGTGTAGAACTCCTTGTTGACATCTGACTTTGGCATGTCATCCTTAAAAGACAATCCCACATCATGAAACTGGATTGGCAGGCCATATTCTAGGTCCAAGAGGCAGAAATTCTTCAATCTGCTGCAGGTTTGGCACACTTGGGTCTTCCTGAAATGCATGCGAACCCCAGGGCACCAGCGAAACACTGTGAACGGCCTGGCACAGATTTTGCCTTCCTTCCATAATTTTCTTTGATCATTCAGATTATACGGGTTTTCTCCAAGACACATGTGGCTCAGTATGGGGAAGTCCACATCCTCCCAGTTCTGCCTGTTACAGGTGTTGGAACGCAGAGAGGTCGCCTTCTTGAGAGCGTCCGGAGGCAGCGGTGGCTCTCTGGTTGGGAGAGAGCACCGCCACCATCCCGTCAGGCCCCGAGACTGGCTCCCGGCCACTCCACATCTTATTTCGCATCTCAGGATTGCCTTCTAAAGGGCAGTTTTCAAAGCAGAATTTCCCCTTCTCCTACCTCAGCAAAACAATCCCTGGGAGGAGATGTAGCCCAAGAGAGCCAGGAGAAGAACCTTAGGTGCTTTCAAAAATAGCCCCACATTCAGAAAGGATTGCTTCCCAAATGCTTCTACACAGCTTCTAGCACCTTCTGAGCTAAGGTCTATTGCACGAATGGAGGATCTGGAGCCAGGCCTCCTCCCCTGCCATCTTTATTCAACAAGATCAAGCAACTGGATATGAGTCTCAGAGACTCTGGCTGACAGATGGTATAAATCCTCTAAATTCCAGTTAGACTGAAACACTAGAATGTTAGTAATACCTGTCCTGCTCCTACTAGACTATTAACTCCATAAGGTTGGTCCAGATCCACTTCGACTGCCCTTATATCATCAGCACCTCGCCACGTGCCCAGCACACCGCTCACACGGTGAATAAAAGAATGAAGGGATGAATGCATCCTGCCTCGGGGTTTTGGGAATATCAAATAAGATCAAGTAGGAGTTATAAACTACACTTCTCTGCAAATAGCTAAAAATAAATTAGTTCATATTGTTACTCTCAGAAGTCAATACAGTAGGCATGGTTTATTACAAAAATTAAAATAAACCATATTTATATTGGAAATCATTCCCTGGAAAGAACACATTTCTATCAAATAATAAAATGTAAGAAATTACTTATTTTGAAAGTCTCAATATTTAAGTCGTATGTATAGGATAATAAATACATTTTATATTAAAGACATAAATACCATGTGCAAAGAATTAACACTGAGATTAAATGTATTTTCAATCTTAAGAATCAGTACGGAGAATTAAAAATAACAAATGTCTTACAAATAAGAATTTAGCCATATTTCTTCTCCCCCAAACAAACACAGACACACGCTCCACACACAAGTCAAAAAAGAAAGTCTGTAAGCTATTGTTAGATGCTACAAACTGGAAAGCTTTTTATCTGAGAAGGGAGGGAGAAATTATTGGAAGCAGCCATCTCCTAGAATCTTCCCAGAAACAGCCAACTGATGGTGGGACGGAGGGGGAATTTACTGATGACTTTGGAGTACCCAGAAACAGCCATCATAAGATGTAACTCAAGTAAATTAAGCTGTCGTCATAATAACCATGATGTATATGAAGCAAAGGACACTGAAAAGACAGGTTTCTTGACACATAAAACATGTTATTATAAAAAGGAGTGTTGGGGTTTAGAATTTGTCAGCATTTATGCTGCTCAGTCTAAAGAAGGAAAACATTGTGCCTGAAGGTCATTAGACAGGTGACTCTATAATAAAGGAGAGAAAGAAAATCTCAAGTGGACAACAGATTTCTCTACCTCAACTCGTGCCGATTCTGTGCTCAGCAAGCAACTCTCCAGTGACTGCTTTCCTTCACCAGGTGCCTTGATACTGGGGGAGGAAGGTCCTGGATTTTTCTTCCTTTCTGTTATCAAGGGTTCCTCTCAGGGTCCATATGCCTCACGTGTAGCACACAGCATTACTGTGTACATCCTCCTCTCTGCCTGGACGGACCACAGGGCCGTTGCCTGAGCCAAGGAATTGAGATGCTGCTTGTTGGTGACAGCCAGCGAAACTCAAGAGCAATTCATTCCTCTTTCCTTTACCTTCTGGAATGCTAATGTCGCCTCTCCACAACTGAGCCTGCCCCAGCTGGTCTAAGAAGTAAGATCTGGGACGGTTCCAAGACCAAAGGGGTTGGCTGTTGTGGGTTTTGGAGTGGGGGAGAATTGTGTGTGTGTGTGTGTGTGTGTGTGTGTGTGTGTGTGTGTTTTCCTCCATTCCCAATCCCTTGCCAAAGCACTGACAAATAGACCATTCTGCCTGCATTCTTTGGCAGCTCAGCTCTGCTGAGATCTCAGTCTGAAAACAGGCTCTATTCAGAGCAAAAGTGGATTTATTTGTTAGACACTTATTTGAGAGGTATTTTTCTTTAATTACATTAACTTCTGATTTCCAGCACATATCCTTTAAATCACAGCAACAGGCATTTTTGAATTATAGGAAGTCAGGAAGCACAATGGATTGGGTTCTCAAACCTTGGGAGTCAATTGTTTGAAAAGCATCATAGAAATTTAATAGAAACCAATTAACACAAGGTAAATGGGGACAGAAGCACCTTCTAACAGCAGTGTTTTCCGGTGGCTGTTTTAAGAGGTGATGGAATACTTGTCGACTGAAGAATGGGCAACCACTCAGCAGTTAGACTCCCAGATTCCTTACAAAAGGTGTGTCTTAGTTTGCCAGGCTTCTGTGACAGATATGGCACAATGGGTTGGCATAAACCAAGGAAGTTTATTGTCTCTCAATGTTGAAGGTTAGAAGTATTGCTTCCTCCTGGCTTAGTAGTGATCTAGTGCTGGCTTGCCAGGGGGGTTTCTTGTTTTGTATCTCTGCCTCACATCACATGACAATGTCCTCTCCTTTCTTGCTTCTATTACTTCCCTGTTCTCTTTATAAGGCCTCCAGTAATCTGAATAAAACCTCACCCTGTTTCAGTTTGCCACACCTTAACTAAGAATAACATTTTCAAAAGGTCCTATTTACAATGGGTTCACATCCATAGGGAAACAGATGTGTCTTAAGATTAAGAACATACGTTTGTTGTGGTATGTAATTCATCCTACCACAAGTTGTTTAATTATTGTGTTTATACATATTTTCTACATATATTTACAATAAAAATTAAAAGCTTATGTAGCAATTTCAGTCATCAAACAAATGAACAAATAAAATAGAAAAGGAAACCATTCTTGAATTACCTTGACTGCTTGTACTTGAGGAAAACGAGTTTGATTAGAAGTTGGTGGGGGAGCATGGAGAGATTTATGGATCTTCCAAATGGAACTCAGTGAACTATCTGAGGACTTTAGAGGACAAAAGCCTGGTCCTTTTTCATATGTTCCACTTCCCTAATGTGCCAGTTTGGATGTATTATGTCCCCCAAAATGCCATGTTCTTCGATGCAGTCCTGTGGAGGCAGACGTATTGTAGAGGGCGATTAAGGTAGCATGCATGAAGTCCACCTTCAGCTATGCCGGAGATGTGCAACATGGCCGCCAGGGCTGATACAACAATAGCTTAAGTTACCCTCAGCCTTCTTTATGGAAGTAGTTCGCGCCAAAAGTGCTAGTTCACGCCAAAAATGCTAACCCTACATCTGCCATCCGCCCTAGCAACAGCAGCCACCAATCCTAGACCGCCACGAGCCCTTGCTAGCCACTTCCCCTTCTCCAAGAGTATGTATGCTCTGCCTCTTCAATAAAGTTTTGCAGCTTGATCAGAAACCTGTCTTGCTGTCATTCCTCGTGTCTTTTGTCCCATACCATTCCTCCCTCACAGGACTCGGAGCCTCCGTTGAACTTCCCGCGGGCCGGGACACGTATTAGTGTTGATTAGGTTGGAACCTATTGATTGAGTGTTTCCATGGAGACGTGACTCAATCGACTGTGGGCAAGACCTTTGATTGGATAATTTCCATGGAGGTGTTACCCCACCTATTCAGTACGGGTCTTAATAAAATCACTGGAGTGATATGAAAGAGCTGACAAACAGAAGGAACTCAGAGCAGCTGTGAGTGACATTTTGGAGAGCGACTGAGAGAGACATTTTGGAGAATGCCATTTTGAAACACAACCCAGAAGCAAAGGAAAAAGACGCCAGCCACATGCCTTCCCAGCTAAAGGTTTTCTGGATGCTATCGGCCATCCTTCAGTAAAGGTACCCTATTGTTGATGCCTTACTTTGGACACTTTATGGCCTTACGACTGTAAATTTGTAACCAAATAAACCCCCTTTATAAAAGCCAATCCATTTCTGGTGTTTTGCATAATGGCAGCATTAGCAAACTGGAACACCTAGTATAGCTGCCTCATTATCGTTAGTTTATAGTCATGATTGAGGGGCGCTTTGGCCCATAAATGGGACAAAAGAAGAAACCAAGGTGGGGGTTGCATTTTCCAGAGGAATCTAAGCAAAAGTTGAAAGAGATAATTAAGAAGAAGGGTAAAAAGGAGGTGTGCACATATGAAAACAATTGTCTGAGGTGGCATTAGCTGAACTTGAAGCAAAACAAGACAGAAGGGAGGGCACCCGCATGTGTGCAAACCCACTAGGAAAGTAAGTCCTTGCTGTCCTGCAAGGGTTTCTAAAGAATCAGCATTTTTTCCTCTCTGTTCCCCTAAGGAAAACACCTGCAAACCTTCAAAGTTAGTACTTAGAGGGGGAAAAAAAAAAAAACTCCCCATGGAGAGGGGCAAGTGACAAATGGGGTTAGCCAAGATCCCTGAGTCTTCCTGTAGCTTCAGCCCCCAGCAGGACCATGCTGCTTCCTGGGAGAGATGCTCCTCTACTTGTGGCCCTGGTCAACTTGCTCTGATAGCCCTCTGCAAGCCGACACAGGCCAGACTCTTCAAAGAGACTACATGGCACCAGCCCAGACTGCCAAGTACAAGTTTCTGATTCTACCACATTTACTCTCCCCCAGGTCTTGCAGGTCCTTTGCTATTCTACCTACTGAATAAACTACCACTAAAATAGCCCACAGGAGCACAGCATTAGGCTTATTGCCCTCTCCTGCCAGATGGATATCAGCCCATGATGCTGAACCCTGGAGCCCCACTCTGGACATCTTGACACATTCACATCTGACACCAACAGAGATCAGTTTTCCTTCTACAGTCTACTGAGGGTACAATATCCTTTGTGGTCACTGGCTGAGGACACTGCCCTTTTCCCAAGGCAAATTTTTACCATTATATGGCCATGCCCTACACACACCCTCAAGGTCCAATAGCACAGCCATAACCTTCCTAAGATAAGACATACATATAAGTCAACAGGCATTAGTCATTTGGGGGCAGCCCAAATGACTAACTGATTTAAAAAGTCACATAAGCACAAACCCCTTTCAATCAAAACTAGATTTTAAAAAACTGAGTACTTAATTCAATGATGAACTATCAAAAGCTATAATTTGTTCATGAAGCTATATCTAACTCATTAATGATAAGCTTATCTAAGCCAGTTATTGAGCTGAGAATTGTCAAGAGGAAAATACCAATATGTGATAGACAACTTAGACTCATCACAGAATCATGGGCTTGGAAAGGAGATCCAAATTTAGCCAGTTCAAGTCTTGCATCTTAAACAGTGTTGCTTAATGCCACTTCTTGTTGCTGTTGAGATTTTGTTTTAATGCTCATCTCCTCCCTGGAAAGGTAAGTGCAGACCATAAATTAGATACAAATTAAACTTTTTCCTTTGACATTATTGATGTATTTTACAAGTCTTTCAGCCAATTTGCAATGAGAAATTTTCTGTTTTAATTCTCTTTGCATGTTCCCCTCCTCCCTACCAGATTTCTGTTTGAAGGACAAAACTCTTTTTCTAAAGATGGATAGAGCAAAAGAGAATCAAGAAAGCCCAGAGACAGACTGAAAAATCTGCTTTTCAAACTACCAAATTATTGGGGTTCTGCCTAATGTTCCATTTGAAAAAAAAAAGAAAACATTCCCAAGAGAAAGAAGGAAAGCAGTGCTGGTGGGAATGTAAAATGGTGCAGCCTCTGTGGAAAACAGTTTGGTGGTTCCTCAAAAAGTTAAACACAGAAGTGCCATATGACCCAGCAATCCCACTTCTAGGTACAGAACCAAAAGAATTGAAAGCAGGGACTCAGGCAGACCTTTGTACACTTATGTTCATAGCAGAGTTATTCACAATAGCCAAAAGGTGGAAGCAACCCAAGACTCCAGCAGCAGATGAACGAATAAACAAAATGTAATAGGTACATACAATGGAGTAATGAAATTCTAATCCATGGCTTTACATAGATGAACCTTGAAGACATAATGTTAAATGAAATAAGTCAATCACAATGGGACAGATATTGTATGAGTCCACATAGATGAAATGGCTAGAATATGCAAATTAACAGAGACAGAAATTAGAATACAGGTTACCAGGGGCTGAGAGGGGGGTTGCAGGATGGGAAGTTAATGCATAATGGGTGTAGGGTTTCTGTTTGAGTGTTGGGAAAGTTCTGGTAAGAATGGTAGTGAGGGTAATACAACATTGCAAATGTGATTAACCCCACTAAATTATATGCTTGGAAGTGGTTGATATGGGAACATATATGTTGTATATCTGTTTCCACAATTTAAAAAACAATAGCAATTAAAGAGATAATGGCAATTAAATGCAATACATGATCCTGGTCTGGATCTAATAACAGAGGAGAAAACATCCCAAAGGACGTTATTAGGACATATGAAAAATTTTGACTATAGACTGTAAACTTGTAATGTTTAAGTTCTTGAACTTGAAAACTACTTAAGGTGGTTGTAAATGTAGTTGTTGTAGCAAACTAAAAGCAGAATAAAATTGGAAGTAAAATTTAACTCTTGAAAGCAGATCTGACACGACTCCAGTTAGAATGCTCTATGCAATTTATTTGCTTGCTTAACCACAAGCTGCCAATACAACCAATGCACAATAGTCAGGTCAGGACACACACTGCATTTAAAGGATACCAGAGTCTCTGACTTTCATTGGCCTGAAAGAAAAAAAAAAAAAGCAACTTCAACAAGCTGTCTTTGGAGCCAGGTCCAATGCAGTGTTCAGCAGAGGTTCCAAATCCCATGGCATCAGGCACTGGTCACAGGGCCACAGTGAGAGTGACAGTGAGCTTCCTCCCATCACACACAGGCATTGAAGTCAGAGTGACCAGGTGTCGATCTGCCTCAACCTGACGTTCCCTGAAGCAGCATCTACACCGGGTTCTTATCAAGCCAGTCCATGTCATATTCTCACATAAATGTCTGGTTATCACTTGTTACAAAAGCATATTTTTCTCAATTTGTTCACATTCTAATTGTGGTCAACATGTTACAATGCTTATAATATTTTTTGGGATTTGAGATCATTGGTATCATTTCAATACACAACATGGTTATATAAGTCAATATCCTTGTTCTTTGGAAATGTACATGGAAGCATATGCTCAGGGAGGTTGATGTATACAAGCTACTGTCAAATGTTTAGAAAATTTAGATAGATAGATAGATAGATAGATAGATAGATAGATAGAATGATAAGGCAAATGTGGCAAAATATTAAAATTGGTGGATCTGGATATCTGGGAGGGTAGGAAATGTTAGAGTTCTCTGTATGGGTTTTATGTTATTTTTGCAACTCTCTTGTAAGTTTGAAATTATTTCAAAATAGAAAGCTTAAGAAAAAAAAGACTGACAAAAGCAAGTGTTGGTGAAAATGTGGAGAAATTGGAGCCCTCACACACACATTGCTGGTAGGAATGGAAAATGCTGCTGTGGAAAACAGTTTGACAGTTCCTCAAAAGTGAGAGTTACCATATGGCCCAGCAATTCCTCTCCTAGGTATTTCCCCAAAAGTGTTGGAGACACGTCCACAAAAAAGCATGTACCTAAATGCTCAGGCAGTGGCACTAATCATACTAGCCCAAAGGTGGAAGCAATCCAAATGTCTATCAACTCACAAATGGATAAGCAAAATGTGATATATGCATTATACCACAATAGAATATTATTCATCCATAAAAAGGAATGAAGTACCGATACATGCTACAACATGGATGAACCTTAAAAACATTATGCTAATAGATGATGGATGATATATAGGGAGGGAGGGAGGGAGGGAGAGAAAGAAAGAAATGGTAGTGTGACAGGAAGTTAAAGCTGGTGGATTGGGTATCAGGGGAGGGGGTTCGAGGTATGCTGGAGTTCTGTGTATGGGATTTGTATTGTTTTTGCAACTGTTCCTGTAAGTTCGAATTTATTTCAAAATAAAAAAAAAAGAATTATGCTAAGTGGACAAACACAGGCACAAAATACTATATGATCCCATTTATATGAAATATCCAGAATAAACAAATTCGTAGAGAAAGAAAGTAGATATGTGGTTGCCAGGTGCTGGGAGTGATATATCAGATTTCTTTTGGGAATAATGAACATGGTCTGGGATTATATAGTATTGATGGTTGCACAGCTCTATGAATATATCCAGTTAGAGTTTTCAATAAAGTCTAAAAAGCATCAAGTTTCTCTCCTTACTAGTAACTTAGATATTTACTTGGTGGGAGAGTTCAAAGAAAAGATGGTTGTGAAACAAAATAGATCTAAAGTTTTCCTATCCCATAAGAATCTCTTTTTCCTCTAGGCTTCCAAGGAAATTTCCAACATAAAAATTAAAATAATATCAATAATCTTGGAAGATATATAGCAATAGTGATTTTTTTAAAAGAAAAAAAAGCAATGTATTTCTTAAATATGTGCACCATGGTAATGCTGATCCTTCCCAAAGGTATTGAGAGCTGTAAAAACAGTCACCTAAGGAATCTGAAGACTAAATTTCCACTGGAAAAAAGTCCTCACATAGGGCTCTCTGAATGTTATTTTACTTTGTTTTATTTTTAGATCAGTACTTTCCTTTCTCTGGGGGAAATTGAAAACTAATAGTAAACAAGAAATTGATTACAGAAATATTATCTAAATTGTTTTGTGTCCTTCCCACCCCAATCCCCCCAAAAGTCTATGAAACACGAAGTGGTGGGTTTTCTGTGGTACCCACACAAAAGGCAGTGGTGAGAGTAGCAATAATGGTTTCCATATGTCTTTGCAAACTGATGCTGTCTCTGAGTCCCTGTGAGTTTTCTCAAGCAAGAAGCAGTGGGGAGCCAGGGACTCCACAGGCTCCCGCATGTGTGTATTCAGCCATCTCAGGCTCCCCAAAGCTAAACATGAAAGCAGCTTCCTTGTTCCAAAGACCACTGGGATCTTTCTGAAACCGAGATGAAGTCTTAAATACTTTCTTCCTGAACCTTTCACTGTCTTTCTTTGTGTCTTTTATTTGGAACTTTCACTGTCAGAATATCACCGAGCCAAACCACGTCAGAGGGTTTTTTGGTTTTTTATTTTGTTTGCTTGTTTTTGTTTGGGTAATTAATTGGTGAAACATCAACAGTACAGCCATGCAAAAGTTTTGAGTTCCTAATGGATAAGGACACTTCCTTTATACAAAGGTAACACAGTAGAGCGCTGGTGGCAGAGCTCTGGACACTGGGCTGGGTCAATTGGACAGGCTTATGGAAAAAAGGGAATCTATTTCTACATCTAAAGGTGAAAAGTAAATCAATACATTTCCAAAGATAACAAAGAGGAAGATATTTATTACCCTGAAGTAGGAAAATTTTCTTAAACAGGACATAAAATGCAGTAGCCTTAAAATAAAAGATTGATAAATTAGACAATATTAAAAATAAAAATTATATTCATCAAGACAATTAAGAGAATGACAATATTTGCCAATATCTACCTATCTACCTACCTACTTACCTACCCACCTATTTATCTATCTATCTGCCAAAGGACTTGTATCAAGAATGTGTAAAGAACTCCTACAAAGAGATTAAAACACACACACACACACACACACACACACACACAACCCAAAATGCAAACTGTCAAAGGGTCAATTAGATTCTTCACAGAGTATATTAAGGTGGCCAATAAAAATATTTAAAGGGCTTTAACTTCATTAGCCAAGAAGGAAAACGCAAAGTGATACTATTGTGTGCACATCAAGAAGGGGTGAAATCTAAAAGAATGTTTGTAAGAACATGGAGCCACCCAAACTCTCATATATTCCTGGTAAGAGTGTAAATTGGTACAATTATGTTGGTAAAGTAGTAGTCAATATCTACCAATGGTGAACCTCTGTGTATGACATAGCCATTCCATTCCTAAGTTATCCCCAATAGAAATATGTACATAAGTGTTTAAAAAAGACATGTACAAGAACATTAATAGCAGATCTATTCATAAGAGCCCAAAATTGAAACCACCCAAGTGTCTGCCAACAGTAGAATGGATAAATAAATTCATACAAAAATATTCATACAGTCAAATACCAATAGCAATGAAAATGAATTAACTACATACACAACACGATTGAATATCATAAACGTGACTTGAGCCAAGAAAACAAACAAAAGTATTAATATTGTGTGACTCAGTTTACATAAAGTTCAAAAAGAGACAAACTTATTTGCAGCATTGGAATCAGGATTATGGTACCTTTACAGAGGAGGATAGGGCTAGAGAAGGAGGAAGCTTCTTGAGTGCTGAGACTATTCTATTTCTTGGTTTTATTGGTGGTTATAAAGATGTGTTCACTTTGCGAAAATTCCTCAAGCCATAATTTGTGCACTTTTTGGTAAGTATACTATTCTTAAAATAAAGCTTTATTAAAAACAAAAGAAAGAAAATAGCTAAGATGTAAGTTCAAGGTAGAAAAGAAGAGATGCAAAGTAATGAGAAACCATTGTGACCTCAGAGCGATTAGCCTCATGAGAATTAGGCTATGAAAGGAGCTATGAAGAGAGCTATGAAAGGAGCAACTAAAATAGTCAATAAATTTATAGGAATAAATATAATCAAGAATGTGAAGGACTTGCACAAAGAAAATTGTAAAATATTGCTAAAAGAAATTAAAGAAAACCTAAATAAATGGAAGGATATTCCATATTCATGGATTGGAAGACTAAATATTATTAAGATGTCAATACTACTCAAAACAATTTATAGATTCAACACAATCCTAATCAAAATTCCAACAACCTTCTTTTGAAGGTTGAAGTGGAAAAGTCAATCATCAAATTTATATGGAAGGGTAAGGGGCCCTGAATAGCTAAAGCCATTTT